>NC_082594.1:22799052-23146552 GCF_030936135.1 Gavia stellata | reverse complement strand
GACCTACAATGCAGCACCGCCCAGAGATAATGTGGCCAAAAAGGAAGTCCATGAAGTCTCTGGAGGAGAGGGCTTGCCAGCTGTTCTGAGTTACTCTAGACTAGTTAATATGAATTAAGAAATAAATGTACTTTTCCTTGAAGAAAATGCTTTGGGCCATGTCCTCAGACAGAAAAGGTATTCATATCTCCTGCTCACTGCTTGATGCTCAAATCTCAGTGCAGCTGTTGCTGTAATGCAAGGGGTGAGGAAAGCTCACAGCTGGCAGCTTGAACACTGAGACTGCTGTGTCTTTAGTAGCACTTGGACAGGTAAGACCTTGCTCACAAACAGGAACTTCTGCCAGCCAGCATGTTCTTCAAGGGCATCTTTTCACCGAGAGCTAAGACGTTCTTCTCCCTCCCTGCAGATGCACCGACTGCAGATTTAGAGAAGGAGCTGGCCACGGGGATCTTCAAATCTCAGTGGAAAAGTGTGACATATCCACCTGGAAGTATTATGTGCACACAAACACCACCCTGCTTTTCAGTCTGCTCAGATCATGGATGAGCAACCCAAAAGGTCTTTTTAGGATCAGCTGCCGACTTCAGTTCCGCACACTTATGATGTTACTGTGTAAACAGAGTTTCTGGCTGGAATCAGCATCGCCCGGAGGATGGCTCCACAGCTCCACTGAGCAGCCTGGAACATGCAGCAGAGAGGACATACGGCTCTTCAGCTCTCTCTCCAGCTGATCCGGGCTCTGATGCCTACCTCAGCACTGCTGAATTCAGCATTGATGGTTCTACTGTATTTGCTGAAACATCCAAAACTGCACTCGCCGTATAGAGCGGTGTCCAAATTCTGCTTCAGGAAATGCAGTGTTTCAGCAAGGAATAAGGACTTCCCCACTGGTGAGTTTGTGAAGACTGTAAGAGGCTTTGCTAGGCTTCAGGATCAAACGTGCCACAGAAGATATCTTGTAGTCAGTTAATCAGATATAGGCACCCGGTCCCTGGCAGCACTAGAATTGCCCTCAGCAATGGGTTTAGATTATTCGGTAAATCCCCTCCACCTTCCGCCTAGACCAGGGTCTGATCTGTTCCTGTAGGTGCTCATACTTCCCGTGAGCTACTTCCAAGGAGACCTTGCAGTGGCCGATGAACAACAGGGAGTAAAAATTCCTTGGTCACACACTCATTCCCATAGCTCTGGCCTGGAGATGGGCAGGTACGGCAGGACTGGGGTGGACATGATCATTTCACAGCGCTGGACATTCTTCCTCTGGATTTCTTTCTAGTCTGCCTTGCACTGCTGAATAGGCTTACACCACCTATGAAATTAGTTCACCCTACTTGGAATATGCTCAGTCCTCTCCTTTGCATCCAGCTGAAGAGTTTTCCTCTCCACAGCCTGTCCCATCTGCTCTTCAGTGCGCACTGCGTCTGATTTCCTTAACCGAGTTGCTTACATGCAGCTGCATAAATGCAGTTGCTCCAGCTAAAAGGGTTAGTTCAGTGGGCAGGGAGTCCCCAGGGTTTCCCCTGCCTCCCTCCTAGTATTAAAAGTGCATTCAACTACACTGGAGCTGGTCTCTCTAGACTGCCTTTGTTGCAATGGTTTTCAGGGCCTGATTCAGCTGGCCTGGCTGAGATGTCCTGCAGCAGGAGATGGCTCCTGCCATCCAGTGCTTGCTCCCCTGCTCTGACTCTGGGCAGAGGGATCTGGCCAAGTAGCTGCGGTACATCTTCCGTGCAGGTCCTGGAGCTAGTGAGAGGATTCCCATACTCTTATTGATGCTGTGAGTTAGGGAGCTGCACGTGAGTGGTTCAGACAGACCATTGCAGGTCACCTCAGGTAACAAGAAATGGAATGGGACTGTGGGATGCAGCTTTTCAAGCCAACTCAAGCACAGAGGAGAAGAGCCCAATGCATAGCAGGCAAGTCCATGGGCAGTGTGAGACAGGTTTGGTGCACTGCAGAGGAGGTCCACACTTCACAGCATATGAAGGATTCTTCTTCTGTGCCATGTGCTTTGAAAGGTTCTTTTTAAAGTACCTTCCAACATGGATTAAACAATTTGCTTCCCTCCCAGATAGGTGGAGACTACCCCTGTGCTGGTGGATTTTGCTGTGCTGTGGCCGTGCTCAGCAACTCAGGAGAGGACTTCTACCTGTCCCCACTGCTTCTGAACACATCCTTGACAAGTAAGCAGTAAAGGAAACACTCTCATATTTTAGCTGGCTATTTGAGGCTTGGTTCTTTGCCATTTTATCTTCCTCTGAGAGATTCATATTTTAGTTTGTCTGATGCTCTCCAGCTGACTCTCGACTTTGAGCTCCTGACCTTACCAACCACTCCCCCCCGCCCCAGCCACAAGTGCCTGCAAAGCCACGGTAAGAGTCAACATCTGATGCTGGACATCTAAAGAACACAGAAGTCATGAATTTATGGGCTGCTCAGTGGCAAATTCCAGCCTAGCTGGCCTCTCATCAATTTGAATCTGCTAGGAGTCATAACAGCATATTTCCAAAAGGTTAAAAGAAACCCTCCAGCACAAGAAACATCTAGTTCACCTTTGTACATGATGTTATTTTTTTCTACTAGGTGCTAGTTTGACCAGAAGGTACGTCGTACAGCTGGTGGGAGGATTCTCATCCTCTTATTGACCCAGTGAGTTTCTGTTGAAACCACACAGACTGGAAAGTTTATGGGTGCTGAAATGTGCTGAAAGGTTACATGGGTTCCAGTATACAGCATGCAGTCATGGGTGACATTTTCATTGACGTTTCATAGAAAACCTCAGGAGTTACCTGAGATGCAAATGGAGGCTGGGAAAAAAATCACGTACATCAGACCTGTTCTTGCCGTCATGCCTATGCCTCTGCATTTGCCCACTGCCAGAGGCAGGACGGACCTTTGGCTTGACCCAGTATAGTTGCTCTTCTGGTTCTGCTGTTTGGAGACAGTGTGGGTTTGAAGAACCAACAGAGAGAGACAGCAAGCTGCGTCCTGGGTCAGGCACTGTGGTCTGTACCAGGCTGGCTCAGCAGCTCTGTGATCCCCCTTAAAACCCAGATCAGCAGTGACAGTGCAAAAAGAGCAAATTCCTCTGCCAAGTTAATGCTCTGAGATCAGCTGACACTTATCATTGGGCACACAGCTCTTCTAAAGGGTGGGTTTTGAGAGCTTGGTGTAAGGAGACTTTTTTTGTCTCAAGCTTATGTTGCCACAGACATTGAGGAAACTAATAAGTTTATTTTGTAAAGCAGGACAATGCTGCTCTGTTGCTGGTTTGGTCTGTAAGGGCATCTTCTGTTTGCAGAGGGAGAAGATGAGATTTGGAGATGCGAAGCCTGTGGTAGCTCAGCTTGGATGAGCAATTTCCAGGAATACATTTACATTGGTAAATGAGGTGGCTCATCAGAGCCTGCAATAATTCAGCAGTGAGTTACAAGGTTAGGAAAATGACTGTAATCTCTGAGTGGTCGATATGATTCTCCTGTGGCGGTAGAGAGCTTCCCTGCTACCCAGGGAAGGATGGCTGAGTCAAAACCAGGGACATGGTCACAGCTCTACGAGGCAAGAAATCATGTATCAACTGGGCAATACAAGCTGCTGCCCAGCAGTTTGAGGTCTCGATCCTACAGACCCACCTGCCTTCTCCAGCTTCCACACTTCCACGCTTTTGTGAGACGGGAGCAGTTTGATGGTTTAAAAACACAAGTTTTCTCACCCTCAAATATCATCTCTGCAGATTGCAACTACACCGGCAGGAGAGCAATACTGCCCAGGGCACATGACAAATCCCCGTGGTGTTCAGAGCGTCTCACAGCTCACCCAACTCAGATCCATGTACATTTGAATATCCTCGGTGACCTCAAGTTGTGTGTCAGAGTGGCTCATTGTTTCATTTTAAGTGGTGTCCCGATACATGAGGCCATTTCTTCTACCGCTGTCTCTCCAGAGGACCAACGGGGTGATGAGCTTTCGACCACTGAGTTGCTTTAGTAATCCAAATAAAAACGAAGGTTGGGACCTCATTCGTATGAAGGGGATCCAGCTCTAGTTACCATGACACCATGACAATCAACTTGTTTACTGCTTCAAGGTACAGTCTAAACATTCTTGGCATGTCATTTGCATAGCAATATCCAGAATGTTTTGTGTCACTCTACTGTATCGGGCTCTGCAAATGCATTGAAAGGTTTCTTTACACATATGCTTAACTAAAGAAAAAGAAAGGGAGAGAAAGGAGAAGAGAGCTTCACTTTTGGTAGCATGTTTCATATAAAGTGTAACCTAAACTGTGTGCAAAATTAAACGTAAGAGCTGAATATATATCCCCCATATGTTCTGGGGAAATGGGAAGGGGGTAGTTATCAAACAGAGGGTGGAAAACAACCTAAGAAAATCCAGGGCTCGTTCTGGCAGAGTATTTAAGCATGTGCTTAACTTTAAACAGGTGATTGACTGAAATACAGGAAAGGAAACTAAGAAGACACGGAGAAGTGAGAAAAGATAGGTTAGCAGAAGAAGAAAGAAAGTCACGACGGGAATTCAGCTGGGCTGCGTGAGCCGGCAGCGCTGCAGAAGGGCCAGGACGGGTGTGTAGGGTGAATGCGGTGTTGGCTGGGAGGAGCTGGTGGGTCGGAGGGGCGCATGGAGAGCTGTGCCGGGACGCTGTGTGACGGTGAGTGATGCACGTGGGTATCAGCTGGTATAAATTGATGTGGGTCCTCTGCACTGAATGAAGCTCTGCTTGTTCACCACTGCTGGCAAGCTGAGTGTTGTCTTCAACAGTTGTGCAGGCAGGGCTGGGAGTAAAACAGAGCCCCAGAAGGCCTCTGGAAGGATGGGGCCTGGGGAGAAGAGAGAAACTGGGGGAAGAATTGTCAATGATGGGAGAAAATGGCTGAGACCATGCAAAGTCAGAGACGGGGTCAGCCAGGGATGTGGGGATGTCACCAGTCAGTGCGAGGGGGCTGGAAGCCCTGGAGGTAATGCTAAGCAGATGTGCAGTAGCAGAGCAGGCTTTTGGGGGTGTTGGACCGGCTGGGATCTGGGTTGGGAGAGGTTAAATGAGCTCTGAATGGGGCCAGGGTAGGAGTCAGGCCACAGACACCATCAGGACCATTTCACTGCAGTCACAGGCACCTAGGTAGAAGGCATGAGGTCCAGCAGGTTTGACAACAGCAACTCTCCAGCCAGCTGCCTTATCTCCTCTCCGTGCCCATAGCACAGCTAAGCTGGGGGTTGCTCGAGAGAGCATCTTGATGCCCAGGATCTAAGGACAGGAGTCTCCCACGTCATCAACTTTCACTTACCTACTCCCTGGTACAGTGTGGTGTCCTCCCAGCTCAGGCACTTAAGAAAATTCAGATTTGCCATGGTAGCATGGAAGATAAATATATTTTGTGGATTCTGTGAACCTCTGAGACTTCGGTCAACTTTACGGTAAGGCTTGTTAACATTTCTGTGTCTGCTATAACAAATGCTTCTGCAATCCCATATAGCGCTCATAGCTGAGACCATGAGAGTAGACTCAGGAGACAATTCACATCAGATGTGGACAGCTTGCTCAGCAGGACAGCCCTTACAGATCAGGCATCTCTGTGGCTGTCTCCAGGCTCTAACATTACCTCAGATGAATATACGTGAAGCAGGCAGTCAGCAATTCATGCCAAGCATGAGCTGGAAAGCCACCTCTCCAATAAAAGAGGCATATCTGATGTAGGATTATTTTTCTTTCTCAGCTTTAAGTAGTGGGAACAAGTCTGGGACACCCTTCCCAGATCAGACGTGTGCCCATCATCTTCTGCATCCTCACCATCCCAGCTGTCATTCCTTTTCGCAACCATTGCAGGCGAGGAGCCCTTCTGACACTCTACCTCCACCTATACAGTCATCAAGATGTGGACACGAGTAAAGACACAGTGCTGGTCTGAAAGTCTTCCCTGGTGCGAAGGTCAGAGAGCAGACTGAACAAGATGGCTCTCAGGTACGTATTTTTGTCACTCTTCAGGTCACAGCCTCTCTGTCTAATTTAGTCCCTGTACGTCCCTTGCACCACCTGGCTTGCGGAGATGTTTTGTCTCCAGAGTTACTGACTCCAGTGGATTTCCTCTGGGTTTATATCATGCTAAGTGCAAAATGAATATGACTTTAAAAAAACCCCAAACAATACACAAACATACATTTTACCATACTATACTGTCTGCCTAATTCTTCTGCTCTGCCTTGCTCACTACAAACCACCCAAACACCCATATGTATGTCTTGCAGCTCTGTACCGGTCATCTGGTATTCTTTGGTATTTACCTGAGCATTGACTGGGAAGGGGCTTCTTAAAAAAATCAAGTGTGAGCCAAGACACTGCACAGTTTTGTAGCCTCCCCAGGCCAGGATAAGTCAAGTCAAGGCAGTTAGTCCTCTGCACAGGATATTTAAATCTTTTTAAATCAAGCTATATCCAGATATATTTGCACCAGCAGTCACTGCTATCATGTGTTCTCTCCAGTAATCTGCCTGTATCTGTCAGCTCTCCTTGTACTTCAGGTGTAAAATCTTCTGTCAAGAACTAGTTCATGTGCCTAGTGCTATTTTAGATGTTCTAGGGTGTCTGTAACATCCTCACCAGACTGGCAGAAAGGACCTACCTACAGCAGACCCAGATCTTTCTGGAGCACTCACTGGAGGGCAATTCAGACCAGGTACTCCCACCCAAGATCTAAAATATTAGCACATACCTATGTTTAAGCATGGGAGCCACTACCCATCTGCTGCAAAGTGCTTAAAATAAGGTATTTATAGCCCGTGACTGATGCTAATACTTCTAATAATTGGAAAGCTGAGGCTGTGAAAGAGAAGAGACATGTCTGACAAGAGGGGCTGTCTCCAAGGCACATTTTGGGTCCATCCTGAGATTCTTTTGATGCGTTTTTCCAATTTGGTCAATAAAGACTGTGTAATAAATATATGATGAAAGGCAACTCTTTTCATGTGTCCTTTGTTGGTAATAAGCCTAACAGAAAATGTCAGGAGGAAAAAGGGAAATTTGAGAAAGTTGCAGCAGAATGAAAAAGGGGATATAGCAAACTTAAGAATGAAGATTATTTTTTTCCTGTATATGATCATTGCTACTACTTCTTTTAGGGTTTTTTTGGGTTTTTTGTCTTGTTTTTAATTTTTTTTTAATATATACTAGACTATATATGGGTTATATAGTATATAGACTATGCAGGGTACTTCCAGAGTAGTTAGCTGTCCAGAACCAGGCAGTCACTCCTGTCTAGCTACAGCCACATTAAGCAATAAGCCCAGCCATTTGCTGTCATCATCAGTGTCAGTATCCTAGGAGATCTCCTGATCTTGCATAATTACATCCTGATAAATGAGTACTTTGTGTTCATAGCAAAAACACTTTCGAAATCAATGTAATTGAAAGATAGCTACTGTTGATGTACATGTCCTCAAATTATTAGGAATATCATACAAAAACATTTTAGAGTCTTTAGTTAACACCCACCTATATTTTAAAGTAATCGCATTCACAGACAAAATGATATCATCATTACAGAATCAAATTTCATAGCCTTAAGGATTAAAAAAGAAGCCTTGTTATCCCAGTAAAATCATAGGTAAGATTCATTCCAAGTAAACAAGAGTGAAGGAAACACCCAGCTACACCTGATGTGATGCTGTTTCAAAGCAGAAACAGCCCGTTTACTCCAAACACTGTTCCAGATCCGTGGGGCCAGCTCAGAGTTGACACTGTGTAAATACGTTAACTGCACATAAACTGAATTATGAAATTCCTGGGTTAATAACATTAGTTTTGTGGTTAAGAGCAACAACCCTTAAAATAGCAATACATACTTTCAACCACAAATATATTTGATGCAGCCTTTGTGTGGAATGAAGTGAGGTATAGGGATAAAAATCAAAATCACATAAACATAAAAGCTAAATAATGCAAATTAATATTATGATAGCTGTAAGTACACAGGTATTTAGTGTTGAAAAGCTTCTTCATTCCAGACCAGGTATGCATAATTTCTCATGTTCACATTTTGCACCTGGACTGGTGAAGGGAGAGTGGCTGCATATGTGATGGATGCGAGGTGAGGAACAGTCACACTCAGCAATGCCAACGGGTGGAAAGGGAGCCCCGAACACCAGCAACATCCTCTGTCCTCGTCCCCTGCCAGGACAGCCACCTTTGCTCTGGGACACAGTCTTTAAAGCCTCCGTAGCATCCAAAGAGTCTCCTCTCTGCATGCTAGGGCATAAATAATTCAACTTCTAGATAGAAATATGGCCAAAAAAGTATATGCTGGAAAATACTCAAACTCTCTTTGAGGATTTGCAAATGTGGTTCCCGTCACAATCAGGAGAGACTGGACATTTTAGATGCTAAAATGTTTAAGCAACTTTCAGAAACCTGCTGTCAAAATGGCTAGAGAAAGTTGAAAATTGGTGTGTTATGACATTCGCTTTAGCAGAGGTGCCTACGCTCTTCCCACAGCAAAATGACTTTAATTTGCCCAACCCCAGAGTCCTTGAAAATGACACTCTGAGCATTTGCCGTAATGATTTCTCACTAAATTAGAAAAATGCCCAACTAAGGAGGGATTATCTCTGCATGTGGATGTGGCATAATGACTGTCAAGTGCACTGAGAGCCCCACTGGGCTTTGCAAGGTACACAGGGTCTGCAGCAGAGGCCAGCGTGTATCGGAGAATACTAATACTGTCTTGTTGGGGGCATCCATTGTGATACTCTACTACTGTTCAGACAAAATTATACCATATGGGGGAATTCTCTTTGCTACTTTACATATATGAGGTACCTTTTAGGGCCGAGGATTAGTCCTAAATTGTCTGGCTGACAAACTCAGTCCATAAAGGACACAGGCACATATGTTCACACACTCTCCTTAATGTGTGCACCCACCGGGACAGCGTCACTGCAAGATTCTGCCTCACAGCCCATGGCCGCTGTTCCTGCAGTGAGGATGCGCTAGTGAACTTGCATCCGCACACTCAGAAAGTCTTCTAACTGGTCCCCAGAAGAAACCCAGCAGCTCTGATCCCACAGGACAAAATGTTTTTTTCCCCCAGGTGCCGGCATGCTGCTGCCCAGGTTTCAGGGTGAGCGAGGAGCTGGGTGGGCAGTGCCACTGCCTCATCATCCCTATCACAAGGGAGAAAAACTGTCCCTGGCTGCCTCCACTCAGCCCCAAAACACGAGTGTGAGGAGGCACATCTTTTTTTATGTCGGTGCTGGTGTCATGAAGGACTAGAGAGATGATGGGAATGTGCTGGCAGACAAGGATGTCGAGAGTTTCAACACAACTGCCACAATAGCACTTCAATAGTAGCACTCAAACGCCCAGCACTGGTGTTCCTCCCATCCCACTGCCAGCCAACTGGCTCAAACCCATGCTGCTGAACAGGCACAAGGAGCACACACACGCCTCTATGGATGCTTGTTGACTTCAGTGCCAGGGTCCTGTTTAAGAGCATGCCAGACCCCTTGGTAAACCCGCATTAGGCTGTTTCTGTCTCTCTATGCTGGAATGACTTTTCAGTACAAGTCTGGTAAATGTGGGCAGGAAGGGAGGGAAGGGCTGGAGAGGCTGCCTGGCCCTGCTGTAATAGGGTCCCCTGAGGGGTTTTTCGTGTTGGAACTGTGCCACTGGGGAAGGACACACAAGGAACATCACAGGGCCAAGCACCAGGCGAGACTGATTGACTCTTGTAGCAAGGTCAGGTTTTGATCCTTCCTCTGCCAAGTTCATCCCCAACAGCCATAGGAAAAGGAGCCAGAAAGATGCCCACAGAGTGTCCTAACCACTAGCTTGCCCAGCCATCCCATCTCAGCCAGGTGATGTGGGGAGCCAGCGGAGGAGGAAGCAAGGAGGGAGAAGCCAGATATCTAAGGGTCACAGGAGGCAGTGGGTGAAGGCAGGCCACCAAGGAGAGGAGCAGCCCAAACATTTTGTCCACATCCCAAACTTGGTGGTGCAGCACCTGCCTAAGATCACCAAGCCTTTGCCATCTTCCAGACAGGGGGAACATAAATCAGGACAGTCACAGCAGGGCATGGGTACTGCCTTGTGCCTGTCTGGCACTGCCACGTCTCCAGCCCCCCCCCCACCTCACATCATCCTGGGATGTCCAGAGAGGTCCACGGTGCTCCGTGGTCTGCAGGGTCATGCTCTCCACTCACCTGTGGAATGGAGCTGTAGGAACCTGTAGGTGTCCCGACCCCACAGCTATACAAAGAGCTGCAGGGACCTGGGAAGGGCAGAGTGTGACACGTTTATTTTATGGACAGGACTTGAGGCTGTCCCGGCAGTGGCGATTTTGCCAGCTCTGCCTTCACCCTCAGTGCCCAGGGATCCCAAACCCACAGCTCCCCACACAGAGCTCAAACCATGTGCGGAGCTTCGTGGACCTTCTCCACGGGGATTTCCCGGCAGGGACGACATCTCCGTTCCTGGCTCTTCCCAGCGGCCTTGGTTATTTTGGACCTGCTCCGGGATGAAAACCAGGCCCCGTCCCGGTGCAGGCAGGGACCGATGGCAGCCCGGGGACCCAAGCACATAGCCCAGGCATGAAACCCGACGGGCCAGGCAGTGCAGCTCTGCGGCCCCGCGGGGAGACCCGAGGCATCGGCTGCCGGTGCAGGGACTGCCGCTGCAGGACACCGGAGAGCGCGTCCCCGTGAGCCCAAAGGGAGCGGGGGTCCCCGCACAAAGGGCCTTTCCCTGCGCAAACGGAGCGGCGGCGGGAGCGCGGGGCCCCGGTAGTCCCTCACCCTCGGGGGCCAGATGCCGGTCGGGCACCGCCACCGCGCACCCGCGTTTGGCACCCCCGGGGGCTGCGGGACCTGCCGGCTGCTTTTCCGCCGGGGCTCTCCGCCGGGCGGGTGCGAGAAGCCGCCCGTAAAAACGCGCGCTCCGCTTCCCCGACGGCAAAGCGCTGTCGGGAGGCTGCGAGGCCGGAGCGGGGCTGCCGGAGCCCGGTGGCCGTGCAGGCGGGAGCCCCAGCAGGGCCGGCACCAGCCCCGGCGAGCTAGCAGGAGGCCGGGTCCGTCCTTCCCGGGTAGGGGCGGCGGGCACCTGGAGAAAGCAGCCGAGCCCAGCCGCCGGCCGGGTATTTGTATGCACCTATAGCCGTACGTATAGGTGTGTGCAAATGGTGTCTCTTTCTCCCGCAGGCTTGCGAACGGGATGGGAAGGGAAAGGTGTGCAGCCGAGCCGGTCCCCAGCTCGACCTTTAGCTTCCCGGGGAGGACCGAGAGAGCCCCCGGGACAGGGGCCGCACCCCGTACCTTCAGCGCGGCCCGGAGAAAGGAAGAGTCACCGCTATCCGCGCTCGCCGGGGCGGGCGAGTCCCGGTGCCGGGCTACGGCGGAGAGGGATGGAGAGCGACGGTGCTCCCGGCGCACGCCCGCGGAGACCGAGCGGCTGCTTCCTACGGGAGGGGAGGGAAATAAACCACCAACGAGCTTTTATTGTTATCATCATCATCATTACCATCGCCATCGTCGTTTCTCTGCACATAAATAAATAAATAAATATCTCCCGGGGGGAGGGAGGGGAACGGAACGATACAACCACAGACGTGCGCCCGGCAGCGACGAAGTCAAAATAAAACCGAGATCAATTTTGGAAAGGAAAAAAAAATAAAGAAAAAGATAACAACCCAAACAGCCCCCGACCCTCCCCGTCCGCCGGCTTTCGGGCATCGCCGAGTTACCGAGGGAGCGCCGGGAGAGCATCCCTCCAGGCGGCCCGTACCGCCCGCCGCCGCGCAGCATCCGCGCGTGTGTCGGTGCGCGGGGTTGTCTGTGAGGAGCTTCCCGGGCCGGGGGCTGTGCCTACGGGGAGACAAGTGAGACAGCACTACTGGGGGAGGCCTGGGGTCCTAGGGAGCAGTTTATTTACAACAGGGCGCACGGACCTCCGCCCCCGTGGGCCGGGTGTCTAGAAAGGCGAGAAAGTCCTTCGTAAATTACACAGATTATACAAAACGATATAAAATCCTTCGGCTGCAAGTCAGCACCGGAGCAGGCAGGACTCCCCATCCTGCTCTCGCCACAGTTCCTGGGGAGCCGGGGTGGGCGTGCGGGGGGCTAGGGGGTGACTGCGAGGCCTCTGTCGTCCTTCCCCGAGGAGGACGGAGACATGCGCAAGTCCTCGTCGTCTTCCGAGCACTTGGTGGTGGAAAGGGACGAGCATTTGCAGCTGTGGCCGGGCCCCCCGCCCCGGTGGGAGCCGCTTTTGCCTTCTTTCTTGTGCTTGACCCGTCGGTTCTGGAACCAGATCTTCACCTGCTTCTCGGAGAGGTTCAGGTAGGTGGCGATCTCGATTCGCCGCAGCCGGGAGAGGTACATGTTGGAGGCGAACTCCCTCTCCAGCTCCAGGAGCTGCGTGCTGGTGAAGGCGGTGCGCATCCGCTTGCTGCTGGGCAGCTGGCTGGACGTGCTGTCTGCGGAGCGGAGCGCACCGTCAGGGCCTGCCGGACCCGCCGCCGCCCGCCCCGCAGCGCCCGCGCCCGCACCCGCCGGTCCCTGCTGCGCCCTCCCCCGCCGCCCGCTCTGCGGGGCTGCAGCCCTCCCTCCCCGGGGGCCACCGACTCGCCAAGCGGCTTGCCGAGCTGCAGCCCGAGCTCACGGCGTGCCGGGGCCGCCTCGCTCCGTTCCCACCGCCTGGGTCGGAGGCTCGGCGGGCAGCAGCGGGGCTTCCCCTGCGCATCCCTCGGGGCACCGGCAGAGAGAGGTGCCGGGACTCCCCGCCCAGCCTGCGGGCGCAGGGCAGGGCCCCCCGGCCCCATGTGCCTTCGGCAGGGTCCTGCCTCCCCCGCTCCGGGATCCCCATCACCTCCCCGCAGCGACCACGGTTATCATGCAGGCGTGCGCCCCCCGCCACGCGTGCCCCCCTTACCCACGGAGATGCAGTGGAACTGCCGGGGGTCGGGCAGCGGGTAGGCGCCCTGGTAGAGCGCCGGTGCGTGCCCGACGCTGACGGCGGAGACGGAGTGCTGCTGGCGGGCCAGGGGCGAGTGGCAGTACTGGGAGCCGAAGGGGGGGAAGGAGGCCTTGATGAGGGGGATGGCGGGCGGTGGCGGGTGCAGCTGGGAGGCGGTGACACAGAGCGGGCAGACGCAGAGCAGCCCGGCCTTGCGAGCGTGGCAGGCGCCGGCCGGCAGCCCGGGCAGCGGGTGCGAGGGGTGCACGGCGTAGGGGAAGAGCGGCGGCGGCGGGCTGCCCTCGCCCTTCTTCTCGCCCGCCTCCCGCAGCACCAGCGAGTCCACCAGGAAGGAGCGCGGCATGGCCCCGCGCAGCGCCCGCGCAGCGCCCCGCGCAGCGCCCGCGCAGCACCCGCGCAGCGCCGCTGGCCAGCCCGAGTGGTGCTGAACGGCGCCCGCCCGCCCGCTTTAAATAGCGCCCGCGCCATGTGATGGCGGCGCCGGGGCGCTCAATAGGCTTTCTGTGCCTCTTCTCTTGGCATTCACGCCGCACGCTCCCTCATTATTTCCCTTGTTAACTAAATGAACTGCATAATGTACTCTATTCTTGTCGACCCCACCCACGCCGTAGCAGGCGGCCTCTCCCCTCCTCTCCCTTTGGCGGGGTTATTTTCTCATTCTCTCGCGATTTAATATTCTTTTCTTTCTCTTTATCGCTCTCCTTCGCTTTCAGCCCAGCTTTCAGCCCGCTCCCCCTTGTTTATTTTGCCGGCTGCAGCAGCCGCGGTCTCCGCCGGCGCCAGCTTCCCCTGCCAGCCCCCCGGCGCCTTTCCCACCTGTGGCACCAGGTCAGCCCCCCCCAGCCCCGCCGGCCCCTCTCTCTCCCCTCGCCGCTCGGCTGCTTCGTCCCCGTTGCTGCGCCCGCCGCCGGCCCCAGCCCCGCGTCTTTGTTCCCAGCCCGGTGCCGGGACCTGCCGCTTATCGCCGTCGCCGCCGTCGGGCGAAACCCCCGGCCACCGAGATGCGCCGGCCGGTGCTCCAGCGGCAGGCACATCCGCCCAGCCCCTGCGCGGGCGTGGGCGCCGAGGCACGGATACCGGGCCACGGATACCGGGCCACGGAGCGCCACAAGCAGCGCGGGTGTGCTGGAGCAGGTGTAGAAACCCCGACACACAGGTACCGCTCCCACGGCGAGCGCCTAAGCGGAGGGAGAAGAGGCGCTCGGCACACTCCGCACCTCTTCACACCTGGTCCCCCTGCCCGGTTTTAGCGGCAGCACCCGCCATCGCACCGTTGCGCTCCACGTGCGGCGGCCCCGGCCCCGGAGGGGGCCCCGCCGGCGGCCGCGCTTGCCCGGCACCGCACCGCCCGCGCCCCGGCACCGCCGCGCACAAGTGCGCCGGGAAGTCCCCGGGGCTGCGGGGGCCGACAGGGAAACGGCTTATTTCTCCCGCACGATGAGGATGAGCGTGAACAGGCGGGCGGTGCCCGGATTTCTTAGCGCAGGGATCTGCAAAACTTCCAGCGGGGTCCAAAGCGAATTTCTGCGCGTTCGTCTGAGCCAACGCGCACCGGCGCTTCGCCGCGCAGCGGAACGCCGTCCGCGCAGGAGCTCTCGGCGTTGGGCTCCCTGCAGCTTGTTGCTTTTGTAGGTGAATAAGGAATGCTAACAAATAGTAATACCAAAACCATTCATCGGGATACATTTTCTTCCCCGATCTTCCCGTTTAATACACGGGGAAAAAAAGACAAACGCACCCGCCGAGTCCCGTCAAAACGTGGGGAGGCTTCTGCCTGCAGTAACCTGCCCGCCTCAAAAACAAACGGACTTCTTCAAATTAAGGGAAGGAAAAGCCTTGAAAGCAGTGTCGACCCGTGTCTCTGGCTTGTGCGGAGACTGTTCTTGCCTGCGGTCGCATTTCTCACTGAAATCTAGGGGAGTTTTGCCGAGATGCTGTTGATGCCCGAGCCTAGAAATGTACGTACGTGCGCAAATAAAAGGTGAAAAATACAGAACGAACAAAACCGAATGCTGGTAAAAATTCAGTCCCGCAATGATTTAGAAAGGATTTCCAAGTGTCCTTCCCCTGAAAGCGTTAATGGGGTTTGGGTTTTGTTTTGTTTTGTTTTTAAGGAACTGGTGATTTAAAGCTTTTTCCCCCGGAGCTGGAGCCCGGGAAGGGACATCTCTCCCCGCTGAGAAGTGGCCAGCCACCGAGGGGGGGTTGATTCAGCCTCAGCCAGAGGGATTCCCGCTGCCCAGGGGCTGAACCCCAGGGCTCCGAGCCGCAGGGAGGCAAAGGGTTAACAGCTCCTGAATGCACACCAAGCCCAAAGCTACTGGGAAAGAATATCCAAAAAAATAACCAGTTTTTTTTTCCAGCCGCTGGACCTTATTGAATGTCATTGAAGAAAGTTTTGAATGCCAGATAAAGAGAGGCGAATTAAAGTGTGTGACAGCAGAGGATAAGCAAACACAAAGAGAACTCTGTCACACTTTGGGCAAAATCCGTGGGCTTTTTACCAAGCCTCTTCGCTATGATTGAATTAAGTAATAGGAAAACATTTTCTTTCAGTTTAGAGCCATTAGACAAAAACTTCAAAGCGAATAACACTTTTTAATGTGCAGCCCAACAATGGAATCTGTTTTGTGCTGAAATGTTTAAATGGTTTGTTGTGCAACTGTGGGCTGAAATAACCCAGACTGCAGCAAAATAGCATCCTTCAGGCTGTTTTATGAGCGCTTGAAACTAGCACAGACCTTTAATCCCAGCGCTTTAAACTAGCCTCCCCTCTCTTTTTCGCCCCCCCTATTTTTTTTTTTTTATAGGGGAAATTCGCCTCGTATGTTTGCCATCTCGAAGCGATCGCCGCTAAACGAAAACGGCACCGGGAGCGGGGGAAAGACTGCCGCCGAGGGGGTACGCGCTGCAGGCGGCTCGGGGGGACGCGGGGGGACCGGGGGGCGCCCCTCCCCGGGGCTGCGGGGTGGCCCCCGCCGGGACCTGCCTCTGCCCGCCCGCCCGCCCGCCCCGCTCCGCCGCCCGCCGCCGGGCTGCCCCGGCCCGCGGGGGGTCGTGCCGGGACGGGGTCCCCGGCGCCAGCGGGTAGTGCCGGCGCTTGGGCTCCGGAGGGAGAGGAATGCCGGGTGGTAGACGCTACCCCCGCGCCCTGCACTCGCTCTCACCCCCCCCGGAGATGGCGGATGAGAAGAGGGAGGCATCTGGGTGCGCATCAGCTGGGGGGACCCGGAGTGACGGGAGGGTCAGGTACCATTGCGGGGGATGGAGAGGGCGAGCAGAAGCGTTAGCACTGACCGAGGCGTGCCTTCCCCCTTGGGAGCGGTGGGGTCTATGGCACTGCTACCTGCGAGGGGAGAAGGTGTCGCACTGCCGCTGCCTGGGGACAGCTGTATGGACACTGGCTGGAAAGAGGTCCCTCATCCTTTTGAGGGACCAGCCGTTGCCTTTTGTGACGAGGCCCTCAGTCTCCACGGTAGCTGCTATTAATACCTGGGGGTGGGAGGTGACACACACCAGCAATCCCTAAGGAGAGCATGGAGAGGTGCATTAGTTCAGGGGTGAGGGGAGGTGAGGATGGGATCCTGCTGGGGTGGGATGGAACCACTATTTCCAAGGAGACCATGTCCTCGGTATCTAACAAGGGCTCGTGATTTGTGGGGGACTGTAATATTCCCCAGCCTAGCCAGAGAAATTATTTTTTAATGGCAAACAACAAAATGTAAATCAAAGCCAATACTGAACCACAAACCACAAACTGTGAGGTGGATTGTCCAAAGAATGTGCCTTTTTATGTTGGACAAACACATCCACAAGCAAGCCCATAAAGTACCTGTGCAACACTTTAATTAACTTATGCACAGAATTAATCTGAGTTTACTTGAGTAACAAGAAATAGATTTTTAAAAAAATCACTGTTTTATCAGTAAAATTGATTTTTGTGGCTGCTGTACTTTCCTCATTGGCCTCTTGCTTCATTGAACAGGACTAACTGCATGAACAGGTATCCAAAACATGTTATTTTTGGCTCGTGACTCAAACTGTACTCTGTACAGAATTAATGTTTCCTTATGGATTTATCTTGCACACTAACACAACAGTGCCTGCATGACCAGCCAGTTGTGCAGCATTTATTCCCACCGTATCTCAGAGGAGAGGTAGAGCGAGCTCCATTCTGCTGATGGACCGCCAAGGTGAAATGACGAGGGCTGGCACCCATCTGGGACCAGCAGAAGATGATGCTTGTGGAGTGCTCGTGTCACTCTATGTTTATGGGAAGCTCAGTGTCTGAAAATTTCAGCATATATTTTGTGCACTGACTTTGGTCAAATGCTGGAAGTGTTTGGCATCCTCAAAGCCAGGGTTCAGGGAAGGGAAGCAGTCAGTGAGACAGCGAGGAGAACACAGATATTGAGTAGCTGCAGAAAAAAAAAATCACTTTTTATCATTTGCTCAGTGATCTACTTTGCAGTATCTGTGAATACAGTCAAAGAAGCAAAAATAAAACCCTGTCTGAACACAGGCCAGAAGTCTATCTATAGCCATAACTTCTCTGCAGTAGTGGCTGTAGGTAAATCTAAGGAAGTCTATGGGAAAAGGACAAGTGTAGGGTGACCCTTTCCTGGTTTAATCCTGGCCTCCAGTGATCCGTAACACAAGGGCTTCCAGAAACATAGGTTATATATTTGTGTTTAACTCCAGGTCTTCCAAAATAAAGGCAAAACCACAGCTTTCTTTGTCATGAGTTGCCCTATGCTTTCCTTCAGCTCTTGTCTTATCTATCAATTCCTTCCAAATTTATCACTGTATAAATTTGGTAGACTGTCAGCGATGGCCTTCACCATGCAGCCCTGCTATGTTTCCATCATGGCTCATCCAGTTTCATCTAGTTTCCATCACAAGCTATCAAGGCAATAATTAATCTATGCCAGTAAAACCTGTGCCACAGGAGGACCAAATCAAAGCTGCTTGTTTCTAGGACCTGTATTTTTTTCCTTTGATCACTTCCACCAGCAGATATCTAGGGTAGAGATGTACCATTTAGCTTTTCTTCAGGCCCGTTGTTTGCTAACAGGATGGGTCTATCAGTGAATCCTGTAATCATCTTCCAAGAAGACAGTTTGCTGCTCTGTTTTCCCTCTGTGATTTGACTTTCACGCAGGAGGAGGTGTCAAAGAAGTAGTTGGACAGAAATGGTGAAAAAGTAACAGAAAAAGTAGGAACATATAAAATACTCACACAATTTAAAATAAACTTTTGCTTTTATAGAGAGACAGCGTTTCAAATTACTGGTGACCTTGTAAGACAAAAGGACACACAGGATGGAGAAGTCCTTGAGAGTAATGAAGACAAGAAATTGCAAAAAGGAGCTGGATGTGAGGTTTGCAAATCTGGTTAAATTATTAAATCACTAGAGATATGGTCCTTCAACCTCAGAATCCACCCTGTTTCCCAGCCATTTTTGATTGTTGTCTTCTCCTTTCTCCAAATTTCTCACCTTTATGTATGCCGAGTCCTTTACAAAAGTTTTTGAGGTTGTCAGTCTGCTGTTTGAGAACATCCAAGGGGAAATTCTGTCAGCTCATATGGTAAGAGACTGTATCATATCTGTTATTTCTATGAAGCATTTGAACAGCTTTCTGCAGCCTGATGAACTGCAGGTTTTAATCACATTCATGTGGCAAGTACTTAACAAACCATATTGATCTGTAGCATGTTTACTTGGGATTATGGGTACACTGGTTTCAGTGTTGGCTTCTCAACCGCTGTCTGGTAGATTTGGATGACTCTGCAGTGATCGTGGTTATTGCTGAATGAGACATCTGGTTACTGCATTCTGTGATGGAAGAGAGACAAATAAAGGTCTGTGCATAGGTATATTAGAGTCACTGTTAAAGATATTTCTTCAACTTCTCCTAAGTGAAGTAGTACAGGAAGCTGATAGGAAAAAGCAGACTTTCCCTGAGCCATTTAAAAAAGAATACCAGAGACCTGAAGATGCTGGAGTCAATAAAGGCCCTCAAGATCAAACTGTTTTCTTGGGAGAATATCAGGACTTCAACTTCCCCGTTCTCCAACACAGAGAATACATTTCCTGGAGGGTTTTGCAATGCTGCTATACAGTCACATGCAGAAATACACCATGAGTATTGCCAAAGGAGGAGTATGGCAAATGGCGCAGGGTGTTTTGCTTTGGATCAATGGCTGGTAGGCTCTGCACGGTGAGTGGCAATGGTTGTGAGAAAAGAGGGAGACTTGCTTGCCTGCAGGAGGGTTTCCTGGCCATTGCTGGTGGTGTAGAGACACAGCCTGAAAGTTGCAGTTGAGAACTGTGTAGCTTGGTTCCTTCTTTGATGTTGGCCAACGCATATTCCTCAAGTGTTTATCACACATGAATATGCAATGATTACCTTAGGTGTTTATTCAGCTTGTGTAAAGCAGACCTCAGCAAGGTATGTTAATGCCTTTAACTCGCCACTCCTGGCAGTAGACCGAGAAGAGGAACACTCTGAACTGACAAAATAATATTATTCTTTTTGTTACATTTTGAAGACTTAAAAAACCCTTTTGAATACAGTAGGGTATTCAGAATGTATTAGGTTACACGTGTTCAAGTCTGCATATTTGGATATGAACTTTTATACTATATTATTAAATATATCAATCGATGTATCAAGTGTATAGGAAGGGAGTATACAGCCATACACCACCATATTGTAGCAATTTTATAGAAATAATTTCCTGGAAGCTGAGCACAGTCATTCATTGACCTCCTTATGTTTGCATTGAAATCTTCCAGCACACAGCAGAATAGTTTTTAGAGACACGAGACAAGCATTGGTTAACAAAAACACCAATATGGATATCCAAGTCAGTGTATGACAAACGTATGAGATGGCACTGCATTTTTGGTGTATTTCAAATGCAAGTAAAGCCTGTGAACCTCATTCTTCCACTTCTTTTTTTTTTTAAGTATAATGACCCAACACATACAAAGTTTGGATTTGTAGTTGTTATATTCTGTCCCGGGCTAGTAACAGACCTGGGAATTCTCCTACTCTGGATGTCAACTTCACAAATCTGACTTGAGCTTCAGCCACAGATTTGGCTTGACCAACCAGAAAACAGGGTCACATAAAGGAGCTTAAATATCCTGGCAAGTGCTCACCAGTATTGTCATCCCATAGACACCTCTCCCCCGGCCACCTCTGGGCCTGGCAGGAGGTGTGCAGTGCAGAGCCCTCTCTGCAGCCCTTCTGCTGCCGGTGAAGACCCTTCAAGTACTGGCACAGGCAGAGCAAGGAAAAGTGGCACTAAACCTCCTGCTTGTGTTTTCAGTCTTACCCCCTGTAACACATGAGCTGGCCTACACCAAGAAAAATAGACTGGAATGTGTCTGCCATGAGTTTCCATCTCATTATTCTGTGGTCACTCTCTATGTTTCATTTCATCAAATCCCTTCCTTTCCAGCAGTATAGTCAACCTCGGGTCAGCAAAGCTCCTTCTCCCTTCAGACGGGATGGGAGTTTTTTACCACGGATGGCCTCAAAACTAGATCTTCCTTTTTGGAGCTGAGGCAGGGAGGGAAGACTCCTGAGCCCAATTTGTTTCACTGCTCTGGCCAGGATCCTGCAGCATCTCTCAGCACAGGAATCACCTTGCTCTTAAGTAAAGGCAGCAGCACTTTGGAGGAGGCTGTGACCAGCCTGGATACTGCTGGGCTTCTCTCTCCGGTACAGCAGTCATTTTGATAGCTGTAGCTCACAAGTCTTGGCCTTACCATCACCCTCATCATGAAGCTGCAGCGCCCTCTCTTCCCTTTGCCCAGGGTATTTGCTGACCTGTTTTCAGGTACCACCTTTTTCATCGGCTGGTCCATCCACTCTTTGGCCAGAGTGTTGTTTTTGGCCTAGGGAAGCTTGGCTTCTCTCAGCAGAGATAACAGCCAAATCTTCTGCAACACTGAGTGCTTCCACAGTGAGAAAGCAATCCTACAGCTTTCCCTTATTTTAGACATTTTGGGGCAGCTGTTTTTAGGCTTGATTACTAATAATTTTGCTTGCACATACCTTTTGGCTTTACCATGGTACTTAATGTGAAAAGTTACTTTAATACACAGGATCAGCAGAACTTCCACGAGGCAGAGCGGTTCAGCGTCCCGTTAGGTACAGTTCACAGCTTTAATCATTTTTTATACACACACACACACACATACACAGACAGTGAGCACAAATATGTGTCCCTCCCAGGGCAGCAAAGCTGCAGGACTCATTTCTCACAGACTTTGGGACTTAGCTCTGCTCCCCAGGTGTGTCAGGAGTGGAGAGGACCTGCAGGTGAATCCAGCTGCTGCTGCAGGCTGTTACTGCCCTGGCCTGGGGACACGGCCTCCTGGGGCTCCGGTCCCCACGCGTTGTCCCTGCCCCAGGGCCATCACACCTTCTCCTGCACAGCCTGGGGTGGTTGGTGAACCACCTTTTTGCAAGCTCATCAAAATTGAATTTTAAAAGCGAGAGAAAGTGTTTGACACAACACAGGTCAGACACGGGTTTACCCTGTGTTATTTAAGCAGTAGATTCAGCAGAGCACAGATGTGGTTTTTAGGGGAAATGAAAAAGGGTTAGGAAGGAAGAGGAAAGCACTACTGTAAGAGGGCACAAGTGCAGGACTTGGCTTTTCTTATGCCATACCGTTGCATGAGGGTGTGTTTCTGTGTGTTGGTTGTTTGCCTCCCTGGTGTGGTGGGTGACCCAGCAGAAACACACTTTTCTAAGGGATCTGAGTGCCCCATTTCTGGAAACATGAGTTTTCTTTAAGGAGCTCTGGCTGTGGCCCATGGGGAGGGCAGCACATAGCACGGTGGGCCCATCCTGGGGGTGATTGTGGTCACTGTGCAGGAGAGGGGCCCTATCCCAGCTCAGGGTCTCCGGAGAGGAGCAGCCCCACAGCCAGCCCTGCTCCCACCAGTCACCCTCCTACATGGCCAGCCAGGAGGACTCCAGGGACAGCTGGAGAGGCTCTCCAAGAGTCCCTGCTGCGCTTTCCCAAGCCTTCCCAGGAGGGATCAGCAGTCCCTGAGCCAAGACTGGGGTCAGATTCATTTGTTTCTCCCCAGCAAGTTTGCAAAGAACAAGCGGCGCGCACGGCGCTCCCCTGGCCCCGCGCTCGGCTGGGGGGTGCAGCCCTCTCGTTGCCCCTCGGCCTCTCCTGCTGACCTTTTCTCCATCGACGTTTTTTCTCACACAGGGGGTGTTTGTGTGTGGCTGTGAAAGGGGGTCTCCTGTTTGTCCCCTGGCCGTCACAGCGCACCATATGCCAAAAGAGCTGTGGCAGGGCGAGGGCATTGCTTGGGGACAGCCTCTGAGGTGCTGGGGCTGGTGGCTTTGCAGTGCCTGCCAGCTGGGCTTTGGCAGCACGTGGTGCTGGCCACAGCCAGGAGCCCTCAAGCTCAGTGTCCATGGTGGCAACAGCTCCACAGTTCCTGTGTTCCTGCATATTTCAGAAAGAGTCCTCTGCCTCTTCATGTACATGATTTAGATCAACAGTGAGATCTCCCTTTGAAGGGAGGAGGTCTTAGGGTGAATCATTGTATTGGTTGCATGTGATAAGGAGGAGCACGAGAGTACGTGTGTGTTTGTGCCTGTGTATTCAGGACTGTCCCAAGCTTGTCTGCAAATGAGATGCTCCTTTGAGGCAGGTGTTTGCAATCTAAACTAGATGCCAAAAATACTTTGCAGACATGACAGCTAATCAAATGTAAAGCATGCCCAGAAGTAGACTGAATGCCTGGTGAAGGCTGCTAATACAGAGTCAAAATCATGACAAATGTTTCCCTCTCCCTGAAAAACAAAGTCAAAGAAATAGCAAAGATGCCAGTAAAACATGAAAAAAAATCCCAAACACAAACACACACACAAAGATGCAATGCTTGAGGCTGAAAATCACCATTGTGGGCCCCATGAAGCCTACCAGCATACAGAATATAATTCAGCTGTTTGTTATATTATGTCAGATTATTTGTCAGGGATGAATACAACACTCTAGTGCTCGTCTGAGACCAACTCATTCTGCGGACCTCCGGTCACTCCAGAAGCTGCTGTCAGTGGGCTTTTTTCCTGGGAAACATCACAGGTCCTGTCCCATCTTTGTCACAGCCTGTCATTTAGCACTCCTGGCTCCTTATACATTACTAAGATTGTGAAAAGAATTTTCTCCAGTCTGCACTGATCCTTGTGTCCTGTGATTTGAATTTTTTGGGTTTTCATTAGCACTGATGCATATTTAACAGAAGAAGAGGTGCAGTGTTTTAGAAAGATGCTCAAATAGTAGCTAATACCTGTAGCAGCCGACAAAGCTATTTTTTCAGAAAAATCAGCATGGAAATTTTGCTCAGGATTTTAAGAATAGTTTCTTGTTTTCTGTGCTTCTTTTACATTCAGATCTTATTTCTCCTAGTTATATGGGCTTGTTCAACACAGGCAAAGTGAGCAAAGCAGAAGTTCAACGCTCCTTGCACATGTGCCTTTGGGGTCCCCTCCAGCTATGCTCACAAGTGAGAAACAGGGGAGCACTACCTCTGCTGCAGCTCCCATAAGAGGGGGGAAGGCAGCCAAGATGCGAGTGCGGGCAAAGGGAAGAGCCCTGCCACCAGCACACCAGAGCATGTGTGGCACTGGATGAGGGAGGCAAAATAGGGAAAGACAAAGACTAATTACCCTCCATCTCCTCAGTGCCCAGGTAAAGCTGTGCCTGCATAAGCGCCCACTAAACTGTATGGGTGCACACAGCCGTTCTCCCATCTGCTTCCCCAACACACACATTCTGCACCACTGCCAGCTGCCTTCTAACAAGTTCCTCAGCTCTGCATTTTCAGCATGTAATTTTTGCAGGGCAATGCCCATCTCTGCTGAAAAGCATCTCAAATTTGGGCTGAGTACCATGAGGAATAGTGTGGGGTACTCAAGTGGGGCATCTCCCTAGGTTTAAAAGTGTAAAAATCTCAGCTGTCTGTTCCTTAGCTAACATGTACCAGAAGGCTAAACTGTTGAGCATTTCAGTGCCAGAGAAACCTGGTCCAGGGCAGCACCGCACGGTGGGGTTCAGACACGTACATCAACCAGACTGTTGCTGTGCTGGTTTCACTTGGCCAAGTCACATATTGTCCCACTTGGAATAAAAGGACATGGAATAGACCCTCCTCAGGAAATGGTGGTGTTGGGGGCATGCGTTTGAGTTGATGTTTCTGCTGTTTCACTGTGGACTTGGCCATCTGGGAAGCTGTGTCTGAGGACAAGGCTGAGTCTGCACCTCCCTCCTACACATCCAGAGCTCACGCAATGTGGTTGCTGGAGCAGTAAATGAAAAGGAAGGGAAAGTCACCTTTGTGGTATTGCTGGCTGGATGGTGAGAAACATGTACATTTAATTTTGCCCAAATTAGACGTGAAAACTGTTTCCTGGTCTTTACTTGAGGCTTCACCTCTGCTCACACAGGTAGATCTGGCACACAGAAAAAGGTCAAAAAAAGCCTCAGCAAATGAGTGCTTGTGAGAAGGGCTTGGGACAGCTCAACACGCGTGCGTGTGCATGCATGTGCACATCTGTGTGTGTGTGCTTGCAGGTCTTTTGGTATTGTGACAATGCCAGTTTGCACTTTGCCCTGAAGCCATGGAGTTGTGAAAAACTGGCATGAGACATAAATGACGCCCTCAGTATACATTTATTTCCCTATTATTTCCTACTATTTAAGTCCCTGCAGTGTTGAACAACATTTACAAAAAAAGTCAATAATAAAGTTTTGACTTTTCCTGTAGCACTGGGTGCTTTGTTTGTTATTTTACCACTAGTAGCAGCCCAGTTCACATTTTTGGCCAAAACAAGCCGAGAGAAGGGTGTAATGCCACAACGTTTTGAAATGCAACCCCTCCTGCACGCACACTGTGCCCCAGTCTGTCTTTCGACATCCATCCTCTGGCTCTTCCTTAGGCTCCTCAGGGCAGAAACCACCTTCTGACCTGGTGTTTGTACAGCACCAGGCTCCCCCAGGATCCGCCCCGAAAGCCTTCTATAGCCACAGGCTGACTGCAAACCAAAGCTGTGGAAGCCCAAGCTGGCAGAGTGACACTTTGTCACAGCGTTTTGCAGCTCTTCTTTCAGGTTCAGAGATCCTGGAGCTGCTCAGACATCAAATGTAAATCAAACTGGAGACAATTTTACTCTTGTCCAGCCCAGAGGAGGGGAGGAATTAGGTCCTTCCTGAAATGCCGTTCAAAAAGACCATTTTTTTCAAGCAAACATCCTTCTTCTGTGCAGATTGGAGACATGGGTCCAGGAAGAGCAGAAGACAAAAACCTTGTGACATGTTTGCATTATTTTGTGCACTTTCTTTTAATTCAGCATGCAGGCTGACATGGAGAATTTTTTAACATTGAATACCTGTGGCAGCATTTTAGATACTGAGTCAAATGATTTCTCCTACATGGGGAGCTTGTTCGGGGAAACTTACCTGGTACATCATGATCTCTCACATATTTTAGTACACATTTGCTGGGAAATATACTTGTGGTAGTGATATAAAATACAGGAGGAATTGAAAGGCACAGAAAGGTGTTCTGGTTAGCACAGCATTCAAAAAAAATTATAAAATAATGAATAGTGTATAGGGTGGAGCACTCCTAAACAGATAGAGTAATTCTTTTACCATGAGGTATTTATGTGTGTTAAAACACAAGGGAAAAATCTGGAGCTCGGTGGGTCAGAGGAGAAGCCTGACTCCCTTTGGTTGCATTAGTCTCAAATCTGTGAGTGCACCCGTGTAACCTGTGCCTGGGAAGACGGCAATGCAGCTCCACTCATCACAATGTCTCGCTAAAAGCACCATGGCGTGAGAGTTGGAAGAATACAGTCCAAGCAAGATGTTAGGAAAGATGCTGCTGCACTCTATTGGGTTTTCACCTCAGTGATGAAGGTCTTCACCCCAACGCTCCTCCAGACCAGGTGAAGCCAGTCTGTTCAGTGGAGCAGTCCTAGGTGGGGCAGTCCCCTGTAAATGGGGTATTTCTGGTGAAGAGATACTTGAAATCATAGTAAAACTGTTAGAAAACTAGAAAGCTAACTCCTAGAAATAATAGGTATCTCTGGTGTTTGCAAACATAAGAGTGAACGTATCCTTGTTAATGCTGGTGGCTAAATGTTTTATGTATCAACACATTTTTCACTGTTCTTCCCCTCATGGCCATGAAGAGAAGAAGGAGAAAGCAACTCTTCCGCCCGCCCGAGAGGGACAAGCACAGACGCTGTCTAAAGGAAGGCAGAGGGAACGGGTGAGCAATGCCATACTTGAGGGTGTGCGTACCTGCCTGCCTGAGCACAACAGCTCCCTGCTAAGCCACCTGCATGATGGGGTGAGGCCCCAGGTGGTGGCTTTCTTGGCACTTTTAGTAAAAGAGAGCTTGAGGCTCCACCAATTCACTTCATGGCAACATCTTGCGGAGTCAATAAGTAAACCTGTAAAGGTTAAGGTCTGAACCTGTAAAGGTTAAGGTCTTAAACCATAAAGATTAAGGTCTAGCTAAATCAAGAGATGAGTACTGTTAATGCAAATGTAACACATAGAAGCCAAACACCATATATTTCTGAGGCTTCCCTCATGTTTTTTCATTGCTTCAAGTTGGGAGTGTTAGACAGCTTCACAGCTAGAGGGGGAAACTGCCAAAGGTTGTTTTTCTACTGTTTTTGTATCTTAAAGTAACCTTTTCAGTATAGCTTAACAATATCCTACCATAAAAAAAAACAACCCAACCAACACAAACCTCCCTTTTTCAAGCTCGTTGCTGCTCACCACCATTCTCCATGTGCCCATCATCACTTCCAAATGAAAACCAGCACCTCTGCAAATTGGACAGAATGAGAGAAGAGCAACTGTCAGTTTTCTCCAATTGGAATTTATGGATTATGCTTTCTTGCAGAAAAAACCAACCTTCTGAAGAGTTTAGTGGCATCTGAAAATACTAGATATTTGAATTATCATGTTCCCCACAGTTTCAACAAATACTATTTTCCCTATTTAAAATTTTATAGTAAAAATGAGGTAACAATCAAGAGAAATTCTCCCTTAGTCATGGAAAAATGCCTCCAGCAGAGTCTCACAGAATAGCTCAGGAGACAGAGGCACTTCTTTCATTAGAATTAAAAACTAACAAAGGACACAGTGAACACCCAAACATGAGACACATCAAACAAAAAAAATAACCCATTCATTTGATCTTTTAAAAATCTGGAAAAAACCCCCAACTTTTCATAAAAATGTTGAGGTTCACAATGCATATCCTGATATTTTTTAAAATTTTCTCAGACAAAAATATCGTACCTACTTTGTTACTTCTCCTTTCTGTTGCTTCACATCAGCCTCCGGGCAGCCGGGCACAGTGGATGGCTCCTGGCATATGTCCGCCTCGCAGCCTCCAAACAGGACCAGTGCTGAGAGACTGTGGGTTCTTGCAAGGGGAAAAAGTACTACATCTATGCTTCCTTGCCTCAAATTAAACTTTATTTCTTAAATATTACCGCATCTTCAGGTTCCGGGTCAAATGTGCTTTGAATTCAGTGGAAGAACTGCCATTGCTTCCAATGGCTTTTGAGTACCTATCACCCTGCAATGCTTCCTGGTGTTTTGTTGTTGTCCACTCTTCAATGAATTTGTGTGTTCTCCACATCAACACAAGGAATAAGGTTCAGAAGTCTCTGATCCTCGTTCCCCTTCATGTTTTATCTTCACCAAGCTTTATTTCCCATTCTGACATCGGGGGTCCCTGAAGCACAGTCCAGCCATCCTCCCTGTGTCCTGAAGGTGCCAATAGCAACAGCAGCAGCTGCTGAGCACTTTAGGGGGCCTCCAGACAAGGAGATGTCTTGTGTGACTAAACCCAAGGTAGGAGCTCATGTCAGGCGATGCATCGTGCTTAGGCTGTGTTTACATTTGCATTTTTGTAGGGAGCAATAGCACGGTTTTGAAGCACTCCCCCGACCACCTCCTCCTATCACACTTGGGCTTGGTCGACTGCACGGTTTGAGTGAGTGCGAACCAGGTGCCTTCTGGATAAAAGCAAAATGGGAAGCTCTGCCCAAGAGGCACATCAAGTGGGCTCCAACCTGCGAATGTGAACATGAGTGTCTGAACCACTTACTGGCCCCTCAAGAAGAAACAAAGCAGAGGCACAGTGGAGACATTTGATACAGGGGACTACTCCAAAGCTGGTTCAGAAGATAGCCCCTCACCTGAAAATGAATGTAGAAGAAGGGGTTGCAGCACTGGTGGCTTCAGGCTACACACTTGCCCCTACTATGCTGCATTACTGCTGGGGTGGGTGCAGCCCTGGAAGGTGAAGGGTACCCACCCACAGGGACAAGCACATCCTCTCCCTCGCCAGCCCACCCAAATTCACCATGCTGAGTCTGTGACTTTGTTTCCAAGTTATCAAGTGGATGGAAATCTGAGCTACAATGGAAAAGCAATGCATATGAAACCTAAATACTGTTTTTTCTACTCCTAATAATTGTCCAGGTTTTGACCATTTTGCTGAAGAAATAACAAGGATTTGGGGCCTTAAACTCAGCTTTCTCACGCTGGGAAATCACTGACAATCATGAGTGCAACTTCCACTACTCACACATCAGTCCTGGAGCAGAGGAAGCCACAATTAGTGCACGGCCCGTCCCCCTTTATCTGCATATCTGTGGCTATTTCCCAGAAGGTCATGTTTCTGAAGATTCACCTCCAAAAAAAGAGCATGAAGCAGAGTACGTGCTCACTGCTATGTGCCACAGCTTCTCCTAGAGGACAATTGCCCTGCAAGCTGCGCACAATACAGCGTTTCTTCCAACTCAGGAGGCTAAATCCCGAAAAGAGAATTATGAGCTGCCTGAGTCACATTTGCTACCTCCTCATCCATGAGAAAGCAGTGCACCCAGAAGTAGGAAAACACTGAAGAACAAGGGTGTTAAAGCAGAGAAACAACTGAAGTCCCATTTCCATGTTAAGTCCAGTACAATACATCCACCTTACTATACAGACTTGGTAAAATCAATGGTGTTTTTACCTTTGATAACACTAGGCATAGGAGAAGGCTCTACATTTACAGGTTTTACATTGGCTGACATTTTTAACCATTATACAGGTTTTGCTTATTAGTTTTATCATTAGAATAGAATGAACAGGTTTGTGAGAGATAAGGATGTAAGTGCGATGCAATTAATTAATGCAACTAATAGAAGGAAGGACGCTTGTCTTTCTATAGCACAAGAAGAAAACCAGACACAAACATATTCTTGAGCTTTTTTTCTGCATATGAAACTGTCTCAAAGGTTCCTTTGTCCACTTTCTAGATTGCTCGCAGAAATGCCTTTCTCAAGCAGTGATTATTCATGGTTTCACAATGGACATGGAGGTCACTATTAGAATCAAAAAATTAAAACCTCCAAATTTTTCTTTTACCATTAACTTCAGATATAGAACAAAAAAAGTCTTTATTTCCATCAATAATAGATAAGGGTCAAAGGCTACACATTAAAATCCCCTCCATTAGGCACAGTCAATTGAATTTTGAAGTTTGGTTTTCTATTCTGGAGTCTTGGTTGGGAACTAAATGTAAGAAGAAGTCACATTTCCTGGAAAAAAAAAAAGCCCGAGGACAAAGGGACCTGCTGATGAGTGTTCACACGACTCTGGGCTATGGCAGCAATACGGACCAGGTTCTGACTCCTAGCTCTAAGGAGGCAGTGATGGATGATGTCCCAGTGTGAAGGCTGAGCAGTGATAAATGAGGCAGCCACGCTGAGCACACTCAGGGTAGCATGGTAGTTTTACAACACATCATAAAACAACACTGGCTGCTGCTTTGATGGACAAAACTCATGGAGACTGGAGAGGAAATATCAGCTGTTTGTGATAAGGCATTGGGAAGGCAATGCTGGCAAGGCTGCCAAGGCTGGCAACCGAACGCAAATAGGAGCACCTTTGCTGGTGCTCTCCCTTTGCAGGGAGAGCAAGCACAGCCCTTTGGTAGGTAAAGACAGCTCGTGCCTTTGCTCTGTGGATGGCCATCGAGGGGCTGTGGGTGAAGAATGCTGAGCAACATGGGAGAGAAAGCATCTGAGGTGTTTTGAGCTTTGGTCTCAGACACGCAGGTATGGTGGGACATCTGGGACCTTGCTCCTGGGCTTTGGAAAGAGATAGGTGTCAAAACTGGGTGGCACAAAATTCACAGAGATTAACTGAGTCTGGGTTCATGTTTGCATCGGTCCTTTGAGTGGATTTTCCACATTGAAGATATGAGCCCTCAAGCCGGGGTGAGAGTGGCCAGGTAGCACATCCCTGGTCACAGGGGACCCATCTCTGCGATCTGCAGATCTGCAAAAGCAACCAGGGCCGGAGCTGGGTCTGGCTGAGATGGGGGAGGTGGTGTGGTCAGTGGGAGGCATGAGGGAAAGAGGTGCTGAAGAGGATTGAGGTGAAATCAAAGCAAATTAATGCTAATGCCCATTCCATTGTCTCGGCTGCTGGCCACAGATGGCACAGAACGGCACAGTAAGTAAGAGTCCTGAAGCAGTGAAAGCACCTTAGCGAGCGGGCATTCAAGGCACCAGAGCATGGGCTTAGCAGAAAAAACGCTGACTAGGTTTGTGGTGGAAAATTACACCAAGCGTACAATCTCTGGCACACAGAGGCTGGAAAGGGGAAGCGGGAGGAAGGGGAAGGCTGGCTGCCGCTCACTGCCAAGTGGGAACCAGCAGTAGATAACCTCTGAAGGTGGCCCCAGCCATTCCCTGGATGTATGGGGAATTCCCCTCTGCCTGGCAGTTACCTAAACATAATGGGTACTAGACCTCCTCCACAGGCCTCCAGAAACACCTGGCACGCTCACTGACTATGTAAGAATGTGAGTCATCACAACCACTCTTGGCTGCCCAAAATATTGGAGTCAAGAGTAAGTGAGTCAGCTGGGCTCCTGCTGCAGCTCATGGAGGGAGGTAGGCATCTCCAGCTGGCAAGTCATCCCCCAGTGGGGCAACCTAATTTCCCTAGAACACCACCCCAAAACTCAACCCCATATATCATCTGTCAGAGTCACATTCCACCTCTGAGCAATGACTGTAACCACACTGCAGTTACATTACCCAAGGCTGCACTCTCCCGCGCATGCCTGGCTTTCCACATGTGAGCAGTCCCTTTGAAATAAGTGAAGTTAAGAACATGCCTCAGGCATTGCATTATCAATAACTAAATTAATAATATGGATCCTGAATTATTAGTACAGAACCTATATAAAAACTATGAAAATAAATAGGTTCATTCAATACTGAGGTCATATGCTGAACACTATAAAAATCTTAAACTGATTAATTTTCATATTAATGTAATTAAAAAAAATTGATACACATGACGATTTGCATACATTGCACAATCCAGCAGGTAGACCATATACCATCTTCAGATTGTGCTTAAATGCGTGGATCAGTGAAACCGACAAAATGAGCCAAGTTTGGAGGAGAAGAGAAAAAAGCTTTTTTTTGTCTATAAATGTTTGTTTGTTTGATTTGATCCAGAATTGCCAATTAAGCTGCAGTTCTCAAAGGGAAGACTGAAGACAGAGAGCCTATAAGGCAACTTTCAGTTCCTTTTGCCTTCCACGAAGTCAGAGTGCCTTTTAAAAGCGCTCATCCTTTATTCAATTGAATGATTCAATTTATCTTATTAGATTAAATTTATGCTGTGTAATGGGCTAGATTGATGACCTAGAGTATCCCTAGAATATTGGCTTTTTTTTTTTAATCCCTAACTTCCTTGATTCTGTAAATGTATGTATCATTGGGATCCAGGTCCAGCCTGAAAAGAGCAAATAGCTCAACTGAAATACTGAGATCTTCACCAAAAGAAACAAAAGGCATTGGACACCGAGCTCAGGGAGAGATACGTACACAGAAGTATCTGACCCTCCTGCCCAGTCCTACCCAGCCACCTACAGCAGTGTCCTATGAAATGTATGCAAAGATTCAAAAGCCAGATCTCAAAGGGGAAATACCACAGTGATGGAATGTATCACAAACCCAACAAATTAAAAGAAGTGTACTGTCCTGTATACAGTCTGCTGTGCCTGCTACCAGGAAAGTTCACTGGCAGGCATGTCCATATGGCAGATTGCTTGGCACCTCTCCTTTAAAGAAACACTTGGCCCACCTCTTGTCAACCTGCTGCCCTGTAACCCTGAAGTTTGGACTATCCAGTCCCGGTGTTCCTTGCACAACACATGGTCAAATAATAGGAAGTTGGACATTTCTGAGTAAAATACATTTTTCTGCCCATGTTTGATGCAACATCTTTATTCACAGTGAAGCTGTGTCATGTACTTTGGAGAAAGGACTGGGAATTTGTCCCGGAGGAAGAAAAAGAAAGGGTGTTATGATGCCTTTGCTCTTTCTATCAGCTATCACCTCATTTTGCCCCAGTCTTTTAAGGGACACATTTTGGACATGCTCTGTAGACTTTGCAGGGTTGAACAAGTCTTACTTACTGAGCTTAACTCCATCTCAGGGCCAGACAGGGCCACCCTGGGATACAAGTTCAAAGAGACTCAGTCATGCCTGTGGACTCACTCTGCCGCATCCAAGGAGGACCAGGTGGAGAATGGATGGGGTAAGAGCTGGGCAGGAGGGGATGGCTGGGAGGAGTACACTGAGCCAGCGATGCTGTGGAGGCAGCACTGGGTGTAGGGTGGAGGTGTGAGGACTGTGAGCTGGTACGTGGGATAGCCTGGGCAGCTACAGAGTCTGGATCAGAGAGTCCAGGACATAGCCAGCAAGGCTGGAGAGGAGCCTGTGACAGAAACACTGTCACTGGCCTGTGACAATGACTGATAAGAGGCTTGAAAAGAGACAAAATGGGGAAAAAATAGCAGAAATATGAATTGGGGTGGTAAGGAGAAATGGGATGAGAAGGATGGTCAGAAGAGGTCAGACAAGGGCAGAAGAGCTATAACATCATACCATAGAAAGGAATTTCTGCTCCTTCATTGTGCCTAAGGCACACATTGAAGGGTAAAGCTGCCATGAACTCTGAGCACTGCTTGATACCCTGGGCTTTCATGTATGTACTGCAGAGCACTCTGTGCAAAGCAAGGGAAGAGGAAGCACATTTCAGACCCATGGATTGCTAAATTGCAATTCATTGCAAACATTGCCCTACGGTTGCCAAAGTTGAATGCAGCGAAATAAGAAAGCTGGATCCAGTCCCAGGCAGGGTATGCTTGGTCTGATGCAAACAAACATGTTTGCATTGATCTGGACATCAAAAACACAGCAGGAAATAAAAACAGTCCTCAAGCACGAGGACATTAGCCCTCCTGATTGAAGACCAAGAGGTAAGAAATGCCAATGGGGAATTTATAGCAGCAGCTTTGCAAGGCCATGGGACCTCAGAGCTACTGCTGTTGGCCCTTGCCTGCACCCCGCTCTGCAACCGTCCTGCTGCAGGTTTCTCGACATGCTTCTACTGCTCCTCTGTGTAACCCTGCAGTGTCCCCTATCAAGCTGGGCATTTTCCCCCAGAATACTCAAAGACTGGCTTTGTAGTTTTCCTTTCTTTTTCCCTTGTATTTTGAGAGGCAATAAGGTCTTCTGTTGTGTTTCCTTTTGATTAGCTCCACTGCAGTGAAGTATACACCTGCAGGCTCCCTTTTTTGTATTCTGGGGAGTTAGTTCAGGTTTCTGGACAAGACAATGTCTTTGTTGGTTCAGGACGCTCTTCAGGTTCAGAATGATGGTAGACATCACTGCCTCATTTCATCTCCAAGATAAGCAATATAGAGAGCTCTAGACCCTAGTGAATAATATGTCCAGCTCCCAGAAATTATGCCTGTAATAACAAATCTGAGTTTGTCTTTTTCCTTTCTGTGGTGTTTTAGCCAACAGCGGCCACCTTTTCAAACTCTCCTCTACAATTAGGACATCATGCAACATATCATGGTTGTTTCTTAACCCAAGCTGAGAACATCATATAACTCAGAACTATAGGAACAGGGACTGAGAAAAAGTAGAAATCGTGAGACATTCATCAAGTCTGCCAAACCTGGCAAACAATGAAGCTCATCATTTTTTTGCTGCTGCTGTCAGATCAGCCTGTCCCATTTGCTGTGTTGATCTGGCAGAAAGTAACCCAGATGAGGACCTTCTGTCCCTTTGCAGACCCCCGCACAGGGCTCTTCCCTGACCCTTTGTCTCTGAGTCTTTTTCTTCTCTGCCCCTTTTCATGGGGTCCCTCCTTTCTGTTACCTCGGACCCAAGGCTTGTAGTTGTAGCTGCTCTGCTTCTCATCTACAGGACAAGTCCAGCTCCAACCATCATTCAGCCTCTGAAGGAAGTTTAATTTTTCTGCACTTTTCTTTCTTTACAGTTTACTTTCTTTTTCCTGCTGTGCTCTAAAAAATAGTATTTGGCTCTTGTTTCATAAAGAAATAATCTGACACATTAAAGAAAAAAGCACGGCTATCACTGCTTTCACCTTCCCAAGTGAAACAACCCCCAAACTCCCATATTCTGTTGAATGGATAACAGTGATAACTGAACCTAGATGAAAACTCCTAACGACAATTTTCTATCATAAAAACAGCTTTGTCAAAATCAAAATGTGTCCAGGAAAGTCACCAAGCCTGAAAAATTTTCAGTTAGAAGAAGTTGCAGTGGTTTGACCCGACTTTATTATTCCCTACTATCACAGAATCACAGAATCACTAAGGTTGGAAAAGACCTGTAAGATCATCAAGTCCAACCATCAACCAAAAAAACACCACCATGCCCATTAAACCATGTCCCACAATGCCGCGTCCACACGTTCCTTGAATACCTCCAGTGATGGTGACTCCACCACTTCCCTGGGCAGTTTATTCCAGTGTCTCACCACTCTCTCAGTAAAGAACTTTTTCCTAATATCCAGTCTGAACCTCCCCTGGCGCAACTTGAGGCCATTTCCTCTAGTCCTGTCACTAGTCACTTGGGAGAAGAGACCAACACCCACCTCTCTGCAACCCCCTTTCAGGTAGTTGTAGAGAGCGATGAGGTCTCCCCTCAGCCTCCTCTTCTCGAGGAGATCATTGTGAAATATTCTGTTTTGATAAAGTCAAAATATAATGGTTTGATATTTTTATTCCAATACTGGTGTTACTGTAGCACATGTATTTTATCATTACCTAACATTTTATTATAATGCTTTCACTTTATTGAAGTTAAATTAATTGTAAAATGAAAAAGTGCTGAATTACCAAAGCAAAATCTTTCAAGGGTACTAAATGACACTTTTTTTTTGTTCAAATGTGCATTCGGCAGGAAATTTAAAGTGCTGTCTTTGCATTTGGATATAGTTCAACACAAAATGCCAACCAGTGAGGTGTATCCACAGCACTCCTCTCTCTTCCTCCAGCCTGCTTGGAACGGAGCAGTCGGATCCTTGCTGCTCTGAGTGTGCTCCCACCCATGGTGGGATTCCTTATACAGGTAGCAGTTATCATAGCTTGTTATTTAAAAACACACTTCATAAGCTGCCGGTAACATTATAGGCAGGCTTTAAAGTTGATGTGGTTGATAACAAAACACATCAAACACAAACCATGTTATAGCCATTGATGGGAAAGTCAACGGTTTGTTCTCAGGCAATTTTAACTGCTATATCAGTTCAAATGAAAACCCAGAAGCAAATAAAGCTCACATCAATGCAGATTAGATAAAAATGTAGTTCTCTGTGTGTTTTTAATTTTTTTTTTTTACTTCTGAAAAGCAGAATTTCATGAAACTTGCCTAGTAAAACACCCAAGTGTTTGAACTCATCAACTTGCACCAGGGCAGGGTGCACTGAAGACATTCTCACTACAGCTTAAGCTTTTTGGGTTTGATGTAATGACATTAATTCACAGTTAACTTTAATTAAAATGGGATGTGCGTTTAAAACAACCAAGGATGTTTACAAGGCCTTTCCGACGGTTTGACTAAACCAGTTCAAACTCCTGATTTCAGGCAAGCCTTAACCATATTCTGTCACTGATGAGGGTGAACTAATATATAGAAGGGAGGTATCTCCAAGAGCCTGCAAAGCTAAAACATGAGACGTCAAAACAGATCATGCTCCCACTGCTCTGCTGCATGTTCACCTTCTTGATTTTCAAGTAAAAAGCCTTTATAAGCAAACCCTTGTTTACATGCCCCTAGTCAAAGAACACGCTTGAACAACACATCTGGGAGTGGTGATACGTTTGAGCAGTTTTCATCTATCCTGCAAAGACTTACCTGGAGCAACAGGAAAACCAAGCATTGAGATGTTTATTCAGTTGGTGTCTTGCAGCTCAAGTGGAGTTGTGGCAACAATTGACTAAGCCAAACTAACAAAGTCTATAATCAAAACCCTATGGAAATTAATAGAACATCTCTGACTTCAATAGGATTATGAGAAATGATCAAAAATGTTATTTTAATGTTCATAATAGCTTGTGGCTCATTGGGAAGACATTAGTGTATCATGAACTTAAAAAAATGAATTTTCCTGCCCAAGCATTGTGTATTGCTTCTCAGATTAAGATAATGTTCGTCCAAGTCTGTATGTATGAAGCAAAGTGAACTCATTAGCTGATGAGATGGAAAGTCTAGGGACGAGCCATGGGCAAATTGCTATTGCTACCTTCAATATTCTCCGCTCCATGTGACCATTGAATGGAGTAGAGAAGACGTAATATTTTTCCTTTTTTTCTCACAGGCTGTGATGTCAGTCTGTGTTATGCACTGACTTCTCCTTTTAGCCCTGCATAGGTATAAATCACTTCAATGAGGTGCTCACAGCCCTGTAACCTCTTCTTGTGACCTTATCCAAAGAGTCAATCTCTGAGTGACTCCCCTACATTTTCTCACCTATATCTGCATTGGTACAGTGGAAGCGAAAAAAGCTGTTTTCCATAACAAAAAAAAGCACATCCTCTCCTTCCCAATGAAATCTTAAAATATCTTGTGAGAGACTTGGCAGTGGTCCTGTGAAAATTCTCCTGTCCTCTCTTTCCAGTCCAGCTACCATGAGCAGAAATAATAGAAACTGAGGCGTTGACTCCAGGGGTGCATTGGTGTCAGGGTTGGACCCTCCCTGACTCTTGTTTGCAGACTGGGACCCCTGTAAGAGAGCAGTTAGTCTTTACTATGTACACCCTGTAGGCCCAAATGGTAGGGAGACCACGAGCATTTGGCTTTTCCTTTCCAAAAACTGTAGTAGCTGCTATCCCTTTCCATGCCTCCTGGAAACAGTCTGCCTACCTTAGTTCCCACCTGGCCCTCAAACATTACAGCAGAGAAAATGCGCTGCCCACCAGACCTGTCCGCCCTAGAGCTTTAGCAGCAGCGTCTTAGCTATGCAACTGCTGTCATCCAGCTATGATGCTAGTCATGCTGCTCAAGAGAAAGGTGAAAGGATCATAATCATTACTGTGCTCATTTCCACCAGGCTTTGGTTCCACAGTATTTCCCTTTCTTTAATGTAGACATGTGACAAGACATGAAATAGTGGGCAGCTGGAAGGTGTATTTCTCTCCGTTGTCCAGCTGTGACTCTCAGAGCTCTATAAATTGCTGAAGATATTGCCTTCTTGAATCTTATATCCTTCTCCTTGTTGATGGATGTGAGGGTAAGTATAATACTCCGTTGTCTGCAGTCCTACATGATACAGGCACTCGCTCGCTACTGTACTTTGGCTGGATTGTCTCTTCATGTGTAGGTTTAATATACACACTGTCATCGTCAGAATGAAACTTGTTTATACTCTTAACATTTTAAACTATGACGTTGTTAAAATGTTTGGGATGTAGTTTCTTTTATGGAACTTAAACTTGTGAATCTAACATTTTTGGAGAAAGCTCAGATTGTTAAGGAATCAGCAGGACACATCACCAAGCTACAATAGGTTCACTTTCATGTGGATGCTGTAGCAGGCAAGCCTTCATGGAAAAACTCTGAATGTGAATTTAGCTAGTTTTGGATAAAGACGCCTTTCAGCGTCAATAAACACCATGAATGCAGCTACGGTAGAGTTACAACTTAATGAGATGAGGGGAAGTGCACAGGGTCAGGCCTCATCTCCCGGCCTCTGTCATGCTAATCAGCTGGGCAGCCTGCAGCTGAAAAACTGCTGGAATTTTTATTTGCATTTCATTTAGTTGGAAGGAAATTGACCCAGATGGTCCACAAAGGCAATAGAAGGCTGGCAAGCAGTCTAGTGCTGCACACTTTTGCAAGGGGCTGCACTTGTCCGCCCGTCCCTCTTGGAGCCCAAAACATAAAAGATTAAAACAGCGTAAGGGAATTGATTTCATGATTTTTAGATAATTTCCCTAAGATTTCAGAAAAGACCTAAAAAACCTAATTTAATCAGCCAGGAGCTCAATAGTAATTAAAGGGAAGAAAAGCTGAGATAATGAAAGAGGTGGTGGAGATTTTTGCTGTTGCTGGTGGGAACCTTTCTTAATTAGAAAAAGTCTAAAATCTAAATGATGTTAATGACGACAAGCATGAACATTTATTGCAAAGACACTGTATCCTTGGTCAACATAGATGATTGATTGCCAAATCTGATAAACTTCCTTAGAAAAAAATAAAATGATTTGCTATGCATTTGTCCAAGCCCAGTATTTCCATGTGTTTGCTCAAATGAACAATATTGGTGTCACTGTTATTTGTTTGGCCAAAGCTTAGATATTTGTGCAAGTGATGTGTGATTCCACACCATCTGCTCATGGTTTCACCTATTTTACTTTGAAAGCTTAGTTAAAACTAATAAAATAAAGGCACTTCAGATTCCACCTACTTTTGCATTGTAATTTGAGAGACTAAAACATTTCAGAGCAAGTGCAGCAACTTCATGGAGGGCCAGCTGATGATGTATCTACTTAACTGGAAGATATAAAATGTAACTCTAATCACAGTACCAAAAGTATTTCATATGGGTGAACTTTCAGCCATAAATTTTCATGACACCCCAGAATTGCACGGAGCTGGTGTAAATGACTGGGGATCTCTTATCTTCCAGTTACACCAGTGGAGGTGCTGCCCTTCACCTCCACCCTGCCCAGACAGGGTGGAACTGACCAGTCTTTCATTTCTACCAGCATTACTCTAGTCAGGATGAAGCTTCATCTCCTTGCACAAGCTGTCTTTCTAGATGGTTGTGTTGCCTCAAACAGCAGTGTGCTAACCCCTCTGGTCTGGTCAGTTAATTGAACACATGCAAATGAGTCTTCCCAGTGCAAGTCCTGGGCAATCAAACCTAGCAACTTCCGTGGAATTGCTTCTGATTTGCACTTGCATAAAAGTGTGTGTAAATCTGGACTAACCCCCTTGGATTACTGGGCTGACACAGCCTTTTGTTTTCATTCTGTCTTTGGGGAAATGAGATAAAAAGAGCTTGAGGTAGCCACAAAACCACACGAGGGTGTGGGCAATGTGACAGTTCATGCAGGAACGGGAAGATCTGGGATTTTTCGGCTCCTTCTGGTACTCTGAGGACTTACAGTTGGTTCAAGTTGTGGCAGCTCAACTGCTAAGCAGCTGCATGAGTACACCACCAAGGTGACCCAGACATAACACCCAGTGCCTGCTACAAGCCAGACAGAGACCTGGTCTTTGTCTTCCTAAGCATCAGTGACTCAGCCATGAGTTATCTCAAGGGTTGTTCCTTCCCATGGTTATGATAGTCACACTTGATCTTTGATTTTATAAAGCTTACATAAAGCACTTGTCCACAGTCCTCTGTGCAAAGCAGATTGGGATAATTTACATTTCCAGCGCAGTCAGAAGTCCCACACTGCTCCTAATGTCCCTGCTAGCAATTCAGTATCTAAGAAAGAATGGAAGAGTAAGAGGAGGTCATTAGCTCCATTTCTTGATCTGGAGGTGGTCTCTTTAGTAAGCTAGGGCAATTTATAGGACAAATATTTATAAGGGAGCCAAGATTTATGTGGTTCTGAAGACCAGTTGCTCAATTACACCTTAAAATCATACCTGAGAACCATAAGGCAGCATGCATAGCCAATGTCCACACCTGAGAACCATAAGGCAGCATGCATAGTCACTGTCCACTCTGAAGGTGGCTGAAAGAGCTTCTGGCACTGCAAGTCTTTGAATTATCATCTCTGAAAGACAGGAATAGATAAGTATTTTCCATGTGGGTTCCAGTATCCCTGCTTGCTCTCCACTGTAGAAGGGAAGGATGCTGACTCTGGGCAATGTCTGTCTCACAGGGGCTGAGCACACTGTGTAGGAGTGGTCTTTGCTTGCTTGAATGAACAAGTTGGTTAAGAAACACTTATTTACATGCATCCTCCTATTCACTTAGGAGCCTGGAGGTGAGAGGACTTGATAGAAAATATGGAGGGCTGAAGCATTCAGATGATGCTCTAGTTACATTAAACCCTAAAGCACATGAGAAGCCCCTGAGAAAGTTTAAAACAGCTCTTCCCAGTAGCAATGGAATCGCTGCAGGATGCTCCCCTGGGAATAGCAGTGGGCTCAGCAATGAAATGGAGTAAAGGGCTTAGAAAGATCCGGGTGGACATTCAACATCATTTGGACAAACTTACTTGCAGGTATGGGTGTTTCTGTCTCCTCTGGAGACTTCTCAGTGCAGATACAATCCAACTTTGCAACTGAGTAGGGGCTCAGTGCTAGAACTGAGTGTGGCAGGCCCTGGTGCCAAGGCAGTGCCTAAGCTACATCTTGATTGGTGCCTGAAACCCAGATGTAGAACCAAAATTGCCTCCTCTTCATACTGACAAGGCAGAAGAAAAAAGTTTGAGGTGAACTTAGAGCTTTTTAATTGTAGCTGTACCACTGTTGACCCAGTGCTGTCCCGTCTGCAACGTGGGTGAGATGCTCACCACCAAGTTGCCCGTTTCACATTTCAATGTTGCATGAAATCGCCTTGTTGTTGTCACTCTCTGTCTGGGGTAGCTGTGGTGTGTAGATGGACTGAATTCAATGAACTATACATGAGGGCAGCAGCCTGCCCGGCCTCGCGAATCCCACTCGTAAGTCCTGCAGGATGCCCACAGCCACATCCGGGCAAATGACGGACAGAGCTTGCTCTCTGGCCCATCATGCTCATGAAGCTCATGCTGGAAGAGTTTGGATGAGCAGAGTGGAAATGGAGGTTAAAATCAGAAAAAAATTAAAACACCTGTGAAAAACAGCAATTTCTTTAGAAATCATTCAGTATGGTTAAAGAGGATTGCTATCTTCTTGGCACGCTTTTCAGCAGCTGTCACTAACAAGGGTTACCAGAGCACAAGCCATAGCTGCTGGAGGAAATGGAAAGACTCAGTTCAAAGTATGACGTGTAGCCCTCAGAAGAACAGTTAGGAGTAAAGCTAAAAGCTGTCAGATAAACTAAATGCAGTTCTGAGACTGGTGTATCCATCCGGCTCGCACTGCAGGACCCTGAGCACTGCTGGTCTCTCAGATAGGTTGTTTCAAAGTATTTTAGCGTCCTTACCACGTTTTCCTTGAAGACTCCAAAAGCCAAAATTTGTTGTTTATGCTGAAATCCTGAGAAGGTCTCAGGCAAACCAGGAAATGTTTATCCAAACATCTGGCAAGGAGAGCTGAACTGTACCCTGGCGAGCTCTCCCTCCCTGCTCAGCACTGATGCACGCTGTGCTGGGGCTCAGCCTGGGAACTGCACGTCTGGGAAGCTGCAGGCAAAACAGAGAGCCCAGAGGAGTACAAGGAGAATGACAGTAAGTCCAGAAAGTGTGATATACAATGAAAGAACTGGGGTTGCTCTAGTGCATGCTAGGGATTTCCTGATAATATTTTTCAAATATGCCAAGAGCTGCTGCAAAGAAGGAGCAAAATGCTTTTCATGCCCATATAGAACAAGAAACAACATACTTAGGTGCAGTGAGGCGGTTCCAGTAAGACACTAGAAAGACTTGCTGATGGTATGGATGGTGAAGGAGTGGAGTTGTGCTAGAGAGGTGTGTGCTGTCCGTCACAGGAAATCTTTAAGAACAGCTTGGAGAAACCTCTGTCTGACAGGTAAGGGTGATCATGTCTTGTGGCAATGGACTAAAAAAATGCTTGAAAACCCCTCCAGCCTTATTCCGATACTTTGCCTTTTTGTAACCTTTCAGCGTGAATTTACTTTGATGACTTCAGCTTTCCAGACGCTTTTGGTTTGATTATGTAGCGTCACCTTATACCATGCATAAGGATGTCTGCACTGCTTCATGTCTCTTAAAAAATAAAATAGTGTCAAATACAGGGCTGTAGTATGTGGATACAACTCAGCTAAATATAACAGTTTTTCAAATTCTTATCCTAAGTCTGAATTTGATCTCTATCAACCCTATAGAAAGTGTCATAGAACTAATAAACTAAAGGGCAATAATTCCAATGAGCTACATGATTTTAACAGAAAGAAAATTGTGCTACAGAACTCTGTAGATTAGTTTCAAATTCAACAGAAAGTTAATTCATTAGCAAAGTCACTCAAGCTTGACTAATAGCAGCCTGAGCCAGAAAATCCAGCAATTTGAAGTAAACCTTTAGTTGTGAGCATAACTTGTTGCATATGATGCCAGCTGCAGAAATTGCCATTTCAAACCTCGCTCTGGTTGGCACAATGGGAACAAATAGCTCTCAGCTGCAGGTGAAGCCTACCAGACCTTTCTCCTCAATCTTTGTATAGTGTCAGTTCTTCTTCAAAAACAGCCATTAAATTATCGCCATTGTCTTGAGGGAATAGTGATTGATGTCTCTTCTTTTATGCTAACTCAGCTTGTCTCTCTGCTCTAAATGGCCTTGTCTTTGGCGTGGATGTTGGTAGTACATCATTAGGTTTTGGTACGCTTCGTGCCGCTCACTCGCTCGCAGCTTGGCAAACAAGGCTGTCAGATGATGTGGCCGTTCAGCGGATTAATACAACTCTCCTGAACTCCTTAATACAAAAAGCCACTGGCTCCCACCTGTTGGGGCTCAAGCAGCGTTCTTTGCAGGGAGCGCCTTCCCCTTGTGAATGCTAAGGTGCCGAGGTAAAATAACGGGGCTTTGCGTTTCTGTGGTATCTGTTGGGCTTCATCCCAGCTGCCGCAGGTGGCCTGGGAGGATGCGCATGGGGGAACGGGAGCTACGGGACCCCCCTACAATGGCAGCAGAGCTCGAAACAACCGTTTCAGGTGCTTATGTTCGCATTCAAGCACCGTTGCTTTGTTGTTGCACTGAAAATGTGAGCTACTCTCTCGTGTTGGTACACTGCAGGGGAGGGCCCTTTTTTGTACACAGCTGATCGCTGTTTGTACAAGTACAACCATATACCTTTGGAGAGGGACCAAGAAGAGAAGTGGGACCTAGGAGAAAGAGAAAGCTCTAAGGGTCTGAAAAGAGCTAAAAGCCTGTTCTGCTAACACCAGGACAAGCCCGCAGCAAACCCAGAGACACTGGTGGTGCAGTTATCCCTGTGACCGCGGCCACTACGGTCCTGTGTGCCGTTTGCCATGCCGGCTCCCCTGGGAAGCACTGAGTGGTTTCAAAGGTGACCCTCGTCTTCATGCCGGCAGAGCAGAGGGGCAGCTGCTGCGGCCAAGAGCCTCTTCCCTGCTGCACCACCACGCTGGCCTGCGCTGGGACGGCAACTGAGCCCAGGGAGCCAGGAGCCGGACCTGACAGCATGGCATTTTGGGATGAAGGGGGTTAGCAGCCTGAAATATGGTTCACCCCAAGTGAGTCGTTTTGCTGGGTGTTTCTGCAAAGCAGGAATAACTGTGGGATCCTCACCAGGTGACTTCTGAGAGCAAATGAGAGTTTCTAAAGAGCTGTGAGATGCTTTGACAAGGAGATTGGGGGGGCAGGGAGGAAAAGGGTAGGAGTCCTTGAAGATACTTTTCTTGTGCGAAAAGTCTTTCTTCTCAAGACTATAAACCTGAAAAGAAAAGAGCCAGGTTTTACATCTCTCTGGTCCCCCACATAGCATCACCCTTCACCTCGCTGGTCCTGTTCCCTCTCTTCCTCCCTTGCCTATTTTGGATGCAAGTTCTTCGAGCCGGGAAAGTTTCCTGCCATGTGTCTGAATCGGCATAGCATGCTTCTAGTGCTGACTGTGGTTTGTCAGAGTAAAATAAGCCTTAAATGCTTTATTCTTTCATTCCTGCCCCTTGAATAGCCATAGTTTGAATTAACTGTAATCTTCACAGCTTGAAGACTTCAAACTTCCAAGTAAAGGCAGCAAGTACTAAAATAAACAGACACATAAAAATTGTTATCTCAAATGGATAAAAAAGCTTAGTCTATCAGCTATACATCCTACCTGGGGAGTGTGTGAAGCTTACCCATGCATCTGTACTTCAGAGATGGGTGACCTGAGCTCAGGGGTTGTTACTCAGGCTCATATATTTAAGCAGCCTCTGCCTCAGGAGGCAGCCTATGTGTGCTGCAGCCACCAGAGCACCTGGAGACTTCACATGGACAAAGTTTCTCCCACTGGGAGACTTGTTTGAACCAAGGCTACTCACAGGACACTAGAGATTACTATGGTGTTCACGGTATAACATAATTCTCTTTAATTAGCACATAATTTTTAAGAGTTTACATTTAACTCAAGTTTCGTATTCTTTTTTGTTTTCTTTTTAGAATGAAGAGAAGCTGAAAACCTTGTTTCTCCCATACATTGAGTATTGGGTGCAGTTTGGGTCTCTGCATCTCAAGAAGGTTGTAGTGAAGTCAGAAAACATAGAAAAAGGCAATGAAAATGACTGGGGGGTGGAGCGGCCACTTTATGTGGAGAGACTGAAAAGTCTCCTCAGTTTAGAGGAAAGAAGGCTGAGGGGTTACGTACAAAGTTCACAAAACCATGAAGGTGATGCGTAAGGCAAACATGGAACTGCTGTTCACCAAATCCCTTAATGCAAGCACCAGAGAGCACTCAGGGAAAGCTGGGGAGATCAGTTTAAAACAGACACAGGCCAGTACATGACTGGTAGCAAACATCTGGAAATCACGTTCATGGGAGGCTGCAAAGGTGAATGGCATCAGCAGGTTCACAAGGGTATTAGACATTTGTGGACAGCAGGTCCATGAGGTGGTACTCAGAAGCCTATGCAGGTACCTCCCACTAACATCCCAGCACGAATGGACCACAGCAAGTGGTGAAACTCCTGTGCTCTCCCTCATAGCAGCTCCTACTGCCACCGACAGAGACAGAGTAGGGGGGTAGGGGACCACTGCTCTGACCCAGCAGGGCGTTTCTCAAGCTCACCTTCTGCAACGTCTCCCCCAACAGCTTCTTGCTCTCCCCAGAGCCCAAAGCAAGCTCTCACTGCAAAGGGACCACCATGGGCTGGCAGGAATGGGGAGCGTGCCATGGACTAGATGGTTCCCACATCTCTGAATGTGGTCCTGGAGTCACTTTTATTCTGCTTTGGTGGCCGGGAACAATACCCCTTTAACAGAGACACTGTTTTAGAGTGACTCTGTTTACAGTCAACTCCAAACAGATTTTTGCAGATATTTTCCCAAATATAAAATAATCAGTCTGCTTTGGTGGCATTCAAATCCTTCTTCATCTCATTCCTTTCCACAGATGTGAGAGGAATATGGTTTGCCAGGATGTTCATGGACACAGAGCCTCTGGCAAACATGCTCCTCCATGAAGAGTCACAGTAGGAAAGGATCATCTGGTAAATCTTCAAAGCTCCAGGAATTGCCCAACTGGACATCAGAAAAAAAGTGTCTCTAAGTTACCAATTATGGCCCTGTCACAAGACATAAAAAAAAAAAGCATCTTAGGAATGCACAAAGCAATAGACAAAGAGTCTGCAGACAGCCCAGAGACTGCCCAGCTGCTGAGCAAATCTGTACAGGTGAATAATAAATAAGACAAACAAAATCCATTTACAGATAATTTTGCGAACAAGAAAATGTCAAATAAACTAGCCTTTGTTAGGAGTCCTGTTCTAGCTTTTAGAATCTTGATTTTGTACTAAATCAGAATCATAGCAAATAATGCCTTAAAGGGCTGTTTTAGATCTGGGTTGGGTTTTTTTCTTACGTTTGCAACTGCTTCTTTTGAATGAAGACTACACCCTTGGAAGATGTCAGACTGACCTTTTTGGGAACTGCAGAATTTGTCCAAAAGCTAAAGAAAACTTTATTACTCCATTTTTCCAGCCAGCCTTTCTGTAAGGTGACATCCTGCCACTACCCAACACCAAAGGTTTTCCATGTGTTATTTCTGCTGCTTCCTTTCCTCTACATCTTTTAGGTGGTGATTATCTGTAAAATCATAATTATGTGAACCTAGAAATAGAAGTAGAACCTACTCTTTTAGAGACCTACTGCTAGATGAAGAGGATTTTATCTGTTCCTGGACTTTCTTTTGAACATTTAAGCTCATCAGTGATCCCCATGTGAGCTGCCATGTCTACTGAGTTCATTTGTTTTATGGATTAAAGCACTTGGTTTGCCCTGGTTTTGCATCAGCTCAGAGCTGGATGCAGTCTGCTGGAAGCACCTGAGAAAGCATTTTAAGCACTTCAAAGCTCCTGAGAGTGTTGCTGCTCCAAGGAGACCAAGAGCAGATATCTGTGTTCAGGGAGGAAGAGGAGAAAGGGTGGGATGGCCAAACTTTTGCTGAGCAGGAATCCAAACACAGCACTGGCCCACACCTCTTCCCTCCGCTCACTCCTTCTGCTGTCTTCTCACCGCCACGTCTCTGGACTCTGCAGTGCCTTAGCATCTCTTAACTTCCTAGTTGCTCATGCCCATAAACAGCTCTCAGGATTCAAGTAGGTGAGAGGTGAAAAATGAAAGGTCAGATCTCTGGAAAAGAAAATCAGCTTCTCCAGATCCTGTGGAGATGATACACACCTAGGGCCACCCTCTTCAGGCTCCAGCTGATTTCTTCAGCAGCAAGGGTCACCCACATTTCTGAAAGGCATTCATCCCATGCCCATCCTGCCTGTAAGTCACTGTGTCTGCAGGTGATGCTCAAGGTGGATGTGTGAGCCAGCCCAGCTCCCGTGAGTAGAAACGTCAGTGAGCCACTCGACTGGCTGCAAGGAGGAGATTTGCATCCAGCTTTTGGCACAACACTCAGATAGCTAAAAGCCTTTATCCAGGTGCCTAACGCAGGTGTCTAGGACTACCTGAGAGACCACCGCAGTTGCTAGCGTATGGGCACGCGAGGCTCGCAGCTCTGCTCTGGTTGCTGGTGCTCAGACCTCCATGCACACCCTGGCACACAGAGACCTCGTGCCCAGGAAAGTAGCTAGAAATGGAGTTTAATGAGAAGACGGAACAGACTCTGGTGATGAGGCACACAGACAGGCTAGTAGCTTCGTTACACACAACCAGCCCTTTTTAGACTCTTTCCCTCTTGTTTTCCCACACTTGTTTCCCCAAAGCACCTCCATTCCTCTCTGTCCCCACGTTTAGTCCTTCCCTTACAGGTCCCGCGGAAAGTTTTGTACAAGCCCAAAATGTTCTTCCCCCTCTTCCCATACTGAGTCCCATACCCCTGTAGGCACTAACCCCTCAGTCTATCAGGTGAGCAGGTAGCCCCTTGGTCGGGGGCTGTTATCCCCAGACCATGGGATTGATGCCTTATCTGGGACAGCCCTGGGAAGGGCAGGTTTTCTCAATTATGTTATCTTGTTTTTCTCCAATTAGGTTATGGGGGTTCCTGCTCTGTCATCACTGTTCCTCTGTGCTTCCTTGTGTTCACAGAGATGAGCCTTCAGTCACATAACCAAACACCTCTAGGCAGCTGAACCCCACTGCTAATGTCAGTCATGAAAATAATAGTTTCTGGAAAGCTGTACCAAATACTTGGACCATGCATGATCCTTTTTATTAAAATTATAAGCTTGAAGATCTTCTCAAGGCAACTTTTTGTTTTTGAAGATCTGTGTGGCCTCTTATTTGGCTAAAGTTTACTTTCATATTTGTAATTTATTTTTCTTTCAGTCCACTCTTCCTGGTGTAAATAAGCCATGAACCTCAGCTGTAGGTGTATGCAAGACAAGGTGACCAGCCTGCTCCAGCCTTGCGCAAGTGCATCCCAGAGACCAGCCCGGGCCCTTGGTGTCTCCTCTTGTTCACATCCCCACAGGGTAGAACCTGCCTCCTTGGTCAACCTGGACTGTCCCTGGCAGTTTACAAGCAGTCTCTTCCTTCTAAGACCCACAACATCAGCTGGGTCAGTCACATGCAGAAACATCTCTTGGTCCAAGACTGTACTCTTTACTAGGGATGAATGAAAACCCCAGGTTTCAAGCTTTTTGATGTCCGAGACCTAGTTGAAAACTAAATTAAGACTTAAACCTATGTTTTTTCTCTAAAGGCCTTGGGTTTTATGGTGTATTCCCAGGAACAGTAAACACTAGTTCTGAAATTTGGTCTCCAAACGCAGAAGAGGGTTTATTTCTTGACACATAAAAGTTGATCTCTTCTTTTTCCCTGATAGTGCAGTTGACCACGAGCACATCAAGAGTCTAATGTAAAGCAACAAACTTCATCCCTGCCTGTCCGTGTGCTACAGAGATTTAAATAGTATTAATCTACCCCTGAACTTTGCTATGTCCTGTTGAACAAATGACTCTGAGCAAGAAAAAATGGTCAGTGGGACTGTCTGCAAGCTTCAACTTTTTTGTCCTCATTTAAGAGAGGGAAAGCTCTGATGAATCCCTTCAATGCTCTTGAAAAAACTGGACAAAACTGCCACTCCAGCTATAGCCCACACTTCAAATGGCCGTGAGATGGCCTTTTCTGAATGTTACATAGTTCAAGGAGGCAGTGAAGTGCTCGGTGGAAGATTTTGTATGGGAACTTTAACTTCCCATTCCATTTGACTTTTGGTCTTTAAAATACAGGTCAAATCAATGAATTTAATGAAGGCCGTGGAACACAAAGGCTTTGCCTTGCATTTTGACCTAGATAAAGGAGAGTCAGTCCAGGTCAAAAGGCTTTAGCAGCACTTTAAGTGGTTAGTACACAAATGTGACAGAGTGTTTAGACTCTTGGAGACTTGCAAGACCCAGTGACAAGCCGTTAAAAGTATTTGAAATAGCTGCTTGAATGAACTTTGATAAGGTACTGCTATTGTTTTCTATTGTCTCTTTCTTTTCATACCAAAACACCCCCAAAAGAACAAGAGTCAATGAATGTATAATGCAGTCCCACTTTTACTGGATTTGGGGCTTCTTTCGGCCCTTTGGACTTTTTTTGTGAACTGTTTATGCCATTTTCATTCATTTCCCCACATTAAGCGTTTCTCAGATGCCAGTGATTAATGTGACTTGTCAGTAAGAGCTTTTAAAGTGCAATGATACTTTCAGAATCTATAACATGTCAATCGAACCTATGATGAAGAACAAATTAAGAGTAAATTTACTTATACTGAACCTTCTTCCGAGATGGAACTACCTTATGTGGAGGTGGTGGTGGCACTTTCCAGCTCCCACACCACAAATCAAGATGTTTGAGGCAAAACTAGCACAGAGCAGCAGACCTGTATATTAAATTCTGGATTCACACCTTTCCTCTCACTGGGATTAAATAGCCCGATGAGACCGTCAGGCACTTAACACACATTCACATACTCTATGCAGGCATCTAAATTAGGTGGTTGAAATCAACTTGTTGGTAAAGGTAAGTTTCTATTATCAAGAATAAATATATTTTAATGGTGGAAAGCCTACTGTCAGAAAGCACATGATCGTAAGGTCTGCCAGAAAGCAAATCTCCATTTAAATACATAATTATTCTCTATTACCAGAAAGCATTTGTCCAAGGAAAACTGGTAAAATGTGTAACAGTTCATTATGCAGGACCAAATTTGTTTAGAAAGACCAAAATCCTAGTTAATTTGTGCAAGGCAGAAAGGTTCAGTTTTGTTTTGCTTTTCAATTTTGTTGTAAAAAGTCTGCTTCTTGAAAGCTTTCCAGGCCAGAGATCAGGTTCCCCCTTTATAATGGGAGCTATTAATGCCTGAAATGGGCCGCTCTAAAGAACCACATGTCCGTTTCACATGGTTTGATAGCTCCAAGATTTTGCTCACTGTGCTTTTGGGAGTTTTCTCAGTATTCTCTATAGCGAGATTTTTATTGTATTTTACTCTTTTGTCTGGTTTTTGTGTTCTAAAATTTTCCCTTATTCATTGACCAGCAACTTTCTGTCACCCATCTTTGACTTTTCTTCTTACATCTGCATTAAAGCTGTCATTTACTTCTGCTTTTTCCCCTCTCTCCATATTTGACAGCAAAAGCCTTCATCAGCTTTTATCCCTTTTTGTTCGCATTATGACATAACCTGCGCAAAGTGGCACAGCTCCCCAATTCTTGTATATAAAATTTGCAACATTTTTTGAGACGGGTCAATGCCCATTTTTGGGATCCTTTTCTTTATCTGAGTACCGTGTTAAAACTTTTTGCAGATGTGAGCTATTCAGGAGCAGCCTGCGGCTGCATGCAGAGATGGGGAAAAGAAGAAAAGGCCTTCCTATTTTGTGATTGCCATAGTAACTCAAACATTGCCAGGGTGTTTGTCGGTTTGGTAGGGCACAGCCAGGGAATTTTATTTCCTGTGCAATCAAGCCCTCTACTGGAGATCATGGCTTGTATGACACAGGGTTACAGAGAGGACAGTGGGCTTGTTAGGCCTGGGATTAAGCATTTCGCTTTAAAATAATACCCATTTGTATCCATTTTGTTCAACACAACAACAGCTGCTGGCCTTGGGATGACAGGCTTGCCTTTTTCGCCAAAGTCTCGTATGACATTTATGAATGAGGCAGACTCCATTCATTTTCGCTTTGAATTCACACTGGTTATTTTTGGTAGTTTGATTCTTTTTTTTTTTAAGCGTGTGGTGATAGTTAACATTCTTCCTGCAACTACATTCACAGTTTATGACAGGGAAAAATTCAGCTTTATTTGGGGTGTCAAATTATCACTTTCATTTGGGGCAAACATAGAAAGCATCTTACATCAGTATAGTGGAAGCTTTTTATTAGACCAATAGAGAGAGATGGAGGAACAAACTTTCAGGCGTAGGAGCTTTTCTTCAGACCTGAAACAGGAGCCGCAACCTTCACGTTGAGACGGTTTCTGCCTCCTTTCCGGGTCAGAAGAAGGACTTGCTGGTCCAAGACCTTCCCATTCTTCCAGGCTGCGGCAGACACCACCTCTCCCTGCGAACGGATCTTTCCATACGCACCCCCAGGCCATCCCAGCCACAGCGGCTGCTACTCCAAAGCACCCCGGCTTTCACCTGCCCGTGGCTTAACTGAGCAGCAATGGCTCTGCTGACCTCAGCTCCTGGCCACCTTCTGCAATGGGTCCTAGCAGAGGGCTGGAGACAGATGCACTGGTGCAGGCAGGAGGAGGAAAATAACAGCTTATGGGGAGGCTCCTTTGATCTATCAATTTCAAAGGGAGTTCAATTTTCTGCTACTTCACGGTCATGCTTTCTCCTAAGAACCTCAGGGCTGTAGTGAAAGGACTGACCCACCTGAGCAATAGTGATGAGGCTGAGAAACAGCCTTCGTCCCTCATTCTTTCATCCCCCCAAAAGGGCTTGTTGTATTGGTTTGCATTTTTAACCTGAAGCAAGCGAAAAAGTGAGGATCACGTTGATGCTGGCAGCAACTTTTCCACCTGGAGGATGTGGGGGACCTCTGCAGCTGCGAGTCTCATGGTCTTTGGCCCTGGTGAGCCTTCACGCTGGTGTCACGCAAGCACAGGACATTCCCATTTCAGTCAGGCAGCAATTGCACTCCTGCCTAAAACAATGCAAAGGAGCAAGGCCAGCATGAATCACGCCCAGGGCTGCAGTTTGCTACCAGAGCTCTACACAACGGAGAGCATTAGCCCTCCTTCCCCATCCCCACAGAGCCAGTCCCAAGGCCAGGGCTGCCCTGAAGTGTCCAAGGAACTTGGGACATGGGCCCAAGTCCCACATGTCCCACCAGCTCCTGTCCTGACTTCCCAGATCCTGCAGCAGAGCTTCGAGAGACTCCCAGACCTATCTTGATGCATGTCTCCAGTCTAGGACTCCACAATCTCTGAAGATTTCTAGCTCCATTTAAATACCAAAGTACTTAAAATCTGGCACATTGGGAAGGCTGTAAGGGAAGCCTTCCTTCTATGAAGCCAGAGGTGAAATTTGGCTTTTCTTTTCCCTGAGATATTTCCTAGAGGAGACAGTGACCCTGATCTTTCTCCCCCACTGCAGCTCATATTTATGAGCTTCCCCAGTCCAGGATAGCAGTGTGAAGCAGTTTGGTGGAGCCTCCTCATGGGTGCAGGTGATCTTCTGCAGTGCCTCACAGCTGCCTGGAGAAGAAGCGAGATGGGGCTGGAGGAAGGAGAGTGCTCCTGGCGACATCGGCACAGCAAAGACCTGGAGCTTGGTATCAGATCCTGCCTGAAGGAGAGAAGCTGCCTCATGCAATATCAGATCATTAAAAAAGCTCCCTCCCTCCCTTCTGGTGAGGTCCAAACTTTTCATTCCTACATAATACAAGAGGTTTCAAGTTAGATAGGACCTGAAAGCTTCCTTCAGTATCGGTGACTGAGGGAACAAAGAGGAGATCCACTTGTGACGTCGGAAGGGCTACAGTCTGACTTAGACGCATGAACTAATGGGAAACATTTATTTCGTTGTGCACTCTAACTTGTAAACCTGCCATTTGTGTAAAACAGAGCTTCCTCAGCCCTGTGCCCTAACATCTTCAGGGTCCAACTCCTGGCTTGCCAGTGAGGTGTAGGAAAAGCCAACGAAGACTGCAGTTATCTTTCTACCAACTTTGGAAATGAAATAAAATTGTTTGCTTTCATATAGACAGTGAAGCAATGATATAATACTCAAAACCATCATTAACCCAACCTGGTGGTTCAAAGAGGATTTTTTCCTGCAAGTGGTGTGTTGTTAAGAGATTTAGAGTCTGTTCTTTTTTGCTTTTCCATTCCAGAGTGGATTCACAGCTGTGAGGTCTGTGGGTATGTCCCATGCTGCCACATGGATTCAACCTTAAGCAGGCTGGAGTGCAACCACAGCCATGACCCGTTTGAGCTGTTTGACCACAGAAATGCCTGGACTGAACTGATGTTGCCCACCAGCTGACAGCCTCTGTGGTTACTTACCCAGCCAAGCCCCGGGAAAGGTAGCGCCCTGTGCCAGGGGAGCTCGCCAGCTCGCCCCGTGGCCCTGCCCTTCTCCTTGCAGGCACTTACAAGTCGCACCGCTAAGAACCAGAATGGGGATTAGGATCACTGGCCACACAGAGTTCATAGATAAGGCACTGGGAAAATCCCTTCAGTTGCTTTTACTGCAGGATCAGCTTTTTTCCCCTCTCAAAAATAAATAAATTAAGCTGATGTATAATGAAGAGGAAAAAAATTGTGTACATTAGGATGATGGAGCAGCTGATCTTCTTAAGTTTCTATTTTCCATGAAGCACCTGCTTTCAGATTGAAAAGGTTAAGGTTAATATTCAGCTATCTCCCTGAAGAAAACAGGATTGTAGCCCATGACTACTTCTTTAAACATGCTTAAGGACCTGGATCCAGATCACTCAGGCCACAAGCGGAGCAAAGCCTAGGAGAAGCCTGAACATGCCCGTGACTCATTAACCCATGGAAGATCTTCCTCAAGGCCACCTCTTCTCTGTACTGGCCCCTCACTTTGTGCAGAGAGGTGGAAAAGCTAATGTGGTGACTTCTGAATAGGTTGCCCAACACGTGCACATCTTCTGTATGTGCTGCCCACCTGGTGGGTGGCACTGCACAAAGCCACGTTTGGGCTGGATTGCAGTAGCCCTCAGCCATTGTATGGGCTTGCTCGCTTGAGACTCAAATCCGGCAAATGAAAGTAGAAACTAAATGCAACACAGAATAAGCTTCAGATGTGAATCACACCCTCCTGTTCCATACGAGTGCACTTCTGCCATGCACAGGCAGCTGGCTTGGAGCCGGCATGGCTGGTGGCTCTGCTCTGGGACTGGATGGGGATGCAGTCCATGACCTGCCTTCTTAGTGCCCACGGCCATACAAACCAATACTGTAACCACTTGTACCTAAGGGAATCACACACAATAAAGCAGAAGCATCTGGAAATACCACCAAGTTCACCACTCTGACTGGGGACAGGATCTATCCATCCTAAAATCCAAATTCTTCTCTGAGATAAAATCAGTTATTTCAAAAAGTGTCATATGCCACCCAGAGGAAGACTTTCCTTGTTAACGCAAAGTTGTCTACATCTTGCATTCTTGTGACCTCTCTACTTTGCTAAAAAATCCATTTCCCCTTTTCATTTCTCCCTTCCCTTGCCCAAACATACAAACCCATTGGGAGAGCCACCATTTAGAAAATAAACTTCATCATGCTATCATAGTTGACATTACTGTATTCTTGAAATATTTCCCTGTTTCCACTACAAGGAATTCTTCCTCTCCCCATACAGCAGGTAAAACACTTTAGGGTGTTGGCATGCTTTTATGGTGTCCATTGTCTGCATACAGTGAAATCAGTCCTATTGTTATCAATGGAAGCTGCACCTATAATAAATCATCGCAATATGATAATGTAATGCTAGGATGCTTGGAGATACTCATAACTTCTTGGAGATATTCAGAAGCTGTCTGGACACAGTCCTGGGCAACCAGCTCTAGGTGGCCCTACTTGAGCAGGAAGGTTGGACAAGGTGACCTCCAGAGGTGCCTTCCAACTTCAACCCCTCTGTGAAGCTAAGTTGAATGCTGGCCATTATAATATTGCTAAAAACTTGTTATGATGTTGGTACACTGCTGTAAACGGTCTTCAGAAAGTAAAGATAGCAAGAATTGACAAAGGATGTTGAACTTTTTAAGGATAAGAGAGACTATGAAACAGCTTCACTTCTAATTTTCACCAGCATGAATGCATGGTAACTCTAATGCACAGTAACTCTTCTGATGTCTGTGGATTTGCAGAGATGCAAGAAGGGAATCCTGCCCAAGTCCCACAGTTCTGAAATAAGAAGATGGTTTAAAGGTCAAATACAGCGATGCACGAAAATCTGTTGTAGAAGACTTCACGTGCAAGCCATGTCACATCTTACCTACTTATGTTATTTGCAGAAAAAAATAGCTTTTTTTTTTCATGTAGCACTTAATTTATAAGTTTTACAAGCCCGAGCAATGAAAAATGTATCCAAATGTAGCTGTTTTCATCATGGTCAGGCTCAGATTTGATGGGATCACCATCTTTTCTGTGAGTGAGTCATGATTCAGTGGGCAGCAATGGATGGTGGGCCCCAGCCTCGCCCTTCTTACAGCATAGGAATTAGGATGGTAGGGGTATACCTTTTCCTTTAAGTTAGCAATATTAAAATCCAGAGGGTGGTGACCTTTGAAATGGGGAGGTAATATATCTTTTATATAAATTCCCAAATATACTCTGGAATTTTATACAAATTCCCAAATTTACTCTCCCAAATAAACTCCCAAATTTACTTATACAAAATACCTACTCAGTTCCCAGAACCAAATGACAGGAAAAACTTCTTATTAAAATAGTGCACCACATGCTGTAATTTGCTTCTAGGGAGAGCACTGATGTGGCTCAGAGCTTGTCTTCAAGGTGTGCACGTCTAAAATGCCGGTGGAATCTCAGTCTTCTTCGCTACAGTTGTCATATGAAGATTATTATGGGAAAGCTAAAACACACAGCTGTACAGAGAACATCAGCTCTCTTAAGCGCAAAATTTGTAGCTGTAGACTGCTATTTTGCCTCACAAATTTTGGGCTTAACAGAGCTTAGAAGCTACTTACATCATTTTATCCTTTGCAGAGAAAAGGCTGCAGTGGGACTTAACTAAACCGCAGTACAATTCCTCACTATGCTATTGCCTTTATTGCCTCACTGGGTACTTTAAGATGATATAAGCACAACGAAAGCCAAATAAAACCTGCCGCAAACTCCTCCTCAGCAAGGTACATAGTGTACAGCTTCGTTGCCCCTGCTGATGAGGAAAGATGCTCAGACCAGATGCCTAACGGCACAGGAGAGAGGCGAAAAGAGCCTATGGTAGCCATGGCACGTCTGTGGCTGGCTCTGGCCCGGGAAGGGTTAAACGCTTTGTGATGAGGTGGGACAAACTTCACTTAAACTCAATTCTGCGGCCAGCCCGATTGTTTTGACACCTGCGCTATGTGAGGGATGGCATGCTCTCCTTTGTGGCGCATAATGGCACATCTTCATTATTGTTCTAATACTCTGCAAAAAAAAATAATCCCTAATCTTTCTGTGGTGCCAGTGACTGTAACAATGCCGGGACGTTTTATTTTCCTCCTTGCTCTCTCTTTCCCTTAACCCGCTATTGTTGCCATAGCCACGATGGTGCAGTACTGCTGGTTCGGGGAAGTTTCTGTACTGTACCGCCCTGGGCTTATTGTTTAAATCTTTATTATTCAACTGTTCTGAAGATTTACATTTTTAATGGCTCATTTATGTAATCCCATAAATAAAGTAGCAGAAAAGCATCCCACACAAATGACTGAATTGGTGTTTGAAAAAAGCTGCTGAAGCAGGTCACTCAGGGTCTCAGCTGCGGGGCCTTGATTGGTATCAGCGATATAGCCACTGTGGCAATGGACTTAAGACCACCCAGTCAGCCCCAAAATGGTGCATTACCAGGGAATAGTGGAATGGTGCTATAGTTCAATCTCCCCTATTTAGCAGGGAGCAGAGTTCTGCTGCAAAAACCATTTCAGCCTCAGACTCATTTACCTTATTGCTTTGACAGCTGCACCTCTCCCGCAGTAAAGTTTAGATGATTAGCTTTTCCCTCCTAGCAGCTGAGGGTGATATTTTTTTTTTCTTAACCAGTATATTCCTGGGGCTGATAAATTCCCTCTAAAGAGGCTGTGAATTCAAGCACCTGCCCAAAGAATTTGTTTTATAAACTGAGCACTGAGATGGAGATATCTTCTAACAATTCGTTTTCAAGCTTCTCCCCAGCGCTCCCCTTCCCAGCTCCCTCCCCACACACAAATCCTTCGCCAACTGTAAATCCTTTGAGCAGGGCGAGTGCATTCATAGCCGCAGCCGTGCTAATGAAAGACAGGGAAGATATTTTGTTTCCGGTCAGTTCTCAGCCTTCAAAGTCGATTTTTAGTTGCTATCTCAAAGAGCAGCCGTGCAGCCGCTGCGCGTCCTGGGGCATCCACCGCATCTCCCGAAGCATCCTCCTCTCGAGGTATCAGCGGCCAGCTGCGTGCCCCACACCTCGCACCTTTACGCTACTCCTCCGGGTCAGCGGGAGAACACACCTAACCCCAGCCTTGTCTCTTCGGCACCACCTTTGGTCAGTGCCCCCCTGGCATGGCTTTCGCCCCACCAGCTGGCATCACCCCGGAGGGTGCCCAGGCTCAGCACGGGCAACCTGCCTGGGCAGCCCTGCTTAAGGGGCTGCAGCCAGACAGCCGTGAGCCGGCAGCCCCGGGGCTGGAGGGTCACTCCTGCCTCGTTTCATTCATTAGCACGGATGTAACTGTGGAGAGCTGGTCCTCAGCACGAGCCCTCATCACCTGGACAGCTTGGGGCTCCAGGGACGTTGGGTCATGGCAAGACGGGGTGGCTGGGGCAGAGGGACAAGCTGGTGCTGCCTGAGAAGGGGACGCAGGACTGGCCGCTCCTCCTCCTCAGCCCCAGGAGCTCTTCTGGGGACCCCAGTTGGTGCAGCATGTTTTGGCAACAGTTTGCCCTCCTCTAAAATGGGAGGTGGACACCCCTGCAGCTGCAGAGGGGGAGCTTGGCAGTGGCATGCGATGAGAGCCCACTGTGGGGAGCACCTGCCCTGGGGGCTGGCAGTGGCTCACCCCTGCCAGTTCCCACCTCCCAAATTGTGCTGCCGGGTAACAATGGGCACCAGCCTGTTCCCGCCGCAGGACAGCCAGGCCAGGTTCTTGCAGCGCTGCTCCCACGCACCCTCCCTTGCCCCGGAGAGCTGCGGGAGCGCACGGCCGCGGAGGCAGCCCCGTCCATCCTCCTCGGCTCTTCCCAAGGCTGTCAGGACCAGCGCCAGCCAAGGCACAGGGTGCCAGACAGACAACAACCACAGAATCAGAGCTGAAGCGATGCGACCCGCACCCAACACCCAAACCATGACAATGCTGTGTTCCCCATGCACAAGTATTTTAAGTGCAAAGAAACAACGCGTTTTCCCCTAATTAAAAAGCAAAGCAGCTCTTCAAAGAAGTACGCTCGCGTGAAGCTCTGCCGGCAGATAAACTGCAGCGGTCCACAGGCAAGGGGTGGAGGGACAATAGCCCTTCCTCAGTTTACCTGCTGGATCTCGTTCTGCCCGGCTGCATGGAGCAGAGTCAAAGGAAGCTGCTCGGAGGCAGGGAGCAGGCAGCGAAACAAAGGCAGGGAGAATACCAGCCAGCCCAAAGGAACAGTGGGGAAGCTGGTAATTGGGCCGTGTGTATTTGGCTTTCGCCAGGCTAGCAGGTTTGTTTTTCCCAGGCTGGAGCCTAGGCTGAAAGAGACACAAAACTATTAAAGACCTCAACCTAGAAAGGAGAAAAAAGGAAAAAAAATTGGCAGTGGCGGCTGGAGGTGAATCTTGAGTAATGAGAGTGCAGTGGGGGCTCTCTGCTCCCTCCGAAGGGCGGAGGTGCCTGGGAAATTATTTGCAACAGGCAAAGAAAAATGAAGTTTAGGTAAAATTCATTCTTGTGGACTTTTTTTGCTAGTTTAACTCATTTCTCAGACAGCAGGGAGCCTACTGGGCTGGATGCAACAGGTCCTGCTATGGAAAGGTAGAGCTGTGCCTTCCAGTCCCTTCCTTGTTGTGAGAAGAATCCTGCAGGGATCCAAGTTCAAATGGGACCCATTGGTGAGGCAGACTCAGAGCCACCCTCGGGAAAGGATTCCCCAGCAGCGGGGCTGATCTTCGGTCCTTTCACCAGACAGACGTCATGAGGAACTGTACATCTACCTGCAGGTCTACAGTGCTTCTTGCAGGCAGCATGTGTGCAGGAGCCCAGGGCAGACCAAAAGCCGTGCTAGTGCAGCACCAAGCCTGAGCTGCTTCACCCTGCTCTGGCTTAACACCCTGCTAAAGCCACGTGTTAGCATGGAGGACTGCAATTCCTTGTATATATTTGCAAATCACGTTAGAGATATAAAATTTTCAATAAGGTAATAACCAACCTAAATATAAACCTGGTGATAGGGAGGGAAAATACATTTGCAGCCCCTTTCCCTTTTGGTTCAGGGAGAACCTGCCTTGAGCCTCGTGTCTCCGTCTGCAAGAAAAGGCAATGCGAAATCCTACTGCTGGACAGGCAGTTGTGAGGGCTGGGGGAAGCAGTACCCAAATCATGAGCCCCAGGGAAAAACCAGGACTGGTAGGAGCTGCTGGTGATCCCACACTGCTCTTCTGGCTTCCCCCACCCTTTACCCTACCTGCTAGCTGCTGGATGGAGACAGAGCTAGGTGTTTAGCTGGTGCAAACCAGCCCAGCTCTGCTGACAGCAGCATGACTTCACTGATTCATACCAGATGAGGATTTACTTACCAATACGGTACCACCCACTTTCCTAGGAGCCTATGCTTTCTCCCAGAGATTTATTTAACCAGAATGGTCTCAGGTGTTTGACGGGAAGGGGGTCTTTGTGGTAGCCATGCCCCACACAGCATCTTGCTGGGGTCCTCAGGGAGGGAGGCACAGGGCTAGACCATGGGAAGCTCCACCCGCCTCTCCCCCAGGCTTCCCCCCGCTTAGTAAATCGAGGTCAGGAGAGAAAGAAGGAGGTAACAGTTAGAGTCAAACTCTTCTGGACAAAACATATTCCATCCTCCAAGGACTTTGCAAGCGCCTTCTCTGCATGGAGGGGTTCAGAGAGGCACTAACCCTCCAGCACTGGCCAGAGGAGCATTAGAAACTCAACCAGCCGTGCCATGAAATCCCAGCAACACCACCTCTCCGCTGTTTTAGCAACACAGTGGATTATGCTGAAGAGCGATGTTTTAATTTAGGGGTCTGATGTGTGGAGAGTTGCCCAAGTTTAGGCATCCAGATTGACAACACCAACTATTTTGCTTACCTTCCTTTCAGCTTTTGCTATCACTCTAGTGCCTAATAATATGGTAGGGAGGGAAGACTGTATTTGAATATAATATGCAGAATTAAGACAAAGCAATAACTCACATAGGGCCTTGGTTTTCTTCATGTGTTATATTCCTTTCTTAATATTCTTATTATTCAACTGACTTAAACAATGGCTCATTGCCCGGAACTGTCTGTCGTTGCTGTTCCTGATGAATTAGCTGCTTGCTGGCATTTTTATCTCTCGGAGACATTTTGAATGACTAGCGCTGGGCAAACTTTCATCCTTCGTGGGACGTTCCAAAAGGCACAGGCAGTTCCTCTCCAGGAAAGGCTGGAGAATTCAGAAGACACAAAGTCTCAAGCAGAATGCCCACCCATGTTTCCCAGAACCAGACTTTGGTTGTATTTAAACAATTGCTATTAAGCTGTGTGTAATATTGTTCCTGCAGCACTTTCTGCAGTCTTTTCCCATTCCCGTCCGTGTGCTCCAGGAAAGCACAGATGGCCTGGCTGGGCCGTGGGTTTCATGGCAAGCAGAGGACCAGGGACATGCCTGGCTGGAGGTGCACGGGTGCACTCCTGCTTGGCAGGAGGGAGAAGTGAGACCGCACTAAGACTACTCTGGCTGCCTATTGCCCAAGCAAACACCAGGCCACATTCCTGCATTCTCCCTTTCATACCATGGTCCTATGTTCATGCTCCTCTTTCAGATCCTCCATGACAAAATCGAACTCCCCCACGCTGGAGCCCTGCAGTGGCCAACTTGCATGAGCTGTGACCACGCAGGCACAAACCAAGGAAGGATCTCCAGAAGGTGAACTTTACTGAAACGGCTAAACATACAACTTGAAAGGATCAAAGTAGCTACAGTATATGTTAGTTTTTCTTTATTATTCTAACTACCATACATTTTTGACAAGCATCTGAGTCAACTCTACAAGTCGCAGGGCTTCTGCCTTTAGCCTTAAAGCTGACAAACGTTAAGGATCTTTGCCATCTCAGCACAGACCTGCGATGGGTCAGGACCAATGAGACAGCAGGAAAGACTCTCACTGTGCTGCATCTGCCACCCAAGGGAACATGAACTGGGTGCAATGGGGTGGCCACGGTTCCTCCCACACAAAGCCAAACCAGTGCAGGTGGGAGGACGGCAGAGAGCAGCAGGATTTCTTTTCCGCTTGCTAGCAAGAGTCTCTATCAGCTCTCTGGAGCTGCACTTTCAGACTTAGAGTCCAATTAAATCCTCAGTTACACTGGTTTTCTACTGTGGTCTAGACAGCCTTTTCTCATCCACACCATTAAAGACGCCATTGCCTTCACTTTCTGGCACAGTTTTGATTTTTGCCTTTGTGACTGTAGTGTCATATCCTTGTAACGCTCTTTTTGTGACCATGCCCCAGCCTGCGATGACGCTGAGATGGCAGAACACAAGACTGTTTGTCATGCCATACTCCAGACCCTAACGGTGCTTCACGGGAGATACTGAGTACTTGACGTTATCGACCTGAGGCTGTGATGTGATTTTCTCAAAGCATTCCTACATATCTATGCTGGGTATTCCTACATCTCAAATCCCCATTTATAGAGAAGAAACCAAGCCCTGAATCTGCCCTGCTCACTACCAAAGCCACGGTGGTCTGGCTTGCCCACATCCACAGCCAGGCTCACGGCAGCGGTGGCTAGCGGGTCTAGAGGACACAGGGCTGCACGAGCCCATGGGACCTTATCAAACGTGGCCACACTGGGAAGCTGATAGCTGTCTGCAGAGCAGCCAAGAGGACAGAAGGTGGGTGAGAAACACAGCCTACAGTGCTTATGACCATGCAAAACCTATTCTTTATGGTACAGACATATCCAGAGCAACGAGAAAACCTGCCTAAGATCCTACAGGAAAGCCCTCGATGGGGAACTGAACTCCTCTCCAGAGACCTACACCAACAGTACAGTGCACTGCATCCCCTCTCCAGGGCACCACGCCACTTCCCACACAGTGCTTGTGCAGTTAACCCTATGCGATTACAATACAAAAGACACCTAACGCTTTCAGGAGAACTGCGCAGAACTTGCACTATTCCTTAGCTTAAAGCATTTGGCTCAACATTCCAGTTGTAAATCAAGGCTCATAATTTTGGGTAGCAGTGAATATTGTATGAACAGAAATTTTGTGTAAAAATAGCACATTCTTCTTGCTTTCCTTTACAAACAAAAGTTTGTCTTTGTTGCACACAGATGGAGATGCAATGTTTTGAGGTTCAGTATAGATGCAGCCTTCTAGAAGCACTTTATAAGGTGGGGGGTAACGGCCTGAGAGTTACTAAAACCATATTTGGTAAATTTAGAGTCTAAGCAATACTGAACCGATGGAAAATAAACAAGGAAGGTACATCCACAGTGCTCATTTGAGACTTTGAGAGGCTGCTAAACATTTGGCATAAAAGTATTTGGGTTTTTTTTCTGTCTTAAGACTATCGTATCTGGAAATGAGGGTGTGAATATATAGTTTGCAAAATTGTTAAGGCTTTTAATTGGAGCTATGCCCTCTTTAACATTTACTCTTGACTATTTCCTATTGACAGTCACTAAAAGCGTATATTAATGCAGATGAGAGTTTCATTCATAGATGGTGAGCTACAACAGGATTATTTGCAAGTGCAAAGATCACTCACATGAATAAAGATTTGGTGGATCAGTGACTCTACTGATAAGATGAATAAAATCCTTCTCCAAACACAACCCAAATATGTTTTCTTGCTACTTATCCAAGCAAATCTACTTTTGTGTTGTTCGCTTAATTAACTGAAACCACATAATTATTAATGAGAGCTCCGATAGGGCAGGAGAAGAAACATGCTTCTCAGTGATCAACTTGCAGCCACAACACAAACCCCTGTTCTGTTTGTGCAGGAAAAGCAACCCCCTCCTGCTACATTATTCCATTGATCTACAAACATTTACATCTCCTTTGTTAACTAGTTTTCTGTAGAAATTTCATAATCACTAAGGAACGCTCTTACAACTGCACCTCAAGAAACTCCTGGGAAGTAAACTTGGATCAGTCTAAAAAACAGGGTCTATTTTTGCCTTTGTGTTATACGTCAAATTTGTTGGGCTTTTCTTGGACATTCATGATTTCATTGTAAATAATTCAAATTGGATTTACAAAAGAGAAGAGGCTGTACAATGAACCTAAGAACGGCATATTACTATTTTCCTGACAGTCAAAACTCATAAAAGTATTTCATAAAGCCCGATCGCAAAATGTTTTCTCCTCCTCTTTCACATTGTTTTGTGATCTACTTTCAGTATCAGGTTGATGAGAATGAACATTTTGGAGGATTTCTGTCCAACATAAAGTCTAATCAACAAGTTCGTGTGGCTATGGCAAGAGAATAGCCTCACCTGAATAAACTCTGTTATCCTCTTATCTGCACAATGTACACTGACACTAAACAAAGACAACATTAGTAGCTCACAGGTAAACAAGAAACACCTTTGAAGTATCACTGCAACATTGTATTTTAACGTAAGGTGCATTCCCCTCTCATGTGAGTAACTAGACTGCAATGCACTACTACAGGAACCTGAGACCAAGAACACACTATTTATATATTGATGTATTAATTTTAAGGACTAGGCACTTTAACGAGTAACAAGTGTTCCGAGTTACAGGAGTTAGTAACATTTTGAAAAGTCATGTTCAGCTTTAAGTTTCTGGGTTTAAATCCTATCTTTAAGATACCTTGTAAATGTGATGCTGGTGCTGCAAAATATGAGCAACTGCAGACACTATACAAACTTGGCTGTATGCCTCCAATTTTTTATTAAAAAAGTGATCAGCAGGTGAAGATTTGCCTTAAGAAAGTTAATGAGCAGCAGAGGTTTTTGGTTTTATTATGTGCATTTATGAAAGACAGCACTAAAATATGGCATCAACCAATGAAAGATTAGTAATTCACGTATGTTCTGTAAGTCAGAAAAAAGTGGAATTAGACCTGAACCTACCACCACTGAGGAAGACAGGCTTTCTCCAGCTGCCTGGTTTAGGTCATGTCAGATCCTCTAGTCGAGCATTTCTAGTACAGAAACGCTCTCTATCAACAATCCAGAATCATCTTGGGAGCATACACTATAATCACTTTCCCTACATGAAAGCCTGGCTTAAATTAATGTAGAATTTATAGTAGCACTTATCCTGAAGGGGTGTTTGAAGGACTGAGTGTGGAAAGCTCTCAGGACGCCATATTATCACTGCAAGCCAGACCAGCAAGAATTCATGGAGATTTACCCTGTGGAACATCTCCAGCCCCAATCCTGACCAATGGTGAGATGAATTCTCTGCTGCAAAGCCACATCCATCCAGCACTGTCACTGCAGCAGAGCCTGGCTGACACTATAGGAACTGTCCCTCCAAAAAAGGATTAAAGGAGAACACAAGCAGTGCCCTGCAAAATAAGGACTGCAAACATCTGTTTACTTAAACCAAAGATAGTCCTACATTCTCCAAAGATATTTTTTCCTTGATCCCCCAGCTGGACATTTTCTGAAAGGCTGGGACTTCTATTACAGTGCTATGGTTCCTGCAGGGAAATAGAGAAACCATCCACAACTCCTCAGTGGAAATGTAAAAGTATCCCACTTTGTCAGATATGCTGACCCTGGCAGCCACCGGTGGCCTCAACACCAGTTTAACTACCCTTCCATTACTCAGAAGAGAAATTCCCAGCTCACGCATCAAAACTCAGCCACAGCACATCTCCACTTTGTTCTCTCCATCTCCCAGCTAACATGATCTTTCTAACATGATCTTTCCAAGAGAGACAGGTATGTATAGCAAGACGAGGTATAGAGAAGCCTATAGGTGGCACTCTTGCCCTGACACAACACTGAAGGACCACGAAGCGCTGGTCCTCCTTTCCCTCAGGAAGAGAGGCCCATTTCAGTTAAGAAACCCATTAAAAGCATTAATTCCACAATGCACTTTTAATAGACATTTTCGATTTTATTGTCAACACACTGAAAAACAGAAACCTATGTTCAAAACAATTATTTCTGAGAATACTGAAATACAAAATATTTCACACAGAAGTTTGTTATTGTAACACAAACAGAAGTGAGACATAGATTATGCCGATGTGTATTATATGTGCTTCATGTCACAAGTTTAAGAACTGTACCACTACGGAATTGTCACACAGGCTTGGAAAGCAAGCATTTGACTGTTTTGAAGTATCTTCTCTGCATTTCTAGTATTACGTATTTACTCAGAAACTTTATAGCAGTGGACAGAGAACATGGTAATTTTGTCTTCAAGGTTTGTTTTGAAAGCACCATGACAACTGACTGCTCAAACTACTTCCTTACAGAGGGAAGTCTAAACAGAGACAATTATTGCAGTTATGGCTTTTTAGGGCTAATGTTTATTATTATCTATGACAGGTTTGTGAATATACAATAACAAGCAAAATCACTATTTCCTGGTAGTTCCTCCTGGAAACCAAAACCAGCATTGCCCATTCCAAATTTGTTCTTTTTATACTAAAGAAAGCAAACTCATATTCTATACAAAATGTACTTGCTTGGCCAGGCACTGACCGGCTTTCCCTTCTTTTAGATTCTGTAAAACTCAACTAACCCAAACATGCAAAACTTCTTTATTGGTTAGCAGCAAAGAAGTTCTGCCAACTTTACACAATAAATAGATTTCTGTTTAATTTAAATTTATTTCCAAAAGAGTGACGTGACTAAACGAGTTGTATTGGACAATGACACACATATGGCGCTCCATCACCAAGACCCTAAGCTTAGTCAGAAGGGGAGAGAGGAATGGAGCAAAAGGAAAGGAATGTCTGCTCTAAAACAATGGAAAGATTTATGCTGCACTTTGCTTTTCTCTTAAAGGTCCTGAAGAAAGGTTTTCTAAAGCTATCTCAAGGTTACTTCTCACACAAGCAACTCTGTTCAAAATTCAATTTTGAACAGCATCTTTTCCTGAAAAGCTGAGACATCCCTGCAGTCCGACACTTAACGACATTCCTGGCTTGTAACAAGACATATTCGTCACTCTCCTCTCCTCATCGTTTGCTTGATCGCTTTTCATGCTTATCCTTTGTGTGCTGGTTCCTGTTTCGGTGCCTCGGAGGAGAGTAGCTGACTCTCCTTCTGGACTGAAAGCTGGGTGTGTATGGATGAATTCTGCGTTTCTTTGGTTTTTCTTCTTTCCTGCTTTTATTTGGCTCAGGCTCCTTACTGTCTTCCTTTTGCTCACGTTCTTGGTCTTGTTCTTTTTGAGATGGTAACGTATTTTTGATGGTATTAATAAGAAATCTTTTATTTGTACCAGCAAGAGGACATTTCAACCTGTAAAGACATTGAAAAGTGATCAAAAGACAAGATAAAAACATCCTGAAACAAATCTGAGATTTTAACTTCAATAATTTTAAGACAGGTTTGTGCTTTTGGCTTTCCTTGCATGCCACCTAGTGTAAACTCTCAGTACAGAAAGATGTGCTCAAGGTTGTCTCCATTCTCCTTTTACCTTACTCTTTATAGGATGAAAATTATTTTACTTCAATACAGTGAAAATCCATGTGATTTTCACAAGGTCGTGTGTACAGGGGTAAGCAGAGGATGACAATATATTTTAAGATTGATGGTGTTTAACTTAGGTATTCAGGAATCAAATATTTAATAACATATTCTAAGTCAAAATGGAACGGTTTACAAGGTCATGATCTACTAAAGTCAGCATTATTTAACAAACTGAGATATTTAGAAAGTAAAAGATACACTTGCATGAAGAACCCAAACAGCTGTAGTAATAAAACAGACACAAGGCATACCAATTTTAATTTCTATTTGGCAACCACCAAACAAAATATTTTGTTTCTTTTTCTTAAAAAGAAAGGATACTTATCCAACTTTTCCATTGTTTCTGACTTTCTCCTCTTGCAGCTTAACACTTTTGCACGTAATTTATTCATCCAGTTTTAGTACACCAGTACTCTACATTTTATTTATCTTGTTGGTATCAGTTGTAGGCAACTTATTCCCAATTTATCGTCTCTTAAAGAACAGAATGAGAAAAAACAAGTTTCTGCAGTAAGCAGAAATCACTCTGAAGACTTTGTTTATAGTGGGAGCTACTGTTGCATTTGTCTTCACATTTTTGAGTCTGCATGCTAATGGAGAAGTTACAGGATTACTCTAAAAAAGCAGAGCTGTTGGAGATCACAATGCCACTTACTGAATCAGCTATGGAGCCAATGAATCCTAGCACCACAACGTTAAGATCATCTATTCTACCTGAATATTTTGTGTAAGTGTAGAAACTATACCCTGACCATTTAAAAACCTCTGACACCTCTGAATAATCAGAGGTATCAGAACAACAAGAAAATTGTAACAAAGATCATGTCTGATTACTTAGCATACTTCATGACTTTTAACCTGACATGGCGTTTACCATGGTGTTTGCTTCAGGTAATTGATCTTGTCCTAAATCCTCAAAGAACTTATGAGTCATTTTAGAAGTATACATTAAACAGCCACACCGTTTTATTTCCGCTAGGTATTTCTTGACACATTTCTACAGCACAGCTAGTTTTAGAGTTTTCAAAACTTTCTCCATATAATCTACACTGTTTTGCTCAAAACCTGGTTTAAAAAATCATTAAAAAAAAGTTCTAGATCTGTATCTAGTATAGCTGTTTTGTAAATCAGGGAGACAATATTTATCCGTTAACTTAATTACTGAGTAAAAATATAAGGCTAACATATGTCAGTAGAATAGGGTTTCTACTTCAAGCAACATAAGCTATGAACATGATGCTGAACATGCCATAGCACAGGTTACACTCAAGGCATAACACAAACCAGCCAACATTTAAGTCCTCTATATGTCTTATGCCAGCATTAAACTGTTGTACCTCAACACTCCCTACCAAGCAGGGCAGCTTTCTCTAGGCTGCATCCAGGCAAAAACTATTTCACATTTGTCTCCTTCCTCTTGCTTTTTCTTAAAAGCTAATGCATTGATTAAGCACTAATATATATAGCACCAGAATGAGACAATCTGCCCTAAATAAATTCACCTTGCTGAAGTATTTATTTCTTTTTGGCACTATGAGTGCTTCCTGAGTTATACTAAGAATGAAAACTGGTGAGAAATGCAGGGCTTGAGAGTCAGCTTAGAGATGCCATTAGTTCACCATCATACAATGATAAAAGCGAGACACTGGGCTTTCACACAGCAGCAGTAAGTTATGGCACTGAAGAGAAACATCAGTCTTTAATTTTATTGACCTCAGACTTCAACAAAGCAAATTCTGCCTTTAAGTCTTAAAGGAAATGAGATGTATTGTACGTGCTACATTATGGGCACGTGTGTGTGCATGTGTAATGTTTACATATATCCATGGTATATATGGAACTGTGAAGATTAAAAGTGAACTGTATTAATCCACTGATACCTTTGAGAGCATTCCTAATGGTGAGAAAATTGTAGAACATTTCTACAGTTGCCCTCCCCAAAGACATGCCTTTGGTTTGCTGTAGGTCTGATCCTGCAATGCTCAATTCAATGACAGCTTTGCCCTCAATGTAAATTCTGAAGGGCTGGGAGGCAAGCTCAGCCTATGCAAGGTGCAACACAATACTGCTGACTACTGAATAGTGCCACAGAACAGATTTTAAAAGGTTTTCTTTCAAAAAACCCCCCAAAATAACAACCCAACAAAACCCAAAAAAGACATATTAAAAGAACATTAAAGTTCTGAACTGTAGTGTGCCTGGAGCAGGGCTGCAGGCATGATCAAAGCAAGCACGCAACCTGCAATTCTAGAGCAGTCTTGTCTACAAAACGGAGTCCAGTTCTGTCGCAATGTATTGACTTGACGAAAAAGTTCACTTTTTGCTTCGCATGCTCCAATAAGCTAAACCAAGCTATTCCCACCCATGGAACCTCGTTCCTCTCCACAGGTAAGTCCCTCACACCCCAAAATCTCTCCACCATGCAGTGATGATGCGTCAACATCGTATTTTGAGCAAGAAAAAAAGATTAAATCTGTTATTGTGAACACAGATCAAATCTTAACCCTACTTTTAACATTTTCAGCCAACTTCTGTGCAACAACACAATATCCAGCCAATACCTGCCATCAAGCATAGCAGTGCAGTTCAGCACAGAAGGGTACCATACAACTTTTTATCAGTAAAACATGCTGACATTGTTTAAGACACAAGAGTACAGTGCCATGTGCCACAGTCTTCTCTGCTGAGTAACTGGACATATCAAACAGGCTTGGCGCAGTCAGCCTCAGCATACAGAGTAAATCACATCTTTCCAGGAAACAAAAGTTCATTATGGATGAACTTACAAGTACATTTCTACCACTTCCAAACTGGAAAATATACTACTTAACAGAAGAGTGACAGTTTATTTTGAAGGCAAAAAAAAGCAGCTAGAGGTTGTTTTGCCAAACCAACTAATCTAGGCTGTTATCCTTTCACAGGGGAATCTGACAAAAGAGGATGCCTGGGAGGACACTGCAAGCTTTTATGTACGGTCTTGGCAGCTAGATACAGCTCGCAGGACTCGCACGGGAACCTGTGCTCTGATCACAAGGCTTTAACGTATTTACTTTGCAACCTCTGTACCCTGTTTCTCCTCCTCTTCACATTCAAATGAAAGAGATGTAGCGGAGTCACATTGCAGAGTTTCTGCACAGTCATGCAACACCCATTCAAAGACAAGATGCAATACCACATTTTGCAGTTCCAGCGCACTCAAACGCTTGGCCTTATCTTCATTATTTTGTATTCTGCAATACTTCTAACAGATTTGGTATTGAACAGAAAGCTATCTATAGGAATGAAAGCAATTTTAGGATTGCTTTACAAGAAATAGGGTTAAAAATAATTTAATGCTTCCAAAATTTATCTTCTTTTTGCAATTTCAGCTGCTCTTACAATGCAGAGCTGAACAAACCATCCCAAAATATCCTATTTTCCATATCTTATTTTAGGTAAGCTTTTAAAGTAAGCCAAGAAGATTATACTCTATTCAGCCTTAGCTCACTTGCTACCAGCATCTTTGGAGACCAGACATTGGAGAAAAATAAATAAGCCTCTACAACTTTTCTACACAGTAGCTTTTGTGGCATTTTAACTGCCTTTCTCAATTAAAGCAGAACACCACCTTAAAATGGGACCTAACTCCACTGCTATAAAGAGGCTTATGAATTATGTACATAGGACCAACAAAACCATTTAAGGAAAGCTGAGCTTTTAGCTTAATTTTACCTACACACAAAATGGAAATCCCAGTATTTTACAGCTTCATTCCATCTGATGAATCAAGGATACATTTATCTAACCATTTCAAGTGTTTTTACACAACTTCCTATCCTGGATCCAGCTGGCCCTTCAAATGTTAACTTTCAGACAGCTGCTCTGATGTCTTTTCTCATCTCAGAAGTTCCAGCATCACAGCAGCATCACTGAGATTTAGCCACAGATTCTGCTCTCTTTTGCTCAATGTTTCTGGGATTAAGACACTTTCAGAAGAGGATCCTCCCTTCTCCTTCTCTCATACATTTTCTTACTTGTGATTAGCTTCACTAATGCTTGAACCAGATACATCATCAGCAGGATCTACATCATGTGGTATCATAAGGTTGTAGGAGACCCCCAACAAGAATCACTATGGCCATAGAGTACATACCAAAAGGAGCATTGCAGGAACTAGAAATACTGCAGTGCTGAGAGCAAGAATCTTGAGGACATCCAAGGAACAAGACAATACTTGAGAGCCAGTAATGTGAGATCTACAAATACGAATATCTAGTATTTCTTGGATTAATTTGCTATGGACCTAGATACTGCCAATCTAAGCAGTCCTGACAGCATGGAGGCCAGTGAGCTAGGACTCTTAGCCAACTAAGAGCTCATGCAGCCCATTGGCAATACTGACAGTTCCTACATGTCCAGAAAGTCTCAGGTTATGTCCCTTCCCGCTTAAGCTCTTCCCTGATAACACCATAAACCTCCCTGTTCGGGACAAGCCTTTCTTCTACTGGCATCTAACCCCTATAGGTTGCAGCACCTACCCATGTCATCCACAGCAAACTTGTAAGACAATGTAACACTGGCAAAACATTCCCAAACTGGAAGAAATACTAGCAACGCTGTCCCATATTTCAAGGGTGAGTCTTTGTATCAGACTGTGGGCTAAAGGATGACTGCTTGGTACGTTTTTTCTGTACCTGTGAGCTATGCTAGCTCGGATGCTTGCAATTTAGGCTCAAACAGCAGCTGACTATCCATCTCACACAAGGAAACAGCAAAACGTTAGGTAGGGGTGCTTGGGGAACTTCTTCAAGCAATGCACTTGAGCTATGGAGAACTAGTCACTCTGGACAGTAACAGAGCAGTGGCTTGAATCTGAAAGCAGTCCCAAAACAGCATCCAGAGGCTTGCTAGCTAAGGTTTTGCTGCCATCAACACCCACTGGGAGACACTACTCCTTTGTAATGGTATGGACAATATCGTTCCCCGGGAACGCCACCTCCCCACACACCTCCCTTTAATCAATTCCTGTCAAATGCCACTGACTCCAGAAATCTATTTACCAGTATCCAACAGCTGCTGGAGAGCAACATGAACTGGAATCAACAAAGTACGAGCAGTAGCAGCCTCTGCTTCTCCTTACCCAAAGACAGATGGCAGAACAAATCTTTTCTTCATAGGCCGAGTTGCTTCAACTATCCAGTGCCAATGCAGGATTGATGGCCTTACACTAGATGTCTCCAGGGTTTGTGCATCTCTTCTCCAGGACCCCTCTGACAAAGGGCTGAGGAAATCCCAGAAGTCCTCATGAAACACACCTGTAAGCATTTTGAGTTTGGCAAGGAAGGAAGGTTTTGCGTTTTACCTGTTAAGACTGTGATTTTAGACAAGTTGGTGATGACCTTGTCTCTCTGCTTCTACCAGTTATGCTTTCCTGGATTTCGTCTACTAATATACATTTTCATGAACTAACTTTTCTGCTCATTTTACTTGCTATCCACAGAGCTCAGAGCAAGTTACCTTCCTCTCAGTAGCTTACAGTTGCAAGGTTACATGTCAGTCCTGGAAGTAATCTCTGAAGCCCTTCAGAATTTACTGTAACATCAGTTACATCTGATGGCATTTTGCTGGTGTGATACTCAACTGAGCACAGTTAAGTTTCTTTAAAAATATCTTAGTGGTTATCTCACCTCCCACATATGTATGCAATACCTAGTTGTTGGGCCAGTTCAGAAGGACCAGAACAGCACAACGGGGAAGACAGCAGTGGCAGCTTCCAGCTGCTGTTCCATCTCTTGCACTTGCAGAACTAGACACCAAAGACTCACTGGGAGTCTGCCTATGGGGGACTTTACACATTCGTTATGGCCACACACACCAGCTGTACACTAGCCTATGCCGAACTCTACAGCAGCAGATTTGTGTCAATGGGATTACTACCAGTCTCTCTACAGATTAATTCAGAGAGGGGGAAAAATCCCTGGAGAAGCATCATATACAAAAAAATCATCTCCGAGTGCAGGATATCCTGAGCTGCAGACTGCCTGAAGCAGGGATAGTACCTTGAGGAAGTACTGCTATTTTCTTGTACTTTTCTTCCTCCATTTCCTACACACTGCCTATTGGCCACTGATGGAGACAGGGCACTGCAGAGATAGATCCTTTGATTGACCCAGTATAGCTATTCTCATGTCCCTCTGCAGTTAAGAGGATCCTTACTTCAACAGTCTCAGTTCAGGATATCAACACGCCAATCCCTATGTCAACAGTCTTCCTCTGCCCTGAAGCCTTCTTGACAATCCTCTCCTCCTACACCTTTAACACAACCCTGGCCTAGCCGAACACTATTTCACTCCAGTGGAATCTGCAGCTGTTCTGAAGAACAGGTCACCCTTGGCTATGCCCTCCTCTGGCAGGTCTTGGACATCAGGCTTTAGCAAACTGCATGTTACCCTGAGCTGATCATCATAGCCAGCTGAGCAGGACAACTACTCTTTTACAGACATGGAATAAGTAGCAGCCAGAGCCAGGAGTAGAAGCCCATACACGCCCCTGGCAGGTATTCCAGACTGCACAAGTGGCAGTGAAGTTGCACAGGGACACTTGGTTATCTCCCAACAGAAATCTTTAGTCTCCCTCCACACCTGGAATTAACTTGCAAATTCACAGTAACTGGATGCATGCAACACTTTACGGTGCTAATTATCTGCATTGGTTACCTGGCCGTTTGGCAAGGCTGACAGGGTAAAAGCATGCTCTATCAGTATAGCTATAACCACTCTAGGGGAATTAAACCAATTTAATTATTTTAACACAAGGGGTATAAACTACATCCCTAGCAAAAATACTGGGTAAAACATAGAAAAACCCCAAAACTTGTTTAGAAAATATAAAGGATTAACTTTTTTCAGCAAGACACTATTTTAATCTCTTCAGAGCTACTAAAATTAACATAGCCAAGAAATCAGCTGAGAACTTCATTAACAGTGCAGGCTTTTCTTTTACTACTGCTGGTGTAGGAAGCCAAACTTTATCTACAAATTAACAGAGTCAACTGGTACACTACTTGTGTGAACATCCCTAGATCCGATTGCTTCTTATCAAAGTCATATACATTATTTTAAGATGAATGACTCTTCTCAGCATGTCCTTACTTCTTTAATTACAATTACATGCATTACATTCCATGATAATCTAGCTGTAAAAACTGAAATACTGCATTGAAGAATTAACACTGTATTTCACTTAAGATTTAAATACTGCGATTCTTTTCCCACTTGCTATACAAATTAGCCCCTGGGTTTTAGGGTTTTTTTTAAAGTATTAAATACCTCCTTCCAAAATTGGATTATACTTTGAGATCATTTTTGGCTGCAATTTACACATGGATTCTCTATTATAGGATAATTTGTTATTTTTATTGTTTTCAGGGTTTAGGTTTCTTTGCCAGGCTATGAATTCTTTTAACTTAAACAGAATCTAATCCTGTAGCACATGGCCGGTATGTAAGCACATGCACACTGAAGCTACCCAGTATTTTAAAGATTCACAAGGTTCCAACCCAAACTTTGCAATTCCATCTATTATAAGGAAACACTATTACAGAAGCTACTCCCAGTTTCCCAGTTGCTTTGACTTCAACACATTCAGTCAAGCAATTTCATGCAGGCAGAATTTACTTCAACTTCTTTCTTATCTGGACTCAAATTTTTGCCCAGACAAATTAATACCTGGATGAAGCCAAATTATTTAAACATGAAGCAAATTAAAAGATAGAGACTTCTGTCACGCATGAAATGTAAAATTTATTTTGGCATCGGTCATAGCATTCATTTCCTCTTGGCACAACTTACCAACCCATAGCTCCCATTGTTTCTGCTCTGGTTCTCCCACGTTTTGCCTCTTTAAGTAACTCTTCCACAGCTTTCCTAAATATGAGGAAAACAAAAAAAGTTACCACTTGCACACAAGAGCTTATCACTTTATGCACTCATGTAAAATGAAGTGGAGAGCTTCTTCACTGTAATGAATTAAGCAATAAAGAGGCTACCAAAATCACCTTGACTTTCTTATTAAGATAATTCAGATTCCTATGCACCAAGATTAAAAGAAACATTTAGACATATTAAAAGCAATTAAAGCTTTTGCAAATACAAAAATTGCAATACTAATTGAAGAGTAGAAATAAAGCGTGCAAAACATGTGTACTACACTGAAGAGCACAGTCCCTATCACTTCACCTTAGGAATACTCTTCCCTGCTGCCACTTCACTTAGGTTCTTCCCAAAGTCTTTCAACCACAGCAGACCTATTTTGAGCACAGTTAAACACCACCAGTAAAATAGCAAGCAGTCAGATGACAGTAAAATCACTACAACTACCAGTTGTCAAACTGCACTAGCTTTGTGTTACAGTGGAAGAGAAGAGCTCATCTTTGTGATTATGATCCACCATCATCCAAAACTACCAACCTTCACATCATCAGCATCATCTAGAACAAACTGGCCAGACTAACACTAAAGCAATTAAATAACTATGCTCACAAAAAAGTCAGAGAGTGTAAATTATGCAAATTATAGATAGCTCCTGCAATGTCAGTCTTTCAGTTCTCTTTACAAATTAATTTTAATCACAAATAAAACATAAGTAACTGCTCTACAGTACATGGTTGAAGTTAATGGGAAAACCAGTGAACGGATAATGTGAACCATTTATTATGTAAATTGAATGCATAAACTAACAATTTGGTTAGTTAACCATAAGCAACTATATATGTCAACCAAAAATAACTGCAAGACAGAAAGGGAAAGCTATGCACCTGGCTGTAATACCCAATATACGAAGCTAAGCGTTAACAACACTGACATGGGTTAAGACTGAAGGCTTGAGGAACTGAAGGTAGGAGGTAATAAAGAGGGTATTTATTGTTTAGCTCTCCCAGCTATGATGTGCCAGAATGGCTGCTGGCATTTGGATGTAAGCAACACAATCATCATCTTGATAGTACAAGTGTGTGTGTAGACTGTGCAAAAAAGGTAACTGTGAACAGACTTCAACTCAAACTTAAGGAAGCCATGTCCCATCATGCTGTTATGGTATTATCAGCACAGCAGGATTTTGCTGCTTTGCCATGGATTAAAAAAAGCCTGAGTATCAATTTTGTTGTCAAGCCAAAATTGAGACTACAGAAGTCAAGAGTCATCATCTAATAGCAGAAGCAGGTCAGAGAAGAAAAGCAAGCAATTTATATAGCAGGTCCACGTGAAGATCTAAGAAGTTAATGCTGGGCTCTCAACATCTAACAAAGTGGTTTATTACCATTTAGGTTATTAAAGTCTACATAGAAAACACAAGAGGTCTTAGCTTTAAATGCATACACTACATGTGCATAACAGGGAATGAAAATAAACAGTACAGAAATTCCTTCAGTAGCTAATGAAAAAACGTTATGCAGTTACACAGCAGCCTACATCTGTCAGTCTAGATCTAACCTTCTTTAGTTTGTTATGGTCTTAACAAAAGCCTTTATTGGCTCCCTTCACATTTGTGATTGTGGATTCGTTCATTCGTTAGGATAGGCTGGTGACATTTTATAAACACAGACACACTTTTTCTTCTGCCTATATTGTTTTTGGGCACGCTTTGGTTTTCCCCGGCAAGAGAGAACAAATTGATGCTAAATGAGTACAAGTGTATATATACATACATATATCCTTGATCAACTTTTATATATATATATATATATATATATATACACACACACATATATATTTTCCTTTGTTCCAAGGGAAAACCACTCCATCCAGCAAAAGCTGAGATCTGTGCCAGACAGAGATGCAAATACTCACAGGTCATAACTTTTTCCTTTGAGAGTTTGCATTAGAAGGGCTTTGCAAAGGAAAGCGTCCAAGACTTCCACAGAAACAGTAGTAGAGAAACACACCAAAAAATTGCAGTATTGCTTCTCTGTGCACTAGTTTATTAATGGCACATTGGTTTAAGGTTCCCCACAGAAGTCTCTCTCTCATATAAGGTTATTAGTATGATCTCAGTAGCAGCTGGGCTTGGGTACTTCTAATCCTTTTTTAAGCATACATCCAATTGCAAGGACGTGTTGCATATCCAGTCATAGCATGGGCATTCATGGAAACCAAGTATCTGCCCAGGTACACTGTCACCTGTTTGAGTTACCTGCACCTAGATGCTAAGCACAGTGTCAGCAACCTCGCCAGCTACTGCTGCATTCCCAGGTAGGAGCAGTGGGGTGTGTGGGACGGCTACTCCCAAGAACCAGAAAAAAAGGGTAAGAAACACAGGCTCCACCACCAGAACATGGGAGATGTTGCATACACAGGTCTCCATGAAATTATGGTAAAATTTATTTTTTGTCCAGACCCAGAATTTGTTATCTGAGCAGCCTGAGCTAGTTTACAGTGATGACAGCAGGAACATGTGGCCTTTGTAAAACCTTGTCCTGAGCCTTCTGAGCCTTCAAACAGCAATGTCAGATGAAGGGGAGGAAAGAGGAGAAAAAAGCATCTGACTTTTACTTATCACAGTTACCAAACTGAGCAATTCTGTTTTGAGAAACCTGGCTAGGAAGCAGATTAAAAACCACTATATCTGTAATTATTTCATAATTAAAATCATAAACCAAAGTATCTGAGCTACAAAGCACCAATAAAACACACACACATACATATTTTAAACATCTATGATTCAGTTTTAGGGGAAACATCACAATAAATTAATATGGTGATACCAATTCTATAAACTTAGGTAGGAATTATAAGCCATTAAGTATTTGAGACTTTTTTTTTCCCCCTCTGGTTACATCAAAGATCAGACTGACTTGGCATCCATCTTAGCAGCCTTGTAAGTTGACATCTTCCTTTCTTATCAAACACTGTTTTCTAGTACTGGTCTTTCAACATCATCCTTATTCACTGCACCTTTACAAAGCCCTTTCGACTTGCACAGACAAATGAAAAAATGCTCAGACCCTCTCTGAAATAATGTGTTTCCACTCACTGAACTTATATCCTCTACATAAGTAAGCCAAAAGCTATGCAAATAAGGTTTTTACATTTGCTTTTAGAGGCCTCTTGGGACTCAGCATTCCTTGCTCTCTTCGTTTTTACAGCTTGGTTACAATACAAACAGTCCTGTGGCTGCCAGCTTCAACTCCAAGAGCAGCAGCATGAGCAAAAGGAACGCAGCACGCAACGTTCACATGAGATGAACTCAAACACTGAGGGATTGATAGGAGGGAAAATCAGGGACAGGGGCGCATTTAAGAACACTGTCATCTTTCTGGCATCTTTTACAGCAAGCACCACTTAAAACTTGCTGTGGCAATCCTTTTAGAGCAATTAAGCTTAGCTGCAGAATTACAGTAACATGAAGGTATAAGCAGTTATGTTTTTACCTTCAAGAGTATGGTCCAAGACCTATTTACATTTCTGAGGGATTAGACTTTTTCTTCTATATTCCAAGGTTACAGTCAAAGCTCCCATTGCATAAATCCTAACAACTTGCATCACAAACGCATGCGCCCAAAGAATGGTAGAATGTTAAAGGCTTCGAAGTCAGGCAAAACCAGAGATGCTTTCTATTCCTCACTCAGGGAAAAGAGCTTCATCATTTTTTTCCAAAAGATCAAATAGATAGACTGAAAAATGAATAATTGGTAATAAAGATGTATGTCTGATACAGTTACAGGCAATGAAAACACCATGTCATTACAAAGACCACCCAATGTTTGTAATTATAGACCACTCCATTAGGAGAAGATATATCACACTGAATCTGACAGCTGAAAGGGGCAAGGCAGCTGCAGCTCCATGCCCAGGTCCAATCAGCAGCAAGGTTGAAAATCTACTCCCAGCAGGCAGACGCACATACCACATGTATACACCACTAGCCACACTGATCACAGACAGACACACAGAGCGCTCACACCAACAGCTTCATCCTGCTCCTCTCTCTGGCCAGGCATAGGAGCCCCTGAGGCTTCAGCCCAACTCCAGTTGCTGGTACAGACCATCACAAAGAGCTGGCTGAGACTTCCCTGGTCCCCCAGTACCCAACCCCACTGCAGTCTTGCCCATAGAGACACACAGGCACACACACGTGTCTCAACCCTGGAGAACCCCTGACCCTACAGGCTCTCCAGCAGCTGGCCAGGACTCCCCGCTGCCTCTGACAGCTAGCTCCTCCCATGGTCTTGCTCTTAGAGATACACGCTCACCTCCCAGCTCCCACCTTATTCACCCACTCACCAGCTGATCCAGCTTGATCTTCACTAGCAGCCACATGCTCCCTCACACACCCACACTTGCTCCAGTACTAAAGCACAGATAAATGGGTCCCCAATCCCATGCCCTTGGCTGACACTCTGTTTTACTCACTCCATGAAGTGTCCCTGGTTGCTATCACCCAGCCCGCCAGCCCAGGGTCCTAGCCCAACTGCTGGCATCCAGACCTCCATGTGTTCCAGTTGCTGGCACCATGGACACACGGTCCCTCCGACCCATGGTTTGACTGTAGTTGCTACCACTGAGATGCATACCCTCTCCCCTCAAACAGAGTCCCTCACTCAAGAAAAAGTTAGAAAGGACGACAGGACAGACTGCGCTGATCAGGTGCAGGGCATGGCCAGACAAGTATACCAACCAGCAGCCTATTTATATGCGATCAGACCTTTTTATCCCCTTATTCCTCTATTTTCCCACTCTTGCTTCTCCCCAAATCACCTGAACCCATCCCTTTCCCCACCTTTGGTTCCTTCCCTACACATCCCATAGTAAGCCTTATGCAATCTCAAAATGCTCTCCTCCTGCATCCCATAATGCATCCCACATGCCTAGGCAGCAACACCCTTAAGTCCCAAAGACGCTCCAGCATTGACTCATCTGGATGGGTGTTATGCCTGGAGGCCGAGGCTGTCTCCTGGGACCAGCCCTGGGAGGGGCCCAGAGAAGATGTTCATTCCTCTGAGTCCTTCCTATGGGTTCCCACCTCCCACTGTGCCCCTGTGCTCCTTTGGCCTCGTGGAGATGGACTTCTGATGGGTTGGTGGCTCCTGGGACAGGCCTGGGAGAAGCCAGGGCTGGACACTATTTGGGGACCCCCATCCACCATGGTCTCTCTTTAGTCCTCCTGTGGGTGTGCCTGGGAGCTTTCAGCACATAACCTAACAAACTCTGCCGTCCCCACCCATGCCATCATCTCATTAAAGATCCCGACAACAACTCTAATGAAAATACATCTACTGGAATTGCTTCACAGCACGCAATCAGCTATGGAAGTACACAGACCTGGAGCAGGAGGGCAGCATTCATATTTAACATCTTTCAAAGTCAGAGAAGGAACATCTTTATCAAACACGTCTTCGCGAAAGATTTCACAGCATTAACAACTACTTGCACTCTATACCACTACTATTCAAGCTCAAAGGCCAGGCTGCGATCTCGGCTACTGCAATCCCCAAAATCATGCTTAAAACTACCTCCTCAGGCACTCTAGGTGCTGACAGCAAGCTGCAAGCCCAGGAAAGGCATTTAGCAGGTTTTCTTACCAATTTTCTCAAAACAGTTTTATACTGACTACAACTTATTTTTAACCATGCATGGGACTGGAAACAGAAGAGGATGTTGGTATTCTGATTACATCTGAATAATCAATATCAACACCTTTAGTCAAGTAAAGGACTGAAGACACTGCCTTCTACAATAAAGGAATGGTAATGAAGGCCAGTATTATTTACAATTAACTCCTGTGAGCTGGTTTGTCCTATCTGCTCACACGTACTAAGAAAAGTGATGAAAAGGAACGTCAAGAATAAAGCCTAAGCCACAACATTAAGAGATAGAATGAAAAAAGGCACAAGTATGCCACAAACTTCCTAAAGTTTATTCAAAGGGAAAAGACATTCCACATCAGACATGTGAATGTTCTTATTCTTTGTTGATCAGGTTTCTTATTTAAATATTCTATTTCTCATTCCTATAGGTGCTATTTGCAGCACATTTCTGTGCTGACATTCTCAGCAGCTTGAGTAGTGGACATAGCACTCCACTTCAAACACCAATTTTAGCTTGCAGACCACTTTTTTTTGCCATGAATATGGGAGAGAATGGCATCCTGAATCCTGACACTTCGATTTTAACTGTTAAAAACAGTAGTAAGAATTATCAATTAATTTCTCCAAGGCACAAAGCTTACTTGTTAAAAAGTGTAATTGGGATGCCTGTGCAGCAAAAATATTAGACTATTGATTCTCAACTCAATTATAGCATTCCTTGTGATTCAGAGCAGCATCTCCTTAGGAAACACTTAATTCCAAGTAAATGATGCTCCAAACAAGCTTGGTAGACACTTCTAATAAGGTATGGTATCCAAGGTTGTGAAATATTTATAGCTGTTGAAAGACAGAATGGATTATGGAACGATTTGGACACACAGTGTAACAAAGCCACTTCCTTTATATTCTCAGAGAAACAATGTATTTTCTCTGCTTCAAACACACAGAACAACCATGAAGACAATTTAGGAAGGGGAGAGGGAAAAAAAGATTTTTTCGCATAGGGATGAAAATGGTGACCTCTGTAATATCCCAAAGGATATTTAGTTGAAATTAAATAGGAAAAGCAAGTACATGTCCTTGCAGGGGAAACAAACTAAACAGATCCTCATAGCTGATTTGTAACCTTTTTTTTTTTTCTACTCACTTTTGGGTCATATCTTCACAATACCGTTAATTAGATATTAAGAGAATTTAGCCTAGAATTTTCTTAGAATCGCACTGTATCTCTTAACTGACATACCAGCAAGCTCAGAGGAAAAAATGTAGTTCATACTTCCAACAAAGATTATTGGGTGCAACGGAGCAGAGGAAATAATTCAACAGAATGTAGCAAATATTACTATTTTACACACCTGCGGTATTTACAGCTTTTAAGAGTTTTAAAATCCAGAGTACGCAACAGTCACATGGCAACTTGCGAGTTAGTATTCAGCTTTGGTAGCTACTATCACTTCCTATTAAAGTGAGGAAAACATCAAATGCAAGGTCAAGCGAGAGTCAGACACAGTAAAACTGAAAAATAATAGCAGGAAAATGTGGCAGTAAGGACGAAATAGAACAAGCAAGATGAAGAGACCTCTCCTTAGTTAATAACCAAAAAATAGGACGACTGACTTGTCTTAACAGATCACTGTTTGGAATGCTGGGACACAAAATTTGCTTCAGACCTGAAAAAACATGCACAAAAACAGGTACACTTCTTTTTCCCGTGTGGTAGCTTGAATAAACACACATACAAAAAACCTTAAGCTGTTATTTAAGACTTGTGCATTGCAAGACAAGCCTGAATTCAGAAAGAGACTACTGAAAATGTTCCACATAAAAACATTTTTAAACACTAAAAATCTACCTAAAATAGTTAACACTGTGGCTCAGAACAAAAATGCCATTATTTGTATGCTAAAGCTATATTATAAAGAGCCTAAAAATTATAAAACCTAACTACTATTGCTGTGCTACTGACAGGAGAGTATGATCAACAGGAGGGTGATTATGAAACAAATGAGTAATGTCCGTAAACCAAAACATAAAGAAAGGTCTAGATTAGACTCTTGAAGACTATACAGAGAAGCATATTTAGAGTAAGAAATACCCAAATATGACATCTAAACGCATATAGCATGAACTGAATTCAGGGTGCTACTAGCGAAGTGAGTTATGAAAGCTGAGGGTATAAAAAAGTAACTAGTGATAGGTTGATCCAGGACAGAAAGTGATAATCATTAAGTACACTATATTGTACTTATAATGTGTTCAGAGACAATTAAACACATACAGAGGTGACGAGTAGCATGGATTGAAAACACCAGAGAGATAAACCCTACTGTGTACCGCTCAATAAGTAATACTGAGCTTGACCCTCAACATCTACCATGCTGCCATGGAAAAGGAATAGTAAATCCCGACTCAGCTTGAAGCTATGAGGCAGAACAAAACTTTGAATTTGGTTCCTGGGAAGGAGGGCATCAGAGAGAGACTGGGGAGCAGTCAGCTATAACTGGTGAGTGAGCAGCTGTGCCCTGAACTGCCCAGAGGACCCCAAGTCTCCAGCACGGCAACAGCAGCCAGAAGACAGACAGCATGTAAGAACAGTGAGATGGCTTCAACTCGCTGTAATGAAAAAGGTCTAAATTTGGAATGGCACTAGTAAAAATAACATTCATACATATATAGAAAGAAGCTTTAATTATTACTGGTGATCCGAGAAGTAGCTTACCAAGCATTAAAGGCCTCTTAGAAAGCATTATGCTCTCTCGCCCTGCCACCACCCCAGTGCTATTGCTTTTGTCCAATTTAAAATACTTGCCAGATATAAGCAGAAACAAATGATTTTCTATAAGCACTCTCAGACACGGTTTCTTAAAAGTTAAGAGAGAGAACCATGAGAAGCACAGTTCAGAAAGCTTCTGGTCATCACTTCACTGTAATAGCTTTTTGAACAGCCATAAGAAATGTGCAGTTACTCACAAACAAGCTTGCAAAAAAAAAAAAATTACAATAACTACAATAGGATTTATCACCCCAAAAATCTGTAATATAAAGTCTATTTCTAAAGCAAAAGTAAGAGAGACCTACTGTGACTGCGTATGCAAATATAGAAATCTGCATTTTAATCCTCAATGTTTGCTTGGGAACACTGTAACAGCGATGAGATGAATCATCTCATTCCAATGAAATGCAAAGTAGAAAGAAATTTTATTTTTTGACAAAAGAACTGCCAAGCATTTTGTGTTATTCCGCACAAGGAACAGGGCAATTTTAACAATTGGTCAACTGGCACACCTCCAACACTGAAAATCAAAATTTGTAAGAACAGAAGTTTAATCTTTCTTTTTTAATTTTACCAAGGACACCTAGTCACCAATTTATAAGTGATGAGAGATGAGCCACTTAACGCTTCTCAATCTTGTTTCTAAATGGGGTCAGCATAATAACTAATTTTTTTTTTTAAATAATGGATTTTTTTTCCCATTATGTAGGAAGACTTATTTTCCATTGCAACTCCCTCAGCAAGGGCTCCAAAGTTTTGTCCCGAGGACACGGCGCAAGCCAGCTCCAGGCCACGCACCCCTCGGGGCGCAGACTCGCCGCAGCCGGAGGGGCTGCGGCGGAGAGCGGGCCGCGGGGGTGCCGGGCAGGGCCAGGCCGGCCTCAGGGCCCTCCCCTCCACCGCCGCCGCCCGGACCACCCGTCGCCTCACGCCCGACAGCCGAGCCCCGCCGCCGGGAGGGGCCGTCCCACGGCCGCAGCCAGCTCCGGAGCATACCGACGCGCAGCCGCTGGGCCCCGGCCGCCCGCGCAGGGCCCCGCAGCCCGCCCCCCGCTCCGCAGACCCCGGGAGCCCGCCCCAGGCGGCCCCAGACCAGGCCTCACGGGGCGGGAGGCGACGCCGGGCCCTGCTCGGCGGACAGGCCCCGCCGAGGCCGTGAGCTTCCGGGACCGCTCAGCCAGCCGCCGCCGCCGCCCCCCCCCTCACCTCTCCAGCTCCGGGTCCTCCTCCATGGCGGCGCAGCGAGGGCGGGCGGCGGCGCCCCCTCTCCCCACCTGCGGCCCAGCTCCTCAGGCAAAGGCTGGCGCCATGCCCCGCTCACGGCCCAGCTCGGGGCGGAGCGGAGCGGCGGGGGCAGGCGCAGAGGGTGGCGAGGACCCCGGCGGGGGAGGAGCCGGGGCGGTGCGAGCCGGGCCGCCGCCACACCCCGCCGGGCACCTGCGGTCACTGGCGGCCGCGCCCGACTCCCCCCCCCGAGGGGAGAGCGGGGACGCCAGCCGGCCCGGTGGGCTCCTGCCAGCCCCACGGCATGCCGGCGGAACCCGCCGTAAACCTCCGCCCCCGCGGGGGAAGGAGGCGTAGGGCGGTCACCGCTCTCTCGCCCGTGGCTGAGTGGGGGCGGGCGGGGGCGGACTCAGCCGCAGCGCCAGGGAGGCGGGCGTGGGGCCCCCCGGGGTTTGCCCCCCAGCGAGGCCGCGGGGCTCGGGTGAGCGGAGGCAGGTCTCCGGGCAGGGCAGGGCCGGGCGCCGCGCAGGGCAGGTCGCCCGCCGGCCCCTCCTCCGCCCCGACTCCGCCCGCCGCCCCCGGCCCGGCGCGGCGCGCTGTGATCAGGCGAGTGGCGGGGACACCCCGGCCCGGGGCTCCGCCGCGGCCCGCCCCGGCCCTGCTCCCATAGGCTGCGGCGCGCCCCGCCGCCCGACCCCGCGTCCCGGGCTGCCGCCCGAGTGGCGGAGCGCGGCTGTCACTTGGGCCGCGCCGCTGCCCGGGGCGGGGGGCGGAGGCAGGAGCACCGGCCCGGCCCGGCGGAGTCGCGCTCCACGAAGTGCTGCCCGGAGTTCGCCTCCCGCCAGGCGGAGCGGGCGGGCGGGCACAGCCGGCTCGGCTGAGGGGCGCGGCGGCGGCTGAGGAGAGCGCGGCGCGGAGCCGGCGGCGGTGAGTAACTTCCCTGCCCCGCCGCGGCGCCGGGCGGCTCAGCCTCCCCTCAGCTGGCGGCGGCGGGAGGGCCGCCGGGCAGGGCGGCGGCCGCACCCCCCTCCTCCTCTCGGCCGCGGCGGCGGCAGCGCCGGGTTGTGCCGCCCTGCAGGGGCGACAAGTACGGGAGAGGGGCTGGGGCGCGGGAGCCGCCGTGCGGGGCTGAGGCGTGTGCGCCTACGGGCGGGGTCCCCCGCCCCGGAGCCCCGGCGGGAGCGGCGCGGCGCGGCCCTGCCCTCGCCCGGGAGGAACGGGTGCTGCTGCGAGCGGGGCCCCCCGCGGCGGGTCTCTGCCCGCCGGAGGGGAGCGGGGGCTGCGCCCGGACCCACGGCGCGTCTCTGCGAAGCTGAGCTGTGGGCTGAGGTGCTGGGGACCTGCTCCAAAGGCGCCTGTTTTTTGGGGTCCCTACATACACCTATGCTGCTCTCGCGTAGCTTTATTAAGGAAGCTGCTGCCTGAAAAGGAGTCGAATTACTGCGTGCGGGGGAGGCAGGAGAACAGCTGCGAGCGAACCCCTGCTGCAGGAGCTGGTTTCAGGTTATGTGTTTTACAGCTGCGCCAGAGGAAATCGGAGCTGTATGTAAAATGTCTCTGAAGCCCGTGTAGTTGGCAGCTATTTCAAAATGTTAACTCTAGTCCTCGGTGCTCTGACCCAGGCTCTCTGTTTTTCCACCGTTTGTTAGCTCTTACCGCCGAAAATGTGGTTTAAATACTTAAAACCTCGTGTCTTTTCAACTTTGACAAGGCATGCCTTAAAATTATCATTGCTCTTGACAGAGTATTAGTACTTGATCAAATAAGTGAGAAAGCGGTTGCTGGAGCTGTGGTAGTGACAAATCTGATAGTCCCTTGTGACTTTTCTTACCATGTTCCTAATGTATAACGCTGATTGTTTACTTCTGTAGAAATGCACTATTAAGTACTTCTGAGCTTCATTTAATTCCTTTTTTAATTACGTGATATTGTGGGTTTGTTTTTGTTTCTGTGTGCAAAGTAAAAAATGTCTGTTAGGGATTAGCTTTGAGATACGTTTGATAGTCTCTGGAAATAACTTTCGAATCATAAATGTATTTGAGCTTCTGTTCAAAAGAGAAACTGTTCTGAGCTAGGCTCTCATTAAATAAACGCTTTGAATTACTGATTTATTTTTTCTACTCCTCTACCCAATTCCTTTTGGCTTTGCAATGCTTTATTCTAAGCTGCAATCCAGCAGCAGATCAAGGAGGCTTAGGAAAAAACATCAGATGGTTTTGGTTAGTGTCCCTACCACTTGGAAAATAAACATGTTAGTACCATATGCTGCCCTGACTTTATTAAAACAAATTTCCTCAAAATGGAAACAAGGTATGTCAGCGTACTTGCTAGAACTGTAAGACTTGATAGGGTCCTTTATAATTTACTCTTTTTTTTTTTTTTTTAAAAATGATCAGCTCACTGAGGGAGGAATCCTTTTTCCTGAACACAATGCTATATAAAATGAATAACTCCGAATTCAGCAGGCTGCAAAGAATGCCATTGTGCCCAATGAGTTTTTTTTAAATGAAGAAGTATGTAATGTTATGTTTTAAAGTGCTTGTATTATTACAGTTCTAAAATCCCTGGATATTGGGGAAAAAAAAGCGCATAATTTTAAAAGGAGAGTTTTCAGTACTGAATTTCTAACTGTACTGACCCTTAACTCTGCATAGTGACTTCAGCAAGAGATAGCCCAGGGCCTTGGACTCAGGTCTGAGATGTGCAAACAGCGTAATTTCCTAACACAGGACTTGAAACTTCTATTTTAAAAAAAAAAAAAAAAAATTAAGCTACAGTTCAGGGATAAAACTTTGCAAGAGGAACGTAAGCTGGTGACTGGGTGGAAAAGTACTGTTCTCTTGAGACAGGTTAAAAAATAAGCTTACTAAAACCTGTCGTGCGTAATCACAAAAATGTTGGCTTTGACATTGCAAGCTTTGGTATTCTTTTGGAGTCTGCTCTCGTGGAAGCACTGATGACCTCGCTGAAATTTTCGTAAGGCTTTACCTGCACTGAACAGTCTGTCAGTCTCGATCTTGGTATATATTTATGGGTCTGTATCACTAAAAAACAGAAGTTTGTTAGCTTCTAGTTAAAATGTTCCACTTGAAAATGCTTCAAAATATCTTCCTCTTTTTTTTTATCCCATTTTTCTGTACTCTTAAAAAATGTTTTAATATAGTTGAAAGCAACGGTGAAGAAGTGATACCAACAATACCAAAGTGAAATGTGTAAGGATATGGTGTGTACTAGACATTGGATTGATATAAATTAATGTCATAAATCAGCAAGATGCTGCTTACTTAAAGAGCTATTAGATATTAAGAGCTGTAACTAATAAGAAAACAGCATTCATTCAGTGTTAAAAGGTCCCCTGGTGTAAAAGGCACCAGAGGAAACTGGTTGCCTATTTGATACAGCAGTGGCTTGTCTCTGATATTTGAAAATTCTTTGCTGATTTGTTTGCAGAAGCAATTTTAATGTGACCCCATTGAATTGCATGCTGCTTAATTGCTTTATTAGGTCAATGGAGTTTGTTGTTTAGAAATTGTAGTGCCTTTCAAAGATGAACATTCTTTTAAATATCAGTATTAAATCATGTAATTGTTGGGTCATGATGTCTACAGAGCAATAAAAAATAATAATGTTGCAATGTGTGCTTTTTGTTTTTTACGGCCCCAATTCTGTAGATGTTTCCACTTACATATGTTTAATTTTAAACACCCGGGTATTTCTTTTGGAATTAGTAGGTCTGTTCTTAGGCTTAATGTTAAGCCTGCATGTAAATGTTTTCAGGGTCAGGATTTATGTTCGCAAAGTTCATGGGATGAACCTGTTATGTGTTTTCATAGTGACTGTTCTGTATTCTGCATGAGATGATGTAGGTAGCTGACTTCTGCTTTGGAGCTGTGGGCTGGTTTATCTACTGACACGTAAAGAGATGCTCCCAGCCGTGCTGCTGCATTAGTGATGTACCTGAGCTGGCTTCATCGTTGCAATGTGCTTTGCAATACTACAGGCTTCTCTTCTATTTCTAAAGTATTTTTTACCAATATAAACGTGCATAGAAGTCCATTCTTTGCATTCTTGTAGATGCTTATTTCAATTGATGTTAGTTTTAAAAGTAATTTGGGGGCTGGAAGAGGAGGGGAGTCTTGCTGAGTCTCTCACACTGAGCTGTGCACCAGATGGTGAAAAGAAAAGCTTAAGTATGCAGTTGTTTGATATAAAATAAGGTAACTTGTGAACATGCAAGTTTTTAAATTGTTTTGCATTTCTGCGATTTTTCCACCCAATTAGTGGGAACTATTTCTATTTTAAAAATGGAACGTTGGGGTACGTAGCTCAGTATTTACAGCCTTATTTTTCAGTAAGCAAGCTGTGATGTTGCTCCGGGGTTGTGGTATTTTGTTAAGAATGTCTAGAATTTTCTTGCTGTCATCACAGCAAAACAGACCCAATCGGCTAAGAAGGTAATAGTGAGGTTATAAATGCATTAGCTCAATATTATATAGAAGTTAATTTTTGCCCTGGTGGAGTTGGTTTACTTTGGGATGGAGTGATAGATGTTGCATTCTGCCTGGCTGTTTTGCCTTCATTCCACAGAGAACAATGTATTTTTATATTTCATTGCAGAGATCTGTCACGGGTAACCACTGTTCCATGGGGTGTGCAGAATTTTTATGAAGAACCCTTGTTTGTAGAGCAAAATGCATTTTGATCGAGGAGCATATCCAATATATGAACTGATGCAGTTTTAAAATGTTGTAAATGGTAGTAATAAGTAGTTCTAGATCACGAATAGGAAGGAACTATGACTTACTTATCCTTTTTTCTAGCAGTAGAGCACAACAGAAAGTGGTGCACATTAAAGGAGAACCCGTATGTATCTGGGTAAAGGGAGGAACCCAGTAGTTGCAGAAAGGCAAAGCGGGTCTTTTGGATCAGGTTGCCTGGAGTGGTGTAGTGCTTTCAGATATTATTCAGCACAGTGGGGAAAAATGAGTGACAAGCTACCTACTTCTGCATTGGTACGTTCATTGCAGTGGGAGTGATTTTTGAACTGTGCTATAGACTGTGCTTCCCACCCCAAGCCCCAAGGGACACTGTGTGTTCCCATGACCTTCTCCGAAGAGGTTGCACCAGCCCGGTGGAAGGTGTCAGGATGCCGGCGTCGTGCATTCCGAGGTGCTGGCTAGTTAGAAAACAATTGAGAATAAGCACAGGGTTCAAGTCAGTGTTCCTATACATTGACACCAACTTTTGAAGTTGTACTCATCATGTAGATTTTTTTTTTTCCTTCGCATGCAATTTTTGCTTGAATCCGAGCTCTCCTCCACAGACAACCCTCTCTTAATGCAGTGTCATTTTAAAATTTTGGCCATGAAAGGCCAAAGAATACTAGTGATGGAGGATTTTAAGTTCTTACCTTCCCATGGCTCTCTTTGTTCTTCATATTGGTTCTAATCCTGTTTCTGAGTTCATACGTAGGGAAAAGAAAAGTTGGTGCAGCAGAGGTTTTTGGCACAACAGAAGCAAATGGAAATCCAGGCAAAGCTAGTGCAGGTAAAATGTCGCTGACTTGTGTACTGAAACAGTTCATGGAAAGCGGTTTTCAGTGGCTGCTATATTGTGCCTGGATAAGCTGTCATGTTCAGCCACAGGAATGTTGTGTTTGCTTTGAAAGGACCAACCCATGGGGGTGTTTTTTCTGCCACAAAGCAACATTTCAGAATCTAGGCGTGACGTGATTTTTCTGGCTATCAAGTTTTGGTTGGCATTCCTGAACAAAGTCTTCATCTTAAGAAAAAAAAAAAAAAAAAAAAGGCTTGGCTGGTATCAGCAAGCCTTCTTTGTTGATGCATTTTACTTTGTCATAACATGAATATGCTTTTCTCTGCGTACCTTGTTATTAGTTCCCAGATGAAACAAGCTGTATCAGCAACGTACTCTTACGGCAGTAGAATAGAGCCTATACTAGGGTTTTGTGCGGGTATAGTGATGTCATCCAAATCATTCCCCTCATTGACATCACTACCTGCTACACCATCAAAAACAAAACAACACCACCAACACCCACAACCGGCACAAGGCTCTTAAGCTAACCACGTTTTGACTTCAACACAGTTGGTTCTTCCGCTGCCTTCAGTAACAGTCTGTGCAGAACAGTACATTCAAAGTGCATCTTATGGCTGTGTAGCCTACATCTAGAGCAAGTCACATTTCAAGGAGGACACTGGCGATGTTGATATCTGTATGTGCCTGATGGATAGTGCACTGAATATCTGCAATAGATTAAATACTGAAATATGGACCATATTAAGTTGCTTCGACACGTTTGGAGGTTAAAAGTTACAGGGGAAAAAAAATCAGTAACAGCTATTGCCACTTCATGCAGAGGAGGATGCCTTATTGTTACTTCCAAGTTCATGCATTTATATACCAATTGCCCACCCTTCCTTGTGTTCTTTCCTCTTTTTATTAGAGCTGTTCCCCTGCCCTGTATCATTGTTTTCTCCTATTTTTTTTTTAATCAAGTTGTTTAAAATCTGTTTGTAACCAGACTGAAATAACTGTAAGTGAAAGTTGATCAGTACATCACAAGACCACATAGATCCTAATATGTTGTATAAAATTTCTGGTTGTGTCAAAGAGTTTACGATAAACCCCATTCTGACCATACAGCTGTAACTGTACCCTTGGTACAGTATGTGTGCACCATAGCTATCATCCAAACCCCTGACGCTCCCTGGGGCTGCCCCAACTGTTAACTGAAGTAATTTGGTTTTTTAAACTTTCAAAAAACCTTTTCAGTCAAGCTTCTTCTGGACCAGGTTGATGAGGATTTCCTTCTGTATGGCCTCTTTTTCCTGTCTTTGTCTTGTTTGTTCTAGAGGGGTTTTCTCAGCCATTTGTTGTTACTGACAGAAGCTAATGAAGGCTCACCCAGTGAATTAGAATCATAGTATCATTTAGGTTGGAAAAGAGCTTTAAGATCATCGAGTCCAACTGTAAACCTAGCACTGCCAAGTCCACCACTAAACCATGTCCCTAAGCACCACATCCACAGGTCTTTTAAATACCTCCAGGGATGGTGACTCAACCACTTCCCTGGGCAGCCTGTTCCAGTGCTTGATAAATAACCCTTTCAATGAAGAAATTTTTCCAATCTAAACCTCTCCTGGTGCAACTGGAGGCCATTTCCTCTTGTCCTATCCCATGTTACTTGGGAGAAGAGACTGACACCCACCTCTCTACAACCTCCTTTCAGGTAGTTGTAGAGAACGATAAGGTTGTTGTGACCCAAGTGCAGGACCTGGCACTTGGCCTTGTTGAACCTTGTACAACCGGCCTCAGCCCATTGATCCAGCCTGTCCGAACTTCCTACCCTCAAGCAGATCAACACTCCCACCCAACTTGGTGTCGTCTGCAAAAGTACTGAGAGTGCACTCGATCCCCTCATCCACATCATTGATAAATATATTAAACAGAACTGGCCCCAATGCTGAGCCCTGGGGAACACCACTTGTGACCGGCCGCCAACTGGATTTTCATTCACCACAACTCTTTGGGCTGGGCCATCCAGCCAGTTTTTTAGCCAGCAAAGAGTACACCCATCCAAGCCATGAGTAGCCTGTTTCTCTAGGAGAATGCTGTTGGAAACAATGTCAAAGGCTTTACTACAGTCTAGGTAGACAACATCCACAGCCTTTCCCTCATCCACTGAGCGGGTCACCTGGTCATAGAAGGAGATCACGTTAATTAAGCAGGACCTGCTTTTCATAAACCCATGCTGACTGGGCCTGATCACCTTGTTTTGTACGTGCTTGCTATGTGATGGCACTCAAGATGATCTGCTCCATAATCTTCCCCGGCACCGAGGTCAGGCTGACAGGTCTGTAGTTCCCCGGATCCTCCTTCCGGCCCTTCCTGAAGATGGGTGTCACATTTGCTAACTTCAGGTCAACTGGGACCTCCCTGGTCAGCCAGGACTGCTGGTAGATGATGGGAAGTGGCTTGGTGAGCACTTCCACCAGCTCCCTCAGGGATCCCTTGGGTGGATCCCATCTGGCCCCATAGACTTGTGTGTGTCTGAGTGGTGTAGCAGGTCACTAATCATTTCCCCTTGGATTGTGGGGGCTTCATTCTTCTCCCTGTCCTCCAGCTCAGGGGGCTGGGTACCTGAAGAACAACTGGTCTTACTATTACAGGCTGAGGCAAAGGCAGCATTAAGTACCTCGGCCTTTTCCTCATCCTTTGTCACTATGTTTCCCCCCGTGTCCAATAAAGGAAGGAGATTCCTCTTAGCCCTCCTTTTGTTGCTAATACATTTATAGAAACATTTTTTATTGTCTTTTATGGCAGAGGCCAAGGGTTAAGTTCTAGTTGGGCTTTGGCCGTGCATAACCTCACGACATCCATGTAGTCCTCCTGAGTTACCTCCCCTTCGTCCAAAGGTCAGAAACTCTCCTTTTTCCCCTGAGTTCCATCGAAAGCTCTCTGTTCAGCCAGGCCGGTCTTCTTCCCCGCCAGCTTGTCTTTTCGGCACATGGGGACAGCCTGCTCCTGCACCTTTAAGACTTCCTTCTTGAAGAGTGTCCAGCATTCCTGGACACCTTTGCCCTTCAGGACTCCCGCCCAAGGGACTCTGTCCACCAGGCTCCTAAACAGGCTACAGTCTGCCCTCCAGAAGTCCAAGGTAGCAGTTCTGCTGACCTCCCGCCTTAACTTCTCCAAGAATTGAAAACTCATCATTTGGTGATTGCTGTGCCAAAGACGGCCTCCAACCGTCACATACTCCACAGGTTCTTCTCTGTTCACAAATACCACGTCCAGCGGGATGCCTTCCCTAGTTGGCTCACCCACCAGCTGTGTCAGGCAGTTGTCTTCCACACACTCCAGGAACCTCTGAGACTGTTTCCTCTCTGCCGTATTGCATTTCCAGCAGACATCTGGTAAGTTGAAGTCCCCCCTGAAAACAAGGGCTAGCAACTGTGGGACTTCTCCCAGCTGCTTACAGAATATTTCGTCTGCCTCTTCATTCTGGTTGGGTGGTCTATAAGAGACTCCCACCATGATATCTGCCTTGTTGTCCTTCCCCCTGATTCTTACCCACAGACACTCAACCCTATCGTCACCGTTGTAAACCTGTAGGCAATCAAAACACTCCCTAACATACAGGGCTACCCCACCGCCTCGCCTTCCTTGCCTGTCCCTTCTGAAGAGTTTGTCACCATCCATTGCAGCACTCCACTTGTGCGAGTCATCCCACCATATTTCCATGATGGCAACTGTGTCATAGTTTTCCTGCCGCGCTATTACTATTAGTAAAGTAGTTCAGTGTCTGTGCTAGATCTTGCATTTATGTTAATTAAAAATTAGTACAAGTCAATTCCTGGACTGTTTTTACAAGTAGTCCATTACTAAGCTGTCATTGCTGCTTCTAATGAAGATTGAAGCTTTAAAAATCACAGGGTTTCCTGCCTTATACTAAACCAGTATAAAATGCTATTTGTTCAGTATTGAATGCCTTCAGAATTTAGGTTAGCTTCTTAACTATTTTAATTCCTTTTAAATGCTAAAGGTAAAGCAAATCTCATCCAGGTTGTAGTAGGCTGAAAAAATGCAGGTACATTTTTGTACTTGTGGATCTGTCATCATTTCAGCTGAATGTCTCAGAAAGGTATGTAAGTTAGACCTTTACATACACATTACAAAGTTTCGTAAGAATTTAGCAGCAGCCACCAAATGTGCTGCTTTTTTGAATCACCAGTGAAAAAAGGTACCTTTCTACTTCATCTGGCAAAATAACGGCTCTGCATTCCTGTTTTCTGGGGGATGGCTCAGCATGTCTGTTCAGAACTGATACTTTTATATTCTATAGCTTCTGGTAAGTGTCTGTCTATAGCTGGAAGTGACACAAGCTGAATTAGGCTTCACCGCATTTATAGCAGCAAATATACCTGTTGTGGTGTATTTATACAGCGTGGGGATGATCCTGCATAAATAGTACTTGCAGATTTCGTTGTGGGGAGGTTTTTTTCCCCACTTTGAAATCCATTTTGACTGATAGCTTGCGACTTATCTATTGACTGTGGCTCTCCTGCTTTCTGCAGGGGAAATAACTTCCCAGTGAAGCAAAAGTGAAGGTGATTCAGTGGTGGTATAAAGGAGAATCAGCAGCACCGCTTGTCTGTGCACTTGACCTGAGCTATCTTGCCATGTAAGCAGAAAAAGAGAATCTATGGGAAAATTAACACTGAAGTGAGCGGTAATGCAGAATTTTGGGTTACTGGAGTGTGAAATGAAACTGTTACAGTTCTTTCTTCTCCTGTAAGGGATGTGTGCCATTGACTACAGAACTGCTGTAGCAGTGTAATGCTTTTCTAAGTCATATTTTGAAAAGTGTGAAAAGCTGTGAAGCCAAGAAATGTTCATAACTAAGTGTCATGCCATTATGAAGCAGAAGGTATTTGATGAAGAACTTTTAGGTACAGCTTGACACGTTACCTCCTACAAATGAGCAGAACCATACGGATTTCACAACAGGTATCGTTTGTCCTTAAGTCTCAAGTTTAGCAAAGGCAATTTATTTCACACCGTAATGTTAACATTGTGCTGTGATTTTTTTTTTTGCCTTAAAGGGTCAAAGGGGAAAGATTTCTGGTTTAGCTGCGATAGTGACTTTGAGGATAAAGAAGATGGTTTGTTCTAAAGCATTGATATAGGTGAGACTGTGTATACCTGAAAACCTGCTAAGCAGGTTAAGTTGAAAAGCAGGCGAGAAGGGACTTCATTACAATGCACCCACATGTGTTAGGAGCAGTTACTGTCCTGTATATGCTATTTTTCAGATGATGTATCACGTGCTGAGTCCTCGGTCGCCATCCCTACAGCTTGACTGTACAATTGAATCTGCGGTGGTTGACTCCATGGGGTCCTTTGTGGGCATGAGAGTCCTTCTGCCTGCTTCTGCTCCCGAGGAAGTCATTGAATTCACCACAGCTATGAGGATGTGGTTATAGCAAAGTATCCCTTATGGGATTTCTTTGCTAGGGCTCAATTGCTGCTGGTACAAATCTGGTTAGCATTCAACTTGTCATTGAACTTACTTTACATATATGTGTATATATAAAATTAATTTCTATATATAAATAAATAAAACAATACAAAAAGGAAAATACCAAACCCTGTACTTACTCTTTTCTTTCAACAGTTTTTTTGCTCTCCCTTCCTTCTTTTCAGATCTTAACTTAGAATTCCTTCTAAATTTAGCTCTAACATTAAGCATTTTTTATGGAAGAATGAAGTTGAAATACAGTAGGTAAAGAGTTATAGAAATCTGATCCAATATGTTTTGACCAACTTGATTATTGTTCAGTTCTGTAGTTTTTGCTTTTACTTCTTAGTTGTGGAGTAACTTTATTCTTCTGGTGCTGTCAGCAGTTATAGCAGTGAGGAGCTTCAATAATGTGTTGTTTAAATAGGAGATCTGTATAAATATTATTGATTATCAACACTGATTATCGAAAATGTCATGAACAATTTATGGGTTTTATTGGGGGAATTTTCACATAAATCACCACAACAAAAGTTTGGAAAACAGTAAATGAGTGATAGAAAAATAATAAAATTTATAAAATGGAAGGAGTTATTTTCCTAATTTTTCAGCTGATGAGTAGGTGCATATAAAAAGACAGGCATCAGATTGCTTTTGCTATCATGATGTGTTTTTCTGTAGTCCAGAGGTTAAGTTCTATCCTTATTTAATAATAAACTTAGTCAGTTTTCTGACTTAAAATTAGCCTCCTTCTCAAATTTGAAATAAAATGCAAGCAATATAAAAAAGTGTAATAACCAATCATTTAATCAGATACTAAAACTGTATTTAAATATATTCAAATATTTATTTATTTATAAAATTGCATTTAAATGCTCTGCCTTAACATGAATTGAAGAAGATTAGGATTTAATAAAGTGAATTACTGTTTTCTGTTTGAGGGGGAAAAATATTTTCCCCCAAGGTTTTGCTTTTAAAACTACCATCTTTCTTCCCAGATGTTCTCGAATACATTCTGCATTGTTTTAAAACAACTCTAATCTTTAATAATATTATCTGTAAACTTCCTTTGTTTACTGAGGGATTTTTTCGGATTATCAAATCATTTTATATACAAATCCTCGTTTTCTTGCTGTATACCATAAGTCTCCATTGCATGCCCGAGGCAGTGCAGATGAAGCCGACTGATGTTAATTATTGATGATTATTCTCTGCACGCTGGGAAGTGAAATCGAGTCTCCGGTCTCAATTCACGGTTTGTTTCAAACGTAGTGTAATGAGAGCAGGTGCAGGGAGACACCAGAGCGTGTGCATTGATTTGCAGCGTAAGCATAGGCAAGTTACTTAAGAGTATATGGGATTGAGAAGAGAAAATGGTTGGAGCTGAAGTTGTCATGTGCTTTTAAAGAACCTGGTCAATATGTTTTCCTGGTACCCATACACCAAAATGAGAGGAGCTATTTTCTGTCATTGTGGTGGTGATATTTCATTATGCTGGGGCACAGGATAGCGCTTAACAGGAGGGAAGAGCCCCTCCATCCCAGTTCTCCATCCCACCTAAATGTGGCCTGATCTGATTTGCTCTGACTCCATCAGACTTCACAAGCTAAAATTGTACTCCATATTTCTCATGCACCAATAACTTACTTTCGGTGGGGTTTTTTAAGTGTGAAATCAAGCAACCTAATATTGGAGATGTGCTTGTGCATCCCTCGTGCTACTCCCTTTTGTGTCCGTCCTTTCCACGGGACTGGGCTGCTGGGGAAAAAAGCTTCTGAACAGAAACCAGCAACTGGGTTACAACACAGGTTCAGGAGGGGTGGGGAAAACTGAAAGGCAGTGGGTAAGCTAAAAAATGGCATTTCTTAGTTTTGTAAATTAGCTTGCAATCTGAATCATCATGTTTTAACATTGCTACACGTAATATTTAACATTGTCTTTTTAAACGACTGCAACAGTTGGAGCAACTACATCATTGGTAAAATCCTTACTGCTTTTGGGGTTTAGAAGGAGCTGGCAATACTGCCCGAGTTACAAGACAGCTTAGAGACAGGAGAAAGCTTTATTATCCTATAGAGGAAATGTAGTTTGCTTGTTTTTTTTCTGGAGGACAAAATGATCAGTGAGGATTTGGGTCCAGCCAGGTTTCCCCCACTGCAAGTTCTTTCCAATGCTGGCAGCCTCTCGCGGGTCCAGCTGCCTGAGTTTCCCTGCAAAGCATGCGCTCTTGGGTATTGTTTTGGCAAGCTGTCTTCAGGCTTTCTGAAGAACAGACAAAAGAAGGGAAATAGAAATTTTTTCAAAACCCAATGTGGAATTTCTTGGGACAGAGCAAGCCATGCAGGCACATGAGGATTTTTCATGTTTGAAGTTGTCAGAATCTCTTGTAGGGAAAAAAGTCAGATGTGAATACAGGAACCCGATGTTTCCCCATCAGGACTGGCCCTCCAAGCTCTGGATGTGAGAGTTCAAACGCCGAACGTAGTAGGCAGAAGTAAGAAGTAAGCGAAAGAGGATGCATCTTCGAAGGACGAATCAGTGCGGTGAAAGCTTCCCTTGCTGGCAAAAGCCTGAGTAAGCAGGTGGGGCTGGCAGCATGCCCTGAAGGTTAATGTAGTCGGTCGCCAAGGTGGAGGGGGAGGCGAAGCCCTCCCTTCTGCCTGGGTTCTCAAGAAAGATGCTCTGAGAAGGCTTCTGGCTGCTGCCTCTCATTTCACCTTGGGAGCTGGGAGAAAGAAATGGTAGCTAGGACCGAGACAATGCAAGGCTAAAAAAAAATAAAATCAATGTCTATAGTATCAGTGGCATTTAGAACCGCATTGGTTTCTTTGGTGGGCTCTGAGCAGCAGCAGGGCCGGTGTTTCATTTCTTCTGCAGCTCAGCTGCCCGGGCCGGCTCAGAGGCTGCCATCCGCCCTCCCAACCACCTGAGCTGCCCGCCGCACTAGCCGAGGTTTTATGGTGCCTCTGAGGCTATTCCTGGATGTCAAGGCTATATTGGAGAAATACTGCCAAATTTTTTTTAGCACTGATGCAGGAGAGGTCTAGCTGAGCGCAGAGACAGTGATATTCTTAATTTTCCAGGCTGTTGCTATCTTACTCCCAGCTGTCCCTAGACATCCTCACCATTTTATGTTTCCTCTCTAATGGCATGAGCCAGGATGTCATAATACCCAAAATCAAATGTACCAGAAAATATAATAAATTAGAGTCGGGCTAGCAGAGTAATTGAAGAATAAACTGAATTTTAAACAACACAAGATTGCGTTCTGAACTGATTGCTATGCACAAAATGCACCAGAGGAATGTGACTTCATGTGGATTTACAATTGATGGCAGTGTGTCCTAGATTGCTAATGGTAATAAAGAAATGAAAATGGTTTGAACTTTTGAGTTAGTACCACAACATAACATTGTGGCGACGGAGAAGTACCATTCTAGTTACACTGCAAAGTGATTCTGGGAGAAAAATTTTCTCGGTGCTTTATTTATTTATTTAAGAGGTTTACGTGTATTTATCAATTCTGGAGTTTATAAAGCCACAAAGAGAATGCAGGCTTTGGTGTGGAAAGAACTAAATTTGTCCTCAACTCCTAGTGTAATTCTTCTATAAGAAATTACTTAGGAAATGTATCAGTAGAGTTGATTCCTCTCAATTCAGAAAATTGAGTTTAGGGACGTTCTTAAGGAATTCTGAGGTGGTTTGCCAGGTCAGTTTTACGGCAGATAGTCTGCATATTTTGTTTGAATAATTTTCTTGTATTTTTTTATTTCATTAAAAACAGATATGGCACGTACATAAGACATTTTAAAAATAACCCTCTAGCTGTGATGCGAGTAGAGATGTAGGGAGATGGCATAAAAAAGTTCTGGGCTGGTGAGCTAGAAAGTTACCTTGGCTGAGCCCGGGAAGCTGAGCATCTGTGTTCTCCTGGTCTGTTGAAATGTGAAACGAGGTGGTGCTAGTGAAGGCTGCCCTGAAGGTTGCTCTTACAATCAGAAGCTATGGGAAAACCTGTGAAATGCAAATAGTCAGTAGCAGGTATTTGCTAAAAGATAACAAATGTTGTTCAAGCTGCTGGGTTGAATAATCTGCGTCGGTGGGGAGGTAGTTGAGCTGCTGATGTGCAGAGAAACCTGAAAAACACTTTTGACTGTAATTTATTTTCTACTCATCCTAATTTTGAGACTGCAAAAGAAATTTTGTAAGGATGAGATTTTTGGCGGCAATAATCCAAGCTCAAGGCAAGACTCTGCCACTTCCAAAATTATGTTCTGCGGTGAAATACCAACGGATGGAAGGGCTGTTCAGTGGTAGAAATCAAACATAAGCCTTCTTTGGTGGCAGGGAGGACAGGAAGACAAAAAAGCAGTATTACTGCACTGAAAGAATCTAATTTTGTAGTTATAAACAGTATGATTTGTTTAACTGAGTGCTTTTAAGTTTAAAGGTTTAAGTTGTATTTAAACATGAAATGGTATTGTTTATTTCCATTATTCTTGTAAAATTTAAATAAGGTTCTCTACCAGGAATGGTAATGAAATACATTTGATTTCTAAACTAATTTTATAAAATAGTGAAAAAAGGTAGCTTATGTGAGTTAAATACTTGAGTACATACAGTAAACTTTAGCATTATTAAACTAATTCAGAGTGCTTTAAGTCCCTTGATTTTAAATTACTTCACTGTGCCATGACCTAATGGAAGCAGAAATTAATCAAGAAGATGCAATTAACAAACTACTTACATCCCCCATGTTATATTTAAAATCAATTATTTTTCTGTATGTATTTTGATCAATTAATAACTTACCTCCTCGCATCCGTCCCGCGTCTCCTGAGAAGTGGGCTCAGGGGTGACCGGGAGGCGGGAGGGAGGACGTCCGGCTGCTGCCTGCCCCTCCAGGCTGCCTGGGGAGATAGTGAGGGCCACTTTCACAAACAAGCCGCAGACCACCACGGCTCTGGCTCTTCAAACTTGTGCAGCAGAAAACTGGGGAGAATGGTGTTATAAAGGAAAAAATAATCTGCCTTAGCAGTAGGGGAGAATAGGCAGCATTTAACCCATTTAAAAAGAAACAAACTTGAGCAGTACAGGAATTCCTACAGGCAGGTTTTGAGGAAGGTGATCTTCAAGATCTGGTATTTCTGCTGTCTTCAATGACAAGTTCTGATATTTTTTGGAAAATTCGGAAATGAATTTTCATGGAAGTGAAAAATTCAGAGCTCTCCTGTCCTACTAGGTCTCCTTGTTCCTTTTGCACTGTCCCGAATCCCAGGTGACTTTTGGTGAGTTATATGAACACCATTTGTCTTTGAGAGCTTCCCAAGCAGGACGTGACACTTGTAACAAGTATTTGTACAAATAAGCCTTTCCCTAGCTGCGGTCAGTCTCTTTTCTAATGCTTGTTACCTAGTTAACCTAGCATATGAAATCTGTGTACTATGGACGTGCTCTTACTGTCAGTAAGACTACTTGAGAAACCTTGAGTGCAGTTGTTAGGGAGGAATATGATGGGTAAGTGGAGCTCTTTCAAAGAGTCGTGGAACATGGTTTTCTTTCAAAATATATTAGTGGCATGGAAGAAGGCGAGTGTCTCTGATGAAGTTTATTGCAATACTCAATGTTAGAAACAAGTCAGCAATTTTGAGCAGTCCAGATCATTTTGGAAGTTGCAGGCAGTTGAATGATACATGACGGTTTAAGCAATATATTCTCTATAACATTTAGAAGCAGAAAATCTAATCCAAAATTTTTACAGGGTGAATGCATCCTGGAAACATGCAGGACTCATCATAATTAACCATTGGAAAACAGGTCTGTGTTCAGTCTTGTGGTAAGATGCCTAAGAGTCCTTCGAGGAAGGATACGGAAGGGAGTATTAACAAGGAACCCAGGGGTGCTGTTGCTGGGGCACGGGGCACAGGCGGTACTTGGAACCTGCTGGTTTCTGGCGTGAATGCTCTTGAAGAATGAACACATGAAAGCTGGAAAGACTTTAAAAAAAAAAAAAGAGTTACAAAAATTATTAGAGGCTGCTTTATGGTATTTATTCATATATTTGTTCATATTCTTCCCTCATCTAATTGGTAAATAAACCGTAGTGCATAAAAGTAATGGGCGGTTTCATCATTTTAAAGAGATGTTTACATATCTGGTGGCATTGCTGACAGGCAGCTAATACAGCTAGGTAGGCCTGGTAACGGTTTGCTACAAACTGAGTAAATATCATAAGCACTTAAGGATGGGAAACCCTCAGGAACAGTAAACGTGACTAGCTAATACCAATAAGTAAAGATTTCACTGTTGGATGCAAAATTGCAGAAATATATATTTAATGTGTACACGCAAAGTAATCGCATCGTACAATGATGCTGTTGGGATCAGCACTTCATGGTACAATTTCTATTAAGGAATGCTTTTCCTGTAGTAGGTGGGCAGGGAGCCAACGCTACGTAAAGTCATCGATGTCATCCCACGGCTGCTGATAGGGGGGACAGGTGGGACCAGAGATCCCGAGACCGATGTACGAGGTAGCTGCATCCATCCTTGTGTACCACTGCTGCTGCGGTGTCGGCCCACTGAGGTTTGTTTTATGGTATGTTGTTGAGTCCTGTAAGGAAAGTCATTTAGTCTGGCGATCAGCTTTCCAGTGGAGACTGCTATGCTTGAAGAATCTCTTCAGTCTGTTGTTTTAAATTATGTATGCCCCAAAGCAGGTATAAATGAATGCTCCTAGTGTGTCCATTAAATAGGGAGATGGACAGCTCATAAATTCAGATGTTGCTCTGTTTCATGTTCAGTCAAATAGACTTTGATGGTTGTAATGTAGCAGCACAAAGGCATTCTGAGTTTTGTGAATGCAAGAAGGAATATTAATTCCGTTCAGCTTTATCCCTGAAAAGTCCAGTGAAAAAAAATGACAAAGAGCCTTTCATGTATTTTGTTACATTGTTTTCCTACCTTGGTAAAAGCTGCTTCTCTTCAGCTTTAATAAAGGACGTAGCAGCTGAATGGAAGCTTTTCCCTGTGAAGGAAAAGGGTGAGGAACTGCAAAATGAGTTTACAAGATCTTCAACAGAAATATTTCATGGGGCTTACAGAGGATCCCGTTGTATGAAAGTGGGAGAACTACAGATATAAACTAAGCCCCAACGTGAGGCGATTGTTTGAAGTGGCATACCAATAAAATTGTGGGGTTTTTTTACTCCTAGTTCTTCTGTGTTTTTGAAGAGGGCATGGAAGAAGCCCGTGAAAAGAGTTCATAAAAGTTAAGACCTTTATGGTTGTCAGTGGCTTTGAGGTTCTTGGGTAAAGGAATTAAATAAATGGAATATATGGTGACTATTTCATGGGCATTATGTTGTTCCATCACACCTTACAAAGTTAAAAATGTCATGAGTTCAAAACGTGTTTCCTCATATTTATGCACAACATAGAAAAGCAGAATTGCACAGCTAAATAAACAGGACATTTTCAATTATAAGGTGCCATTACCTTTGTGTGTTCTTGTCATTTATGAAATCAGCGGGTGGTTAATTAAATTGCTCCTTTGGACTCTTCTGAAGGCTGTGTATTAATTATATTTTAGTGGTGGTGTGCACATTTCTCAACTTTTTAATGAGGGTAAAAGTTGTTTACATCTTCCTTTGGAAGTACCTACTTTTTTCTTGAGGTTAGTGTAATATGGGGTTTTGTGGTGGGTTTTCCTTTCTTTCCAATAAAATCTCATTATTCAGCTGCTCATGGCAATCATGTAGCATGCTTAGTTGAAATCAGATCTTAAAAATCTTCCTCCTGCAAAGCACTGCTAAAACTGCAGAGTCTATGCATTAAACCCTATGTTGATGGAGGGAATAGGTTCATTGCTCAGGAGGAGGAACATGCTTCCTTCAGCCATCGGATCTTTTGAAGACATGGCTCCTGAAGGCAATTTTGGGGCTCAAACCCAGAATTTCAGTTCAGCCTGCTGACTGAACAGGCAAATCCTGGCTGTCCTCCGCCTTCATCGGCAGTGAGAGCAGTGCTGGTGTTGGGGGGTTTGGAGGGAACCTTGCGGCGGCAGGGCTGGGCTGGGGAGCAGCTTTCGTGTGGCAAGGCAAGGGCTCTGCTTTTACCCCCATGCTTTGCTCTGCGGAGTTTCACCGTGCCGTTTCGCAGTACAGAGAAGATCCTTGTGCTAAAAATCTTGGTATCTTAGCAAATGCCATTTCCAGCCACGACTTTCATTTTATTTTAATTAATGACACTTGCACGCCAAAGGAAGCCCATGGAGGTGCTGTGTAGGTGTGCTGACAGAGAAGTGCTTATTCCAGGGTTGGTTTATATTGATTCCCCAGATGAGATGGTGTTTTACAGGCAAATGCCCAAACCAAAAGAAAATGCCGTCATTTTAGTGCCGTTGGAAATGTCTCTAGGAGAGGTCAAAAGTTTCCGCAGCACTCTCTAGGTCTTTAAAATACCATCGCAGGTTTTATCTCCCAGGAAGGAGCAGAATGGGCCTCGCTTCTGATCAGACAATTTATTTCACTGGTCTGGTGGCCCCACCAAGGGTGATGTCTTGTCTAGGCCATGCAGCTCTCCTATGAACCAGATGGACATTAGTCGTCTTCATTATGCTGTTTGACCAAGTCCTTTTGTTTAAGACCATGCCAAGTCACAAAGAGTCAAGAAAAACAGTTTTGGTACTTTTTCAGATGGGTAATTTACTTTGCAATTGTGTTTTCTCAAGTGGAGGGTGGTAGAAAGACCACCCTGAAGTCTTTCGAAGCATCCACTGAGACCTCAAACTGAACCCTTTGCCGCTGGAGCATACTCATCTACTGCTGATTTATGATGATGTTTGTAGGTTTAGGGTTTTTTTCATATGCTTCATGAAACTAGGTAAGTGAAGGGAGAGGACGGTGTCTTGAGGGATATGGTGGCTATCGCATTTAGCTGGCTGCAGACCCTCCTGCATGTCATTTGCATTATGTCCAGTATGATGTAAAAATAATACTTAAGTGTTCAATTTGAAAGTGGAGTTGTTGAAGTCCAATATACTGGACTTTATAGAAACTGCCAGGGAAGATAGTGGTTTGTAGTTTGTGAGTCTGCAAATATGCAGTATATCTAGTATTCAAAAAGCCAGGAAGTTAGTTAATTTGAAAGAAAAGCAGAATACTGGGGTTTTTTTGGTCTTCTTTTTTGAATTGACAAAAGCAGAGTAATTTCAGGATGTAAAACTGAGGTTTTTGCACTGAGTACCCTTCTGGTATTGAGATACTGAATTATAAAACCATACAGAAATTGAGAATTTTTCAGAAAGAATGCACAGTTTTGCGAGCAGTTTCAACATCTAATTTTTTTTTTTTTAAGAATTTTCTTAAATAGAGGAGGGGAGGAAGAGAAAGTAATGTTATATAATCCAATTTGTTGTTTTTCTTGCAAACATTGTGTTGCTGGAGTGGCTTTACATAATATTCATAGCACATGGTGAGCACAAAGACTTGAAACGTCCTGTATGTGTTGTAAAGGCACTGTATACATGGAGCTATTGTAAGTATTCCTGTGTGTGTGATACCTGCACATGCTTGCTGCTTACAAAACTGTGATGCACTGGATGTAGTAGCACCATTTCATTATGCATTCATGAGAAATTGCTGGTGACGTTTTAGCCTGCGGTTAATTTTAATGTTAAGTTTAGGATTTGAAAAGGACACAGTGTAAGAGAGCGCCTGCAGATCTTTCACGCTGGCTTCTGCTCCGGTTAGTATTTACTGACCCACAGCTATTAGGGCTTTACTCGTATTCATGCGAGGTTAGGTGATTAGATGAATTTACTGCTTTAAGTAAATCAAACCCCGAGAGCTGCTTAGTGGTTATAGGAGGGGCTGGTCCTGTTTTAATTACCCACCGGTGAATTGATTTGTGTATACTGGCATGCCGACAGCCTTTTTCCTTGAAGTTCCCTGTTGTCATGTGATATCCCCTCCTCCAGGAGAATAACAGTATCTTCTTCTTTTCCTTTACGCTGGGCAGGTATGCTGTGCTCCCGCCTCACCTCTGCTGGGATGGAAGGGTAAGAAATGTAGTCTAAAAAGGTGATGAAGGGAAGGGGCTGTCGTGCTCTGTGTTGCAGATTTTGTAACAGATCCTCAGTGCCGGCTGCCGAGGAATCGTACCTGGGTGTTTCCGGGGCTCCGCTCGGCATTTTAAAGATGCTTTTCTTCAGAAGCTGGGCACCGGGTGCTTAATTGCAGGTTAGACCCTGTGATGAGAATTACAAACAAGAAACGAAGGGAATGCTTTCGATTCGGCTCGTTTCAAATGCATAGGCTATTCTAACCCAAAGCGTAAAGCGAGCCTCTCTTGAATTAGCTGGTTTGTGCTTTTTGTTGGGTTTTTTTTTTTGCATTTCTCTTTCTGAATGTTTTTCCTAAATTACATGGTTGTCTGATATGTTGTGTTTAACAGGTTGATGCTTTGCAAAATGTTGTGGTCAGGAATCTAAATTTCACTTGCATGGATACAAAGGCTCTTTCTGGTGATTTGCATGTATGTATATGAATTTTTAAAGATTAAAAAATTTTAGCTTTGCCTAGTTGTAAAATTCAAGTTTAAAAACACATTTCATGAATTACGTGAGATTTCTGACTTTTTTTAGTCAGAAGGTGAGAAAGAAGGAGAAGTGAAATAAAATGAAACATTTATGCTGATACAAGCAGAGGTCAGCGTACATTCTGGCTGAAATTAAACCAATGTCCTCCTTTCTCATGGCTATTTGTATTATTTATAAAGGCATGAGATGTATATCGAGAGGGTGGCTGGGAAATAAGCTCTTAAATGCGAAAGCTCTTTGGTCTCCTAGGATACGTATGTAGTAATAGTTGTACAGTTATCCATAAGGTTTTCCAACAGGCATCCTAGAAACCCTGGTAAACTTCCAGGTAGCCTTCATAACCACCTTGCAAAAAAGGCTTCTCATTTCGTTGGGCGTTGTGCAGTGCATGCAAACTTTAAGTAACACAAGTCCTCTAGTCAAGACTTTTTTAAAACCAAAAAGGCATGGTATACTTTCTGAAAAACAGAATGAGAAACAGAAGATCATTCATGCATTTGTTCCTTCTTTTTAGTAAATCTGCTTTCAGGACTTCTTGGTAGAAAAATAAAAGTTAAGAGCTCTAGTGTGTAGGTATTTTGAAATAACTGTACTTAGTGTTTTCAAGTGGAAACGTTTGCCCCAGAAGAGTAATTCCTGTTTCACTGTTGTTCCAGGATTTGGGGAGGGGAAGGAGAGAGAGAGAAAAATGGGAGAGCAAGGGGGGTGTCAGGTCTGGCTGTTAGGAGGTCTTTTAGTTGAAGATTTGAAATTGTTGGTGAGGTTCAGCGGTTTTGATTGTGTGTTTTCTTACCCTAAGCATGCTGTGTACCAATGTTTACAGTAATTATTTGAGACAAGGTTTTGTAGCTAGTTCATCGCATGCATTGACCCCCAGTTTGCAGCTAAATAGCAATCTCTGAGCCAAAGCGTCCCCTTAGTCATTCACAAGTCTGAAGGGAGTCAGGAGGGCAGTGGAGAACGTGAGTCTCCAGCCAGCCGGAGCCCCAGCAGGCGAGCTGTGCTCCAAATCCAGCATCCAAAAAAAAAATCCATCTTCTATTGCATATGGGAAAGGTGCAGTGATTTCTTTTCATTTACTTCATAAAAAAAAGCAAAACTCTTTGTAAACCCTTTTAGCTTTAAATTTACTTCCATTTGGTAGTAGTGATTGGCTGAAGCTAAAGCAACACAACATGCTTTAAAAACAAAATAAGCGTCAGTTCAGTATTTAACCTTATTGAAACCCTCACGTTCAGTTAAACCAGTTTGTATGGACAAGCAGTAAATCCGAGTTCATATATTTCCCGTTCTGAAGTTCATAAAGGGAAATGTATGCAAATCGTTCCCTTTAGCCAAAGTACATTACATTATTGCAGTAGCTTTCTAGTGTAACTTCTCGGTTCTGTGAAAGGTTTTGCCTTCTCCATCTTAAAATTGTTCAGCTAGGATGGCCTTTTCAGGACTCTTTCCTTTTCCCTTTATGTTTTCTTTACATTCACTCAATATATGGAGGCAGACTAGTTGCCTGGGATTTTATTTATTGTTTCTCTGTTCTTATCCCATATGACTGATAATGAGACAGTGTTGCTTGTAGTTGCGTCTGCTGCTTTTAAAGTAAGATGTCTCCTTTGAATGGAAATCTCGTCATGTTCTTAACTGCACTTCTGGTTTTCGGACTGCACACCAAAAGGGCAGGATGAGGGCTTGTAATTACCCTGTTTGCCCACCTCTTGGTTCGTTAGATTGGAATGATTGCTTTTTAACTCTCAAAACCAGTGAAAATCAGGCTGTTTTTTATTGCAATATTCTTCACAGAAATGTGAAATGTGGTTTTTCTGACCCAAATGTCTGTGTCTAGCTGGAAGCTAATAACCATAGAGCAGACTAATTTTTTGTGTGGATTCCCTCATATTTCTCTACATTATAAGCTTAGTGCAGAAGGGACCCTACTCAGAATAAAGGTGTGCGCTCATTTCCTAGGTATTCCTTAGCTTCTTTGTGACTCTTCCAGGTGCAGATGACTTGTGGCATAGGCTCTTTGACCCACTAGACCCTGTTCCTGTGAGCTGCTGGGCTGCTCTGAACTTGGTAGTTAGTTTGAGTCATTTCTTACAAGATCTGGATTTTATGAACAGTCAGGTGAACTTCTGACTCATTTCTTGAATCCCTGTTGTTACTGATAGGAGCAGAGAAGCTTGGAAGTATGTTATTTCCAAATGCTCCATCGCCTGCTACTGCCATTGCATCAAGTTAATCTGGCCTTATCAACACAGCTGCTCCTCCTGCTTCTTCTGTACGAAGGGTAGGCAGGTGTCTACAGCAGCACTGGACCTTGTGTAGCACTTCTGGGGTCTCATCGTCTTGGTGCACAGCACTGCTCCCTTTTTACGAAAAAGGGATATATCCCATGGGATTGTAAGTCTTATCTCACAGAGACAGCATCATCTTTTGGGTTCATTTGTACGGCTCCCAGTGCAGTAGGAGTGTTGTCTGTGATGGTTCCTGGCTCTTGGACAATATAGCAATTAAAAAAAAAGGTTTATAAAGTTTAAAAAATGTTTCGTCCAAGTATCTGGCATAAAACATGTGAAAATGTTTAGCATGGGTTAGGAGTAACAAAAAAAGTATGGAAATAAATGAGAGTTTGAATTTTTTATGTCTGTGAACCTAACCTAACTTGTTGAGAAGTGCTTTGGTTTGGGAAAATGAGCATTGTGGTTAGGGAGTGCAAAGAAGATGGGCACTCCTGAGGCTGAATCGTCTGCCTCTTATAGAACGTTTTCCAAAAGCAATGCTAATGAAGTAATATCCTTCAAAGCAAGACTGGTATTTTAAGAGCTAGCTCTTAAGGGTTGAATACATAGAATAAATGAGGAAGTGAAAATTGTATCATCCCCCACAGAATCTCAAATGCAAAATCTCAGCGTGCTGAGAAGAGATTGGACAGGGAGGAGGAGGAGGAAAGGTTGGCTCCTTCCCAATGTAGCATGCTTCTGTCAGCCTCTATTGCTGGAGCCATTTTGACCATGGATACAGAAAAGTGGTGCCTGAAGTTAGGAATCTGAACGTCCTACCTGGTGAGGCTCTTTAGCCCATCGCTCCTTTCCCACTCTCTTCCCAAAATGTGGTGAACCAGAATTCCCTACTGACGTGAGTAAATGTCTTCTATGTGTTTTGCAAATTCATGATTAAGTATCTGAGAACTGAAATGCATTTTTCTTCATAATTCTAGGCCTTTGGTTTTTTAACAACTCCAGGTTTTGTTCGCTAGATGAGCGTAGCAGTTGGAGCCCTGATGCCTCCCCACTCCACCAAACTTCTCCTGACCCTTCCCCCTGTTTGTTTGTAGGACAAGTACCCTCCTCTGAGCACTTAACCCTCTTGTGCTTTTATTGGACAATTTTATTCTAGTTTGTTTCTTTATTTGTAGTTACATAAATATATATGTTCTCGATAATTCCTGCATGTGGCTGCCAGTTTGCTGTTTTACATAGGTGCTACCGCTTACGTGTCTTCAGTGTCAATTTTTTTCTTTGATTTTATTCTAATTTGTACTACTGGCTTAGAAGGTAATGGTTTTCATTTGTCTGCCTTTGTTTAGGAATCTCAATTTTTTAAACAAAGAGAAGGAGATGACCAAGGAAAGCGGACAGAAATGCTGTAACAGCAGTTCAGCGCTCACTTCTCCACATTACTCATTCTGCAAGGGGGAGGTGGAAGATTGCTGCTTAATATTTAGCCCCTGTCACTCATTTGAGAATACATACCAGGACCTGTTGGCTTCCTGTGTGTTGCTATACATTTTTGCTAACATTTTCACTTGAATCTTAAAGGACTGTTTTTCAACAGTGCTCCTACTGAAGTGGTTTCTAAGAGCACTAACAGGATTCAGGGGACACACTGCAGCAGCCAAACTTTGCACCTCAGGCAGATAAATAACTGCACCGTAAAATCTGATAGGTGCTGAAGTTCTATTTTTTTAATACATATATATATGTATGTATGTGTATATTTAACATGCCTTCAGCCGAGGTAATAGGGAAAGTAATTGAAATAAACAGCTGACAAACATGGTTAGGGGATAAATGTTTTAGGAAAAATGTTTGGGGTTTTTGTTGTTTTTTTAAATTCAGCAAATGTTGCCTCCACCCTTTCTCGGTGGCTGTAGAATTACAAGGGCTGAAGAGGAGAATATATGATTCCTACAGTTGGACTAAAAACAAATGCAGTGTTGTCTTTGCTTTCATATTCTTTGTCTCTTGTTAAATCTGTATAACCAGACTTGACTTTACATAGTGAACTCAATGTCCACTTCCCTCTGAATCATGTCTGGAGGCCCCGGATCAAGTACTAGTCTACTGTGTATGTAAAGACCTGTTTACATACAAAATATTTAAATGGTTTTTATTTAAGATACTATTTGTATATTTAAGACTGCAGCTTCTAGATCTAACGTGTTCTTGTTATGTAAATTCTGATGATGTGTGGAGCCATTTATTTTCGGTATCTGTGTACAGAGTACATCTATCTGAGGTACGGTACGTGTACATATAGAGAGCATAAGCAGAAGATCTCAATGTAAAGTTTTTGTTTTCTGACAAGTGTCCTACAAAATAATAATGGGGGTATTTTGTATAAATATACAAGAGCATGAGGACAGGTCGCGTTTTGCCTTTCCTGTGTGCTCAAAGCTGGGTCGGGCAGCTGGCTCTGAAAATAACCTTTTTACGTGGATCAGGAGGAAATTTCTCCCCGGAAATTAGGTGGAATTTAAGTTACGTACAGCAGCAAAGTGAAATGTCTTCGGCAGAGTGAATAGGGAGAGGCGCAGTCATCACCCTAAAGCATTAATGAAGGAACTTGCCTTTATTGTGGAGTTAATCCAAGTGGCAGCTGGCGGATGGCATCCTAACACCATTCCCGGGCACAGGTAGGGGCTGCTCAGGCGGTGCTTGCGGGACGAGTCACCTGCTTGCCAAGGGGTGGCCGGACCCAGTGCAGCTTTCCCCGCTCCCTGGTCGCACTGGGCTGCAGACCACGTGGGGTGGTTCTGCAGGTGAACCACTCGCTCTGCGTGCGGTACCCCTGCTCATGAGCAAGTCATGTCTCCTGGCTCATTTGGCCTGTGTGTAGGTAGCCGAGTTAACCACTCTTCTGACTGTGGGCTTAAGAAGGCTCTTGCTTGCTTCTTTCTTGGAGAGTCCCAATGTGGTGATACTTATTTTCTTTCATTAGGGAGAAGAGCAGTCTCTAGGCAGGGCAGACCGGTTTAGGGGATTGCCTTAGCTCTTGAAGTGATGCTCCTGAGCTGCCGGGGTGCTGTTTGGCAGGTTGAGGCTGGAGGCTGAACCCGCAAACCTTCTGTCTAGACCATCCTCTGCACTCTTTCTCCTGTATTTCAGGTTTCTTCCTCTGGCCATGGGTTGTTAGGGGTTCCTCGCAGCCGATGGGCACTTGCTTCCGCAGAGGACTCTGCCTACTTTCATGCAAAGCAAGGACAGCATGTGGCTTATCACTTATCTGAGCTGTCTCTAAAGCGTGTCCTCTTGGCTCCGTCTCGCACAGATCTTAGAAATCCTTGTTTTGAGAGAGATTGTTGGGTTTTGTGAGCTTAGTAGAGGGTAGCTTCATTTTTTTCACGATGTGGCTGAGTTAAAGAACTGCTTAGTAACAGTGTGGTTTACCGTTCAAAATAGCTTTCCACCGTCAGCCGGGCTGTGGTTGATGGGGAAAACCAGCTGTAACATGTTACGCAAGGTGGCATACGCCCGAAGGAAGAGATGGGGCTGGTGTTTCTCCCTGAAAATAGTTAGTCCTGCGATTTAACTACCCAGAAAGTCCTTTTATCCTTTTTTCCACCCCTCCACCCCCAGCTTCTCTTTGTCATCAAAGCCATTTTGTGATTAATCCAAGTGTTGTCTCCCTGAATTTTCTCCATGCACACCCATAGGGATGGGGGCTGTTATTCAGAAGAGCAGAAAAAGGGAACATAGCTCACTGCTTCCTTCTTTATTTTCCTTGAATTGCTTCAGCTCCTTAAAATTTGAATTAATCAAATCAAATTGTCTCTGTGCGTATACAGGAACCAGCTACGTTTAATCTAGCTAAGTGTTTTCTGTTCATCCACGAAAGCCCCCATTTCAGGGCGAAGTGTGCAGGGGAGGGCTTTCCAGAAGGTTTAGCATCTTGATGGACAGCTTTCTGCTGCCTTCATCTCTCCAAACAGAAAGGGTGGCACATATGGCAAGGGCTGGTGGACAGATTGCGCTGCAGAAAATAACCATGGCGGGTAAGCAAATGTTTTACTCTTTCTTGCCTTTCTCCTCTGCTTCATCAGTGAGAAGAAAGCCTTGCTAATTGTCTCCTTGTCATGGATTTTTGACTGTTGGGGTACTTTTTTTGCTCTCCCTGGATGTAAAAGCCCACCTGTTACAGCAGCAATAACGAGTTACTGCTTTCGTTATGCTCTTTGCGCTGGGAAGGAAATTTGTCTTTGGCTTTACCGGCAGGTAAGTGTGGGTTATTTTCATTTTCATTTCACTTTGCTTCTTTTTAGTTATTTTTTTCACTGCTGCAAAATCCCTGAAGGGACTTAGGAGCTTGAAGGAGGTTTCGCGGAGAATTTTTTTATACGCTCAGGCCTAAAAGTTGCAAACCTGCTCGGTTGTTGGGAAACCTGGCAGCCTCTCGGGCCCCCAGGGGCTTGTCCCACATTTGGGGGCTCCTGCGGTGGGGTGGCTTCTGACACCACGCAGGGTTAGCCCCCAGAAACAAGCCCTTCTCTTTCCACTTCGCAGAAAATTGAATGTACCCGCCGAAAATGGACCTTCTTGCAAACTGTAAAGGCGGCCACGGGCTCTCTTGTGAAACAGGGTGGCAGGGAAGGGCAAACACTTGTGAGGGAGACCTTGAGCGAGGTGGGCAGCAGTGGCTGCCGTGCCTGCGGAGGAGCGGGTGCAAGTTCAAGTCCTTTCTGCCCCCGGGGGGTCCAGGCTTCCTGCAGGCCCGGAGAGCAGCCCAGCCATCCGAACCTGGGCCACTCTCGTCTAGCTTGGCGTGGGCCTTTTACCTCTTCCTTTCTCAGCGCTTCTCTTGTTCGGCAGGAATATGCGAAGTTTAATCTGTAGGTGCGTAGATGTAGCTTCGTTAAATATTCATGCTCTTGTCTCCTTTTCTTCTACTCTGAGATGATTTATCAGATGTAGCTCTGTATTTGCTGTAAAGAATGGATATTTCGTTGCAGAGACCTCTGTAGGGTCACAATCCTCATCTTCCCTGTCTCGTTCGAGACCGATTTGACTAAAGTAAAGCTATTTTAATCTCCTGGTCCCAAAATAGAAGCCATTCTGTTTGTGCCGTAGAAAATGGCTGCAGGATGATCTTTGTGTGTTTGAGCAAAAACCTTCTGGCCACTTGTTTTATCTCTGGGCACCACGTCCTTCTCTTTCCTCTCGTCGTCCCTTGGTGTTGAGCATCCCTGGGTTTGAGGTTCTGCTTTTGGGAGGGGGTCATCATCCACCTTCTCTCCAAAGGTTGGGTGGTCTTGTGCTTCCCCTCGGTTTCCCCTTTCTTTACATCTTTTCCTTCCCTGGTGTGATGGTTGCTCGGACCCCCTAAACCTCCGCAGGCAGCTGCGGGGCAGAGAGGGCAGCGCAGGCATTCCTCCTGCCGCTTCCCCCGCCTGGCAGCCCGTCTCACGCACGCCGCCCGACAGTGGGGGCCCTTAACGTCGCAGCGGTAATTAAAGCCCGTAGCCCCCCGTTGCCACGGAAACACAGCACTCCACAAATACTGAACACAACTTACGGTCCTATTAATTTTCCCAAACGCTCCTTATTCGCCAGATTTAAGCAGGGTTTCATTTCGCAGCCTGGAAAAATGCCATACTCCAGAAATACCCAGCAAGGGGTGTGCGCGTGCACGTCTTTTTTAGGATATCGCATGTAAAAACCCGCACCCCCGAGGTGGGGAAGGAGAAGAAGCATCATCTGCGACCCACTGCCTTTGCAGCGGTGATGCCACGTCAGTATCTGTTATAGGGCTGACACCTTCGCTGCATAGGCATTGCTTTGATGGAGCAAAAGGGCAAGCACAGAGGCAAAGAAATAGTGGAGAGAGAGTTTTATTGCAAGCCCAGCCTTGCCTGGTTGTGGTTCGATGGAACAAAGTCACCGTTCACGCACAATTTTATTTAGTTTGAATATAAAAATTCCAGTCATTCTGCCGAACGACTTAAAAAAATGTGGAAAAGGGTTGCTCATTGGTACAAAAAATGGGTGTATTGGATGATTGGCATGCGGTGACAGTGTGGCTGCAGCATTAGCAGAAATCTGTCCCAGTCTAATTGCTGTGCTCTGCCCATCTCTTGTGGGTTTTTTCCTGACTTTGAGCTGGCAGATGCCATCTTTCGACAACACTTTCAGTTGTTTGCGTTTTCAAAAGAGGAAGAGTCTTAACAGGATTACTGTCTCGTAAACTTGGACTAGAATTGAATTGGGGTTTGGTGTTTGAAGACAGTGCAGCCCTCAGATATCGGTATAATTAACATGGATATTGTAAAGTCAATACAAGTTGCTAGTTCTGCTTCACTTGTTTGCTGTATGACTTTAATATTAAAGCAGAGATTGTATGTAATGAGCTAGGTCACGCTTATTGGAAGATGTGGAATAACACTTTTCCCCTCTAGTGCTGTGTGACAGCTATTTATTCTCATCATGTTTTTTATTACATTTTCTGCTCTCTTTTAGTCTTCTGCTCGAGCTAAGGTCTGCTTTGAAAACAGTTACAAATCATCAGCCCAGTGCTGTAATTCCTGTGAAGGATACTGGACTGGGAACTAAGAACTAATTTTTAATTGGTTAGGATGTGATTTTAAGCAATGGGTGTAAGCACTGTCTAGTTTCCCTCTCCTGGGGCTTGTGTTGGTCCACGCCTGGCTGCTAAGAGATCCTGTTCACAGCCCTGGTGCTTGAACAAGGCAGGGGAATTTGGGTACCCTGAGATCCTTCCTAGCTAGCTTGGCCACTCAGGTGCCGTGGCCGCGGAGAACAGACTTCAGAAATCCTGTGACGCTTTAAAATTAAGCCAACCTTTCCTGGTTGTTCAGTTACTGATCGATACATGTTACGTGTTGCCTCGGTAGTACAAATCTGACTGGCCAGGAAAGGACTGCCTGAGTTCAGGATCATATGAAACCTCTGCCGTAGCTGTTATAACTGCCCCTCACTACAAGAAGGACATTGAGGTGCTGGAGCGTGTCCAGAGAAGGGCGACGAAGCTGGTGAGGGGTCTGGAACACAAGTCTGATGAGGAGCGGCTGAGGGAACTGGGGTTGTTCAGTCTGGAGAAGAGGAGGCTGAGGGGAGACCTTATCGCTCTCTACAACTACCTGAAAGGGGGTTGCAGAGAGGTGGGTGTTGGTCTCTTCTCCCAAGTGACGAGTGACAGGACAAGAGGAAATGGCCTCAAGTTGCGCGAGGGGAGGTTTAGATTGGATATTAGGAAAAAGTTCTTTACTGAGAGAGTGGTGAAACACTGGAATAAGCTGCCCAGGGAAGTGGTGGAGTCACCCTCCCTGGAGGTGTTCAAGGAGCGTGTGGATGTGCCATTGTGGGACATGGTTTAATGGGCATGGTGGTGTTGGGTTGATGGTTGGACTTGATGATCTTACAGGTCTTTTCCAACCTTAGTGATTCGGTGAACTTCTTTCCATAGCCTCCCTTTCTCCACTGCGGAGAGATAAGAAAGGGATATGCTGAGGCATTCCTGTGCTGCCAGCAGGCAGGAAAATTTTGAGCCCTCTGGGATTAGAAGCAGTAGCCAGCACTCGGTGGCATTGAATTGAAAGGAAATACAGGTGGACGTTTTCTCACCTGCAGTTGGTTTAAGCTTCGCAGTGTAAATTAAGCATTGATTCAGTGGCTAGATACATCTGAGTGAGAAGATGTCCATTCTGGCGTGGGGTGTCATTAGCCACAGAACTGAGACCGGCATCCCATCTGTTTTGGGATACAGAGACACCGGAGTTGAGCAAAGGAGCAGGGGTGTCATTCATCAAAGGGTGTTCTTTTGACCTTTGCTTTTGGTTGAGGAAATTGCATAGGGTAGTAAACAAAATAGGAAATTGTGGTATATTAAAAGTAATTTCTAGAGGGATCCATTGGCAAGACGGGTATTTTCCTTAGTTGTTTGCTTCTGGGCTACAGATTTTTTTGTAAAATTTTGAACAGTCATTTAATGGGCTCTAAATCTCCAGGATTTTAATAGGAGAATTTAGAAATGGATTACTTAAATCTCTGAGAGCATTCATTGCAAAATACATATTTCCATTAACTTCAAACTGAAACTACTGTTAATTATTTGTGACTTATGTAAAAAAAGACAACCATAGTAAAAAGGCTAAGTTACTGCTACAATTCTGGTTTGCTTGTGTTTTTATGTTGTTTTTTATAGTGCCCATTCAGACAGAAGGAATAAACATCGTGAAATCTGATGTAGGTATAAAGCCTGACATCTTACGCTTTTGTGAAAATGTGTCAAGCTTCTCCAAAGAATGTTAGTTGAATCAATAAGTCAGAACTAGAGCAGACCTAAGGATAAGGCTGTCTTTTTCAGTCTAAAATCGCTCTCGTGCACACTCCACTTAAAAAAATAAAATAAAAATTTGCACAGTTGGATGTCCAGTCTTGCCCAGTTCCCAAGTGGATTGTGATTTAAAACTGAAAGCAGGGCACCACCTGCACTGTTCGGCTGTTGTAATGAAGTCCCGGGAGAATTGTTTCCTAGGGAATTATATTACTTGAACAACAGGCCTGGCTGGCTCTTTTAGCTCCTTTATATTTTTTATAATTCTGACTAGTTTTCCAGTTTGCAGCTTTCCTGAACTGATACTGTCCGGTGGAGCTGGTGATCTGCAGTGATAAGAGATACAGCAAATAATATGAGGAATGCGTGAAGAGGTTTTAAGTAGGGTATTATAAATGGCAGTGCTCCGATATTGTGGATTTCAGGGATATAGTGCTTTACATCAGTGAAATTTAGACTCTGCCTGCCATCCCAGTTGTTGCTCAGACCACAAATGGTGTGTTTGTGGACTTTGTAAATCAGTTGATGTTTTGCACTGGGAATAGCCTGTAAAACGTCTTGGAATTGATAATTAGGCAGCTGTGGTATACAATCAATACAAATCCTGGTGACCGATTCCTGAGTCATGGAACAGGCTTGCCCCAAATGCAGCACAGCAGTGAAGGAAGCAGACAGCTTCTCGATGTGTTTTTTTTTCTGTTGTGTTGTTCTGCCATTTTTTTTTGGGTGGCGGCAGTGGGTTGGTTTGGTTTTTTTCCTTTGAATCTTCATGTTGTAATCCACTATCTATTTCTCCCGCAGCTCTGCCAGCAGAGAGGTGGTGGAAGGGTGGCCACGTCAGCTGCGGAAAAGGTGGTGGGGTTAGTTTGTATGGTATTTATTGATGGTTTAAGCTAACAGGGCACTGGGAAGCGGCTAGAGGCAATGTCCCCTGCCAGCAGACACAGCCTGCCCCTGGCCTGAAGTGGTGCCTCCGCAGCAAAGCACAGCCGAGGGTGCTTGTCCCTGCACCAGCAGCGTTAAGACATTGGGATGGGGCAGTCGTAGGAGCAGGTCTGTCTGCTCACCTCCTTCAGTGGTGGGCAATAGAGAGTGACTGCCTGTGTTTCACTGAGGATAAACTCTTGTGATTTCAGTAAATAGAGCTTGTCTCTGGATATACCTTTCCTAAGAAAGAAGGCTTGTCGTGGTAATTTAAAACATGGCAGTGAAAGCCTGATCTCTCAGTAACTTTTCTTATTTTACTTTTTGTTCAAAATTTATAGTAAGCTATTTTAAAAAGTTTTTAACACACAAAAGGATTTAATTGCAACCTTCCAAAAGAGGGGTGCAGGTGTCTTTGATGATAGCAAGTATATGGTCAAAGCATCTCACGGGTATGTTTACTGTGCTCTGTGGCAGACTGCCATGTGAGTCACATGGACTTCAAAGGATAGAAATGCTAGAAGCCTTCAAGAAGGTGAATTCAGGATGCTCACTGTCAGGGGTCCATAACTGGAGCTCCATAACTGCAGTACTCAGAATGGTCCCTGGGTGTTTCGGTAGCCTTACTGATGTAGGACTTGCTTCTTTCTTGGGACCTGGGTTACTTGGAGAAGGAGGAAGAGTCCTGGTCATAGTCAATGGTAGGAGCGGGTCTAGCATTTGGACAACACGCTCTTAAAACAGCTTTCTCTGCCCGTGTTGCATGCCCCCTTCCTCTGCCCTGCCTGTTGGTGCTGCCGGTACCCCCAACTACAATACGACACACGCCGTGTGTTCCTCTCCTGGTGCCGTAAGTGGCAAAATAATTTGGTAAAGTTGGAAATCAATGCAGTGTTTTTCTAGACCATTTATCTGGTTTATTTTGTGTTACATAAAGGACAGCCATTAGGCGGGTCTCATCCCTTCTGCGTTAATCCAGTAGCATGAACGCAGAGCGAGCGAACTGCGGTTTGGGCACGAGGGCCCTGTGTGCGGCTCCCCTTATCTGCTCTCCAGTCTTTAAACTCTTACATAATATGTTTAAGACTTCTTTTAAGTAATCTCTTTTGGGGTCTCATTTTGCATTCTTAGTCTCCAGTAACAAAGAACCATTATGCTCTTCCCTGGTGAAATCCTTTCCAGAAGGTGCACATTATCTACTACGAGGCAGGGCAACGAAGAGCATCAATTTCCATGGCAGAATAGAAGCCTGGATTACAAATTACTATTTAATCCTTTTTGCGTCAAAGGATATAATAATCCTTGTAAAATGTGCTCTAAGTCTTGTGCTTGGCTGTGTGAGGTTAAGGGGCAACAACCAAAACAGGGATTCTCTTAAAAAGTAAGACATGGTGAAATGCATGTGTTCCACATGAATTTTAGAAAATATTTATGACTATGTTTCAGCAGCTAAAAATAAAGATGATGGGCTAGTACCTAGCCAGCGGTTTTCATATCTCTGTATGCTTGCTACTACTGTGCTAGAATACTCTTAAGTGTCTCTCATGAGTGTTGCCTGCTGAATTGCAATAAAGATTTTAGGCACAAAATAAGCATTGCTCAAATCTGTTTTTTTTTTTTTTCCCCAATGAGAACATTTGCCAAAACTAACGAAATAGTAAGTCTCTTAAGAATGTGAGAAAATTTGTTTTATTTTCTAAGTCATCTTGTTACTAGATTCAAGCAATGTGATTTTGTAAGGGAGAGAGGGATAAATAAGTTTGGGAGGGGTAAGAATTTAGTGTTTGAAATTGCAGACTGATGGCTGTGCAGTTCCCTGACCAGGCAGCTGTTTTAAGAGGGGCAAAGTTTAATAACTTAAAGTTTAGAAAATAAATCCCACAGTGACAGACCTACGGTTCTGCAACTGACATGATTATCGTCACATTGAGTATGCTGTCATTTTAATTTTGTTAGATAAAAAGCAAAACAGGTTAGTTGTTTGGATCCAATAGCTTCATATGATTAGTTTATTCCATATTTTTATTACTGGCCTCTGTACTAAATCAAATATGGCATATTGGATAGAATCAGTCCCCCTTACTGTGTAGCAACCCACAGAGAAAAACCTGAAGGTAAGTGGTGACATATATGCAATATTACTAATGGAAAGAACGGGGTAAGCGGTTTGTTGCTGTTATTTTTAATGCAATGTATTTAGACCTTGAATGTGTAATATTCTACATTAATAGTCAAAATCCAAAAAAGAGAGTAGGACCAGATTAAAATCATAATCTCATATTAAAGAACACATTTAATTACTTGGTCATATAACCATTATTCCACAACAGGGTATTTTTGTGCTATACGCTAATTGCATGCTTCTAGCGTGACATTGCATAATGCGGTATCCTTGCTGTCACAAACTGGTCATCTTGCAGGTGAAAACTGCAGTGCAGCAGCTGTTACAAAGCCGTAAAACGTTTATGTTGTAAAAGGAATCGTACTTATTTGTTGCTCTCTTCTATGACAAATTTACAGAAAACAGAAATATTCTCTTAATCTATCCAGCTGCTGTGTTTTGCTAAACCCAGAAGTCGTCAAAAGTTCCGACAAGAACTTTCATAATTCATGCAAAATGAGTAATTTTTATTTCTTTATTCGTTGCAGAAAATGACACTTGACTGACGAGCGTGAAGAAGTTGCTTCCCTCTGAGCTTTATGTGAACAACCCCATCCTATGAGGAGGAGGAGGAGGAGGATCCGTCAGCCTTCTTAGCTGTACAATGGGGACTGCAGGTGACGACATGGCTTCGGTGGAGCAGAATGCCTCCTTGAACCCTCTATGCTTTGAGTGTGGCCAGCAGCACTGGACAAGGGAGAACCATCTCTACAACTACCAGAACGAAGTGGATGACGATTTGGTCTGCCACATTTGCCTTCAGCCCTTGTTGCAGCCATTGGACACTCCCTGCGGACACACTTTCTGCTACAAGTGCCTAAGGAACTTTCTGCAGGAGAAAGATTTCTGCCCGCTGGATCGAAAAAGACTCCATTTTAAACTCTGCAAAAAATCCAGCATTCTTGTTCATAAACTGTTAGACAAGCTATTTGTTTTGTGCCCCTTCTCTTCTGTGTGTCAGGAAGTCATGCAGCGATGTGACCTGGCGGCACATCTCAAAAACAGGTGAGCGGTGCCGATGCTTGCATTGCGTGTTCCTTACACGCTTGGTAGGCCCGTTTGTGTAGTGGTAGAAATTGGGGGCAGGAGAGGGGAGAGGGTTGTTGGTGGTTTTTAAATTTCCTGTAGAAAACCGTAGGAAATGGTCAGACTGTAACTGTGTGCAACTAGAACACTGGATCCTGTTTTGGACATCACAGCAGAAGTAGTGAAGAACACTTGGAGAGAGTCATGGGGAGAATGACATGATTCATTAGAGGTCTCAAAAACATGAATTAGTAGAAAAAGTTAAAGAAAATGAGGGTTGTTTATGGTAGGGGAAAAAATGCTGAGGGAGGGGAAAAATGAGAGATGTGCAAACTCTGTCTGCAAAGAGGAACGAAATAGTGCAATAGGAGCAAAGGAGATTTAGTTCAGATTTTAGGAAAAAAAGCTTTATAGTGGTCTGGCCCTGGCATAGATTGGCAAGTAGATTGCCCAAGGTGGTGGTTGTGTATTCCCCACTTTCAGAAGTGTTTATGAACATGCTAAACCAACCCTTATCAGGAGCAGTTGTGGCAGAATTGATTCTGCTTTGAGGTAGGCAGATGGACAGGGTATCTCTCGAGAGTCCTGCAAAACCTATTTTTCTTAGTTTTAAAAAAAAATCTGTTTACTGAACAGGTTGACAGTATAGAATGATACTTCATATTGTGCAGACTAGCGTGCTTTGTTCTTCCAGCAAAGGAATTGCCTCCATACTGTGTGTGCGGTACCCTGCTACGTGAAGGTGTTTCATTCTTCTCTGTAAGGCAATGCCATTTTTCTAATGGAAAAATGTTAAACTTGTTTTGAGAGGTACGTTTGACTTCTTTTGTTTCCTCTACAGGTTGGAGAATATTTTCAGTAAATAAACAGACAGAGTTTTTATAATCACTAGCTATTTCATTACATGAGTCATGAACCAAAACTTGGACATACCATTTATGTTAAAGCTAAAATATGGTGGAATTAATGAGTCAGGGCTAAAAAAATATTATGCATATCTATACCAACTAACTTTACACTGTTTAGAGATTTATGAAATTGTAGGAGGAGTATAGTGAAGAAGGATCCATTTCAGGTGAATTGCATTTACTACCAAAAAATATTCCCTGTGTACAACTGAATGCTATTGGAAAACCTATGTTCATTTTGCAGAGAGAGGTTTCAGAAAAATATGTAACTGTCCCTGCAAAAAAGCATCAAACCCAGAAGAATAAGCATGGAGCATATCCATTGTACAGCAAAAGGCACTAGGGAAACACAATTCAGTATGTGAGCGTTTTTGTCAGCAGTGTTTCTAAAAACAAGCATATCGTCTGGCAACTCTTTGCAAAAATGGATGGTACGAGTCCTAACTCTTCTGCTCTCCTCGGTCACCGGCTGAGATGAGATCTTTTCATTTCCATGACTTCATCATGGGCTTTGTTCTTACCTGCTTTGCTTTCTTTCAATTTGATACTCTTTTTTTTTCTTTTATTTTTTAAACCAGCCTGCATAAACTTCAGCAGTTGCCCATTTCATGAGGGTGTTTCATGGTTTGGTAGTCTTATCTGTGCCACCTCTTTGGGCAAAAAACCCTCCACATTGGGATTGAAAACCCTGGGCCCAGAGGGAGGGACAGTGGTGGCTGCAGCAGGACGGGGAGAAGTTTCCTTTCCTGTCGCCCTCCCCAAAAGGAGGGTGGTCTTAACTGTGTGTCTCCTCCACCCGTCCTCAGTCCAGTCCAGCGACACTGGTGGGTACCCATATGGAAAGGTTTATTTGAGAGGTGCATGGATCTACTCCATGAACTTCTTTCCATCTCTCAGTCTTTGTCTGTTTGGAGACTCTTGGAGACCACCTTTGAGTGAAGGGTGACGTTGCGGAGGAGATTGTTTGGGAGTCAGGCATGGTGGGGGTGTGCGTGAAGGCAAGCGCTCCGCAGAGAAGGGGAAGAGAGCAGCCACCGCCTGCCTTGGAAACAGCTTGTTCACGTGCGTATTTCCAGCGTGCCCTCTTCCTTCTTGCCCAAATCCTGAAGGCTTCTGGGGATTCAGAGGCTGGGAGGAGGACCTTGGGTGTGCAGGACATGCAGCATCCCTATAGACTGTGGTGGGCCTGGGGTTGCCCGGCTTTTGTTGGTTGTTGTAGCCACAGCATGAATGTATGCATCCAGTGTCCACGTCAGGGAGGTACGGGGAGTAATGAGGAGCCTTTCTCTCTGGCTTTTCTTCCTTTTTTTACTTCTCCACACAGTTTCTATGTTAGCTTAGGCTCTTGCTTGTTTCCTCCAGGCAAGTAATTTCTGATCTATATGATGACTTGGGGGTGGTGAGGCAGCCTGTTTGTTTGATTTATAATCCTAGTATTAAACTGATTTGATTTTAATAAAAGACAAAATGCTAGCAAGACTCCTGCTACATATTTGGTTCATCTTCTGGTTTCCCACTGTCATTTTCCTCACCTTTTCAGTCCGTTTTCCTTGGTTGGCATCTCTTTGAGTGATACTAGGGCTGTTTACGACAAGGCTGTGTAATTTATTTGTACATGGAACACTAAGCATGCTCGCTTTAGGTATATATTAAATATTCATTTACTTAATGCACAAGGTTATTATGAAATCTGAGTGAGCTGAGTCACTAGCTTTTCCTGTTTGTCAGCTGAAAAAAAAATTTCAGTTGCAGAAGGCCGCTCATCTTCAATTCCTTCTGTTGTATTGGGATGCCGATATGCATTTTGAGTATATGGTGATTTACAGTTTTCAATTAAGTTTATTTGCAAATGTCTGAACACCTGTAAATTATCATTGCTGACATAAACGATGGCAGCAACTGTGTAGTTTGAATTTGATTTTATATGGATTAGTGAATCCAGTAAAATTCTACTACTGATCATTAAATGTAGGAAAGAAATATAAAATTCAGTATTATTATAATTTTCAGCATAGATTAATATAAACCAGTCTCAACAAGCCCTTACATGAGCTAGTTTGTATTCCTAAGGAATGCAATATGGCTGGTTAGTTTTCACTGTCTAAAACATTCACACTCAGGTTTTCCAGTGTTGTTCTAATCGGCTCTGTTTGAGCATAAAAGCTGGAAGAAGATGTCATCGTATCCACCAAGCACCTCGGAGTGTAAGGTTACTGCAAGCTGCTCCAGCAAGGAGATGAGAGGCACAAGACACAAACTTGACTACTTCGTGGTCGCTAATTGCGCTCCATGATACCTCGTTGCATAAAGAAAATATTCTTGATTTATCAGTCTTTCAGTTTCATCACATTCACTTGGGAACTGTGGTTTTCAAAGTTAAACACAAGGCATATAACCTGATTTAAAGGAAAAAAATATATGCGTAATGCTGAGTTGTACTGGTTTTCCTAGTCACTTGGTATAGAAAAATTGTTAATGTTCAGTAAAGTAGGTGCCAATTCCACTTCTAAATATCAAAGGTAAATTTATCAGCAGGAAATCTGACAAAAAAATTACTGAGCTTTTCTGTGTATTATTTTAATTTAGTTAATTCTTATGTATTATTCAGACCTGAAGAAGCTCCATTGTACAAAATCATACTCTGAAATGCGTACAACTTTTTAATGAGAGGGTTAGGCATTGTGTTTATGTATTGCTTTTGAGTTGGACTTCAGTTTTCCCCTCCTATATTCTCCTATGGTAGTTTAAGTTGTCATTTTGGATGGAGACATTTTTCCAAATGTTTTAATGTTGAGGCCAGCATTCAAGCCAATTTTATGTCAAGTTAAGTTTGAACTTTACATAGGATTATATTTTCTGGAATTGAAGAAGTTTACTGAGCTATTCACTGTATGTCAGTCAGCACACTTAATACGTGGATTTAGATTAACAAGATCCACCAGAAAATTAGTTGTAGAGATACAGGATTTTATCATTCAAAATCTTGGCAATCCCAGTTATTTTGGTGTTTATGATAGTGCTGCTGAGTTCTGTTCTTCCCACCCGGTCCCGTGTTAGCTGCAAGCACTGTCCCTACCCTGCTCTTTGTAGCACCAGAAGTGAAGAGGATCTGTAGGATTTGAGCCTCTTCTGGCAGGTCTTTTCTTACACCCGAGTAACTGGATAGGCAACAGATTCAGAGTTTCTCCATGCCCTACGGACTCCTTCTATTGCTGGAAAGGTGAAGGATCTTTCTGTGGTTGTTCTCTGCTTTGAAGCCACCTGGCTGCTTGTAGGCTTCTGAAATCATTGGGTGTGACAGAGAAATGTCCAACAAAACCACTCTTTTTTCTTTTTCCTGAGTCTTCTCTGATTCCCAAATCTAGATAACTCCTGGGGCCTCCTTTTTTTTTTTTCCTTCTTCTGTTTTTTTGCTGGCAATAGAAAAACCAAGACCCAAACACTTAATTTTCCAAAGCAGCACCGTGTTTTACTTGAAATTGCAGCTGTAAATCTTGCCAGAATTACTGCTTAAGGTCACTTTGCTGGCAAAGTTTTATGAGCAATAGGAAAGGCATTTGAGCTGCTTCTCTGCAGGCTTTGCTTCAATTCAGCTCCTGCTTGGAAAACAATTTAGTGCAAATGGTTTGAGGCTATTTGGTGTGTTTGGTTTTATCGAACCTCTAGACTGGGCAGAAGCTGATGGCATAAGTTACAATGAAATCTTTCTTTTCAGTAGTCAGTGAGCAAATGTGTTTTTCAAGCCCCTACTGTTATTCCAAGGAATACACTGTAAACTACATCTTAATTTTGTATGAAAGCTCTTTTTATCTGCAGAGAGGGATTGCTGCTAGTGTTCCAAGAAGTCAGCTTTTAAATGAGAAACCCAGCAGACTTGGCTGGGGAAAAAAAAAAAAAAAAAAGAAGAAAACTTTTCTTCTCTGTCTGATCTGGATTAAGAGAAGTTGAAGGTAAAAGCTATGCTTTGTCACCTTCCAGAATTGAGCAGAAGCTGGTGCTGAAGGGAGGAGAGGAGGGAGTTGATGAATATAAGCAGAAGCTCATTTTATATTCCAAGAACAACTGCCTTTTGAGTTTCCCAATACATAACATCATTCAGTTGCTTTAGCTGGTTGTTTCAGTATCTCTACTCTTGAGCATCTTGAGTCATGAAAGAAATAATTTCTGGAAAGTCTAAAAAACGTTCCTGCCTTTCTTCTCATTCCTAGCCAAGATATTCAGGCTTTGTAGGTAGGTACGAAATGCCGTTCCTGTAAGACACATTTCTGTTTCATTTCAGCCCTTATTTATGCAATTTGTTGTATGAGAATGGATTCCTGTACCCATAAAAACAATCTTCAATGCTCGTTTTGATCCCAAGATGCCCATCTGTGTACATAACTTGTTACAAGATTTAGTCCAAAATGCTCTTTATTCCAGATATTTGGCAAAAACAGTATTAGTGAAGGTGTGCACCTTTAGAGATTTATTGGTGCTTGTTAACTGTTACAACTGCTGTATGGTTTTGCTGTTTGTGAATAATACATTCCTACTGCCAATAAAAATCTTTTTATGTTGCAAGTGGAAATGAAAAATCTCCTTATAGATGTGCTTGAATACCAATACTGGGCTTTGCTGCTTGGTAGGTGGCATATTGTGTTTAAAGACCGAGGAATTGGCATCCCATGAATTAATGTCTCCACCAGACAACTACTTTCTGGGCAATGCAGTTGCACTATACCATGCTGAAAGTCGTAGTCTGTTACAAATACTGGTTAATTTGGGGAAGAATCTTTTTTTTCCCTTTTTTGCCTTGTAGGGTGCTGCACAAAAGGGATTCCGCTGAGCGGAGTAGGTGTGCTCAGGAGACTGTTTACATTTCTTGATATTAGTCTTTGAAATGATAATTAAATATCATTGGCAAAAATAAACCTCAAATCTATTTATATTTCGCACAACGACTTTCATCAGCTGCCAGGTAACGATGGGGGAATGTGCTCTGTGAAGGAGGGTGGGGGAGGACCTGGCCGTGGTTTGGAAGGCTTTGACAGAAACAGGACACTTCCAGGGCTGATTTTTCTTCTGTCCTGGTTTGATACAGTTTAAAAAACAATAAATTTCCAAGGTGCGCTTTGCCACCTACACTAGCTCCTTTGGGATCCACGGGCCTTGTGAACTGGCTGAGTAAGAGTCAACAGCACAGTGTTTTGGTGGAAGAGACCAAAGGAAGTGACTGGTTCATAAAGTAGTCCAGTAAGGCTGGACTCTGCGGCCCAAGTTTGGTGGGATTGAAATGTGGTCCTCTGACGGTGTCAATTTTGAGCTATTCATTCACCTCTCTGCTTAAAAGTGGCATCCCTATAGCAGAGCAGTCAGGGACAGCAAGGACGTGCAGCTTGGGGTGGCTTTGTCCTAAACTCCTGGGGATCATTGTGGGAGAGCACATCTGTTCGAGCTCCCAGCAGAGAAGAGGTTTCCCCTGCAAGAGCATTTGCCCCTTGCTGTGTTGCTGCAGAAGTGAGTGATGTTGGAGGTTGGTCCTTTTTTTTCCTGTTGCCAGTGCTAAGATTTGGGGGAGTGTGGGACTAACCCGTCAAGTTAAAGTATTTTAGAAATTTTGAGGGAAGGGATTGCATCTTTCCTTTTCTTGGCCTTTTGGGCTTCTTTTTTGGGGTTGGCATTGTGAAATGGTGAATGATAAAAACTTCCTGCTGAGTTTCACCTGTACTGTGGGTCTCTGGCCACCAGAACAAATTGAGACCAGCCCGATTTCTTAGCTCATCAGTCCCACCATGCCAATGATTTTACGTAGTAAATACTACCTGACCAAAATCAAGAAGTAGGATTGTGTTCCTTCATTAAAATCAGAGAAACTTTTTCACAAAGCAAAATCTTTCACATAATCTTCATCTTTCGTGCTTGCACTTTCTTAACTTTGAAGAACAAGATGACCAGTCATCGCCTTGGGGAAACCCCCAAGAAATGATATCTTAAATGTGTCATTTCATAATGTGAACTGTCTCCAATTTATGTATTTATGCGTATTTCACAGCACATTTGCATTACCTTACGCCGTTCTTCTGAACATACCTATCATGTTATATATAGAGAGATATAGATCACTTTATGTATGTGTAACACTGCTGGGGGTCACAAAAGCTGTATCAACATTCTTCAGAGCTGAATAACTTTGTTAATATTTCTTCAAAATCCCTCATGCTGAAACAGTCTAACCATCTAATTATCAAATCCCCTTCACAGAATGTCAGAACAGAATTGTGATTCTCAAAAACATTCTGGTTTAACAAGTTAGGACATGGTTAGACTTTTGCTGGTTTTCGCTCTGTTTACACATTTCTTCTGTTGTAAAAATAAAGCATTTTTTCTTTTGTTATAGCAGTCCGTAAAGTTCCCAGACAGGGAGTCATTTCAAGAACACGGCTCCTTTTTTCTGACACTGCTACAATGCGAGGGTCTTTAGGTGGTCCGCAGCTCCAGAAGCAGGAACTTTAAGGACATCAAAAACTGTAAGAAGTGAAATATCAGACGCTGGCAAAACTGTCACACAGGCAAATGTAAGACTGATGACCACATCCAATTATCTACATGTAAATGTAAGACCATTTGATAAATGAAGGCTTTCCCTGAATTTGCAACATTGCAGCTCTTCTTTGCAATAAACTATTGGAGGATATTAAACATAAGCGAAAAAAATCATTGCATTAGGAATAATGGCAACTCACAAAAATTAGTTTACAGTGAAAAGCACAAAATGCTGATGGGGCGTTACTATGTGAGGGAAAGTAAAAAATTGCACCTCTTCTGTGAAGTCAGGAAGAAAAAAGGGGAGACAGGAGGAGGATGAAACACCTACTGATTCAAGAGGAGATGATGAGCAGAGCTGTTACTTTTGCTAAACTTTTCATACAAACTTCTAGACAAGCATAATTTTTTGTCAATATTTTAAAACTTAGACTGCAGTACGGGTAAGAAGTTCATCTCTCTCTCTTCCCCCAAATGACCCCAGGAAAATACAATGCTTCGTTCTCTCTTGGCTTACTAAAGTGTACAGAGAGTGCTTCAGCGGTCTTCAAATGTGTCTTTGAACGGGGCTTCTTTTATGTGGAGTTTTATGCCAGTCCTGTTTAATCTTTTTGGCAAGGCTATCTTCCAGAAACTGGAATGTACATAACAGAGTAAGTCCACATTACACAGCACATTTAGTTCATGGCCAAAAAAACGTGTAGTAGAAGTTTTGTGAAGAAAGCAGTAATGTTTTGGGGTTCTGCCCACTAAAACGTATTTTGGCCTTAAAATTCAATGTGTTTAATATTTTTTATGATTAGTTTAAAGCGGTGGCTTTGAAGAAGACTGCTTTCATTTGATGGAGTACTCAGGCATTTTGTGCAGGCTTGAAGCATGGTATAAACATTGTCTTCACAGGTGTCCTGGGGCTTCTCATCGAAGGGTTGCTCTGGAGAGAAGGAAAATGAGCAAGCTGCAAGCAGAAGCAGAGGGCGAGAGCGGTCCCGGCGGGACGGAGCAGCCTAGCAGTTTATCTCCGGACACAGATCAGGGAATAGTGCCAGCCGAGCAGAGCTTCATCTCGCCCGCTCTTCCCGCATGGACAGACGAGCCCGGCATCGACAATCCGCCTTTTGAGGAGAACACAGTAGCAGACAGTATGTCCTCACTTATCTTCTCAGGTTTCTTTTATCAGATGTGGAAACATTTGTGGTGTCAGAGCTTGTCTCTTACCAACTGTGAATGCGCATCTTCATCTTCCGCTCTTTTTCTTTTGCGATTCCTGGAGAAATACTAGTGGGTTTCGGTTATGTGCAAGTATACAGTTGGGATAAGGTCACAGTTAGGAAGGAAAGAAGTATCTCAGAGTGTGTGGCAGATATCATGGTGCTGTATCATCATTTATTGTATCATGTTACAGTAGTTCATGTTAATCTACTAGTAGCACTGGCCTCACAGCAAGTTGGAAGAAGCATATTTTCTCTAAAATTACAAAAGTTGTTTTCTAAGATGAGATTTTTTTTCTTCCCCTTCCCCCCCCGTCCGGATCAGCAGCCTCCCCACACACGGAGTGCTGTCCTGCTCGAACGAAAAGGCAGCTGAGTAACTCCTGCATCCATCTGCATCGAACAAGCAGTAAAGTCTCTAGCGTCTGGGATTATAGAGAGGAAGCGCTGAGCCTTACCACAGAGGAAGGTGGAGCTGTCTCCTTCCTTCTCCTATGTACTTGGCATCCTTTAGCATCCCCCTTTTTCCTCTTTAGTTGTCTCCATGTTTGCTTCAGAAATGGGCTCCTTCTCTTGACGTGGTAACTCAATGGCAGCTCCTAGTGCGGTTGTGAGACCAGGTGATGAAGAGGCATGACCAAGTCATGCTCCGTGGGGTAACCCCTAAAACACATTTTTAACATCATCACCAAACGTGAACACACAAGTGACCAAATTGGAAATGAAGTGTATGAAATTTATTATAAAGGACAGGATCCCAAGGGCTCAGAATATCCTTTTCAAATCCAAATAACCCCATTTCAGGAAGCATGGATGCTACTAAGTCATTAGAGAGCTGTTTCTAATGAGCTAGGTGTTCCAGCAAGCAGTGGAACTAATCCAATTGCACTTGTTTAGTTTATTGTTAAACCATTGTCGTGTGCCCTGTCTGCATTGTCCTTTGGTGATTTGCTTTATTGAAAGTGAACAAGGTATAAAGGATATTAATCATCTTTCTTTTTGTAAAAAAATTGGCAGCAAATCAACAGCCACCTGCCTTGCCTGAAGGAGAGATCACTACTATTGAAATTCATCGGTCCAATCCTTATATCGAATTAGGAATTAGCATAGTGGGTGGCAATGAAACACCTTTGATCAACATTGTCATTCAAGAGGTTTATCGAGATGGGATCATTGCCAGAGATGGAAGACTTCTTGTTGGAGACCAAATACTTCAAGTATGAAACCTAATTACGTATTCTGTCTGCTTGCTTTCCATTCACTCCTTGCAGAGTTGCCTGTTAAATGAGATGGGAGATTTTCCTTGTCAGACTATGTTGTATAAACGTTAACTTTGCAATTATCAGTTGGAAGGCAAACTAATGTTCAGAGCAGAACCTGTTGTTCTAGCACTTTTGTCTATGATGCTTTATATTGTTTGTCAGACTAGTCCCTGGAATCATTTTTCCTCTTTAGCGTCTCTTACCAATGTTGAAAATACGAGTTTATTTTTCTGTTTTTAAATGTTGTGGGACTTGGTCTGTATTTCAACTTTATGCATGCTTTCCGAAGGAACCAAAGGTTACTTCTAGCTAACAAGTTGGCATAATTTGTCCTATGTAAAAAGCAATTTGTGGATTGTAAGGCTGACTTCATCTAAACTGCTGTTTTATTCTGGCTTCACTGTTACCTTCCAATAGCTTAGGCAGTTGACCTGCGTCTTTCAGTATGTGTAAAAGAGTCAGTGATATTCTTCACTGGCATGATTTGAAGCAAGGTATTCTAAATTTTTTTAAAAAAAAAAAACAATTAAAATTTAAGTTGGTTATGATAGAGTGTGTATTTTTGTTACAGCCACAGACAGTGTAAAAAGATCAAAGTCTATTAATTTTTGAGTTTTAATTTTATATTAGGGGAAGGCGTTGTTCATAGGACTCGTTAAGAATGGCACTAACTGAGTTCTACATGAACAAGACAGTCCTCCAGCTTTTTTCTATATTTAATTATTCCACCTGAAACAAATATATTACCATAATTTCAAAATTACTTCAGTAACGACGTTTGCTTTTGATCTGATAGCCTAGATCAGTCCAAAAATAGTATCAGCCTTTTTCATTTCACTTTTTGAAATCCAGCCTATAGAAGTAGCTTAAATACTGTAGTTACCCTTCAAATGAAATTAGTTTGCACTTCAGAAAATAAAGTCCCTATTGAGAAACATGCCTTTTTCCTCTCTTGGAGTGTTAGGATAGTAGCTGGCCAAGAAAGCAATGCAAGAGGTTTCCAAAATATTGCCTTTTTAACAAACAGTTGCAGACACCGATTGAATGCTGCCTAATTTATTTTGATACTCAAGGGCTCTCCTTGGTTGCCAGAATAGCTTGAGCTCCAGTGAAGCTTCAGAAATTCTTGCTGGTTGGGCAGGTGTCAATTATAGCTTCCAAAGCCGTAAGTGGCAATAAATTGACTATAAATAGGATTTATAAGCTGCAGTGAGTCTTCCCTATCAATGTGCTGGCACTGGGGCTGTCAGATGCTAGGGGGATGTCCATCAGAGTCCTTCTGTCATGCCAAGGGAGAGGTACAGGAGGTAAAAGCCAAACTTTTTGGAAGATACAATATCTTTATTGCCTTGAATTTACCTGTGCAGGTGCTGAGCTGTTGTATTAAAATGACCAGGCTCGGTCTCTGCCAGCTGTAATTAAGTGCAGAGTTAGATGCAGCTCAGCATGCACACTTCAGTCGGATATTTCTGCAAATGTCTTCAAAGGCTTTTATGAGCAGTAAAGGACTAAAGGAAAGCCAGAAGGGACTGCAAGGTGAAACTCAGCATTTTCTTGCCCAGTGAAACAAGAAGTATTACCCTTTTAAGATCTGAGGGAACAGCATTTAGTAACAGCTACATAAAAGCATATGTTGTCTGTAAGGTATAGATAGGTGCCTAACATTTGCAAAGTGCTCTACAAATTGTCCCTTTTTTGTCCTGGGCTGTGACTGTAATTCATGCAAAACATGTCCTAATGAGAATCTCCTTCCCCAAGAAATGCTAAGCCTGTTTTATTCTGAAATTGTGAACTGCCTTGTGGAAAGAAGAATTACATTTTATTGCATATATTCTTCTGTGCCCTTTGAATGCTTCCATATTTTATATATTTACTTTAGCTAGCGACAGCTAAAAATAAAACTGGATTTAATTTAAGGGCTCTGACGGCTGAGCCCTAGTGGGTTTTGCTGGTGGCAACTCTAAGTGTTATTTCTCCTAGCTATGCCTCCTTGCCCAAGGTTACAGCCTGTCTCAGGGCAGTAGCAGACGAGGACATGGCCGTGGTTTGGTGTCTGGGCTTGTGTTGCTGCCAAGAGCGGCGGCTTTGGGCTGGGCATCAGGCTGGAGGACGGAGGTAGCTCAAGGAGGGTAACAGCCCCTTCTGCAGGAGCAGCAGCATCTCGCAGGGGTAGGGTACTGGTGGGTACGGCTACTCCTTCGCCGTGCTGAAACCACCACGGCCAGATTGTTTAGCACTGACCTCTCGGAGACCCTCAACTCAGATGCATGATGTAAATGTGGCAACTGTTGTACATAGATTTCTGGGTCCTTTCTCTTCCTATATTTCTTAGAGTGTTAATATTGCTGTTAGATGGTGGGAAGCTGCAAGTTTATATTTTTACTTACTTAGGCTGCAATGGGAAGCATTAAAAGGCTTAGGTAAGGCAGGTCAATATAGTCCATTTGGTGTTTGTTTCTATCTGCTGAAATTATGGGGCAGGGGTTCCTCCATCAGGGCACAATAGTACGTGCTAAGGATGAAGTTTTAATGTTAACTTTGAACCCCTTCTTACAGAGCAAGGAAAATACAGCTTTTGTGCTGGTTTTTGTGGTGCTCCTATTTTCTCCCAAATCTCATTGCACTGTCAATTTTTATCTTAACTTTATAGTGCAATGACTGAAGATAACTGATCTTTGTATCAGTGGGCCACATAGCAAACACAATTCTTGTTTATAGGGAGAGAAAGCTTAATCTGTATTTCATTTACAGCTGGATTTTGAGTGATGCAGGTTGTAAGTCTGAAACTCTGACCTAGTTGAAGTCAGTGGAAAAACTCCTAAGTTCATGCTAAGACTTCAGAACTAGTAAAACCACCTTTTCTTCTGTCTAAATGAACAAATTTTGTTATTCTGGATTTCAAGGGTTTTTTTAATTTTTCACATCATGGAAACACTGCATATCATTAGACTGAAACTTTCCTCAGAGATTTGGATGTATTATTTTTATAGCTTAAGTCATGCTGGGCTTGACACTGAAAGAACATGCAAAATTCTTGTCTTGGAGAACAAACAATGTAAAGATCTAAGGAAGACAAGTGTAGAAGACCAGGAGAACAAAAACCCTGGACTATGATGACAGAGGTTGTATGCTGTTAGAGAGATATTGTCACCTTTATGGGAAACAGCCTCAAGTTGCAGCAGGGGAGGTTTAGATTGGATATTAGGAAAAATTTCTTCACTGAAAGGGTTATCAAGCATAGGCTGCCCAGGAAAGTGGTTGAGTCACCATCCCTGGAGGTATTTAAAAGACATGTAGATGTGGTGCTTAGGGACATGGTTTAGTGGTGGACTTGGCAGTGTTAGGTTTACAGTTGGACTCGATGATCATGAAGGTCTTTTCCAACCCAAATGATTCTATGATTCTCTAAATAGGTTTGTAGATTCAGCAGCCAAAGTGGGTTTGTAGGAAAGGATGGGAGGACAAGAGAGGATGCCTGGTAGGGTCAGATATGCAGGTTGCTCCAAGGTCAGTTTTGCAATGAGCTCTGAATTTAGTTTGGAAAGGACTTTATTTCCATAACCAAGAACAATTAAACACACCACAATATCATTCTGATTTTTTTGTTGTTGTTGTTTTGCAGGTCAATAGCTTTGACATAAGCAACGTGTCTCACAACCACGCTCGAGCTGTGCTTTCCCAGCCTTGCTCGGTGCTGCACCTCACCGTGCTGAGGGAGAGGCGGTTCGGCAGCCGCACACACAACCACGCGGACACCACCAGCTCCTTGCGGGAAGACAGCTTTCAAGTGACGCTGCATAAACGCGACTCCAGCGAGCAGCTTGGCATTAAACTTGTACGCAGAACAGATGAGCCAGGAGTTTTCATTCTTGACCTTTTGGAAGGGGGGTTGGCTGCTCAAGACGGCAGGCTCTGCAGCAACGACCGCGTACTTGCAATCAATGGGCATGACTTGAAGCACGGGACTCCTGAGCTTGCTGCTCAGGTTATACAGGTAATTTGAATTCCCTACCTGAGTCCTTAGCTCAGCTTCATTTCTTAGGCAAAGCCTGGGGTAGAGTCCATCCCAGACAGAACACCTTGTGTAATGCCTAAAAGTCTGCAGCGATGCAATTCGCTGTGAATTATGTGCTGGAAATACTAGTGCAAAACAGGGTCTGCTTTGGCACCTAGCAGATGAACTTCACCTCCTTAGAAGTGAAAAGTGAATTAGTCTTCTCTAGCATACAGCCTGAAGGTTAGAAGACAGCTCATGTGAGCAAGGAAAGTACCATGTAGGCTATTGCTTAGCAGAAAAAAAATGAGGATTACTATTATATTTATGTATGTACTGTAGTTTTAATCTCTCACTAAACTCTATAAAAGTGGACTTTGTTTTGTATTGATTCACCAGTGCATGGAATTGGGGTTAAAACAGGGAAGTGATTTGTCAGACTTTGTAGAGGTGACAGGTAGCAGCTGGGAAGAAAAAATAGGTCTTCCATGAGTCCCATGCAGTAAAATTCATTTTCTGAGTGTTTAAGAAAGGGCTATTCCAAATGACTGGCTCTGCTCTGGACACAAATATTATCCAAAGCTTGATACAGTGTGACATATGACCCTTCCCTGTTCCTACAGGAAAACCTTTAGTCTGCGCCTTTCTCCCAGTCTAAGGAAACAGCTGCAGCACATTGCTGCTTCCTGCTGATGGGGTGTTGGTGAAAATTGCTCTGTTTTTAGGAAAGTTGGAATAGACCAGTGGTAGGTTCTTGCAGTCTAGTGCAGTCATCTTTGCTTAACCAAGCACCACATAGCGAACTCCAGCACAAGTGAGTAGTAAATATTTGTTTCAGGAATCATTTCGAGAGCTTTCCTTGCAGTTAAAGGAAAATAACAACGATCTTGGGAATTGTAATTTCAGTTTCCCAGTTTTTGGATACAGTGAAGTGGTCAGAATTTTACACTGGGTAACCTTTATCTGTTGAGGTGTGGGTTTGCAGCAATAGAAAGAGTTGATGTTTTATTTGACATCTGGTAACTGAGTCTCCTGATAATCCCCAAACTCCAGAATCTGATGGTCTGCTCAGGTATAACATCTTTCTTGGAAGTCTCTTTGCGAGGTACCAGAGATGTCCAGAGCTTTTGACCAAAATCTGCAGACCCTGGAGCCATCACGTGGGCATTTCTTTCTTTTATTGCTACGTGTTGCAGAAGTTCGCGGAGGCTGCAGATGGAATTGGGTGATTTTTAATGTTTGAAGCTTCACTAGACAAAGTGAGAAACAGTCCTTTTTGCAAAGGATTTCCAGCTGATGTAAATGTAACACTGGGGGCAAAGGAGGAGTGATAACATCCTCTCTGTTATGGGGGGAATTGCAGCAAGGAGCAAGTAAGGGACTGTGCAGTCTAAGCAGTTTGTGGCATCCCTAGGAACTGGAAAATAAGTTCTGCTGTTGTCTTGTTTCATATTTCATCACACGTTTTCCTCCCCCTCTGCTAATAATCACTATCCTGTCAACTTCATTACTTTGTTTTATGTATTCGACAGGCTAGTGGGGAGAGAGTGAATTTGATTATCTCTAGACCCCTGAAGTCACAGACGGTCAGTATTATCCGAGACACTGGGACTCACAACAGCACCTCACACCAACACCAGTCCCAGCAGCTGTTTCACAGCAGACCCAACTCACATAAGGTTGGTGTTTCTCCTTCTAAGAGGTATAAATACCATTTTACTGATGTGATGGTCTAAGTGTGTAGCAAGGCAAGACTGGAAGAAAGAGTGATACCTTCTTTTTCACCTACTTAAAAAAAAAAAAAAAAGATGATGGCTTCTAAGTACTCAAGTCCTGCCTCATGTCTGGAGTGGGAACAAAAGGTATGCAACAGCTTTTCAGTATTTTTTTGGATTTGCTGACTGCAGTGAAAGAAGCAACTTCTCTGAGCTCATACAGCTGTAGTTGTTAGACCTTGTCTAAGACAGTGGCTCATGTGTTACTGCTGCATGGGAGAGCTGTCATTCAAGAACGTTAGGTTTTTTGTTGCCGCTGTGCTGGCTGCAACCAGCAAGGACAGGAGATGTGGTGCACATCATCCAGCATATCCACAGCATGTTGGAGGGATGTGTCATCTCCTCAATGAGCCAGCAGTGCTGGCTGCAAGACTGCTGAGTTCTGCAGGGTCAAGCAGGGAGAGAAAGGCAGAATGAAGAGACTCTAATGAAGCTAGTGTCAAATTATCTGGAACACCTGCAGAAATAAAGCCTGTGCTTGAGATGTTCTTGTAGTTAGAAAAATACAACTTCTCACTGTTGAGAAGTTGATTTTGTGAAGTAATTGTCATATTGACCATGTCAACCAAACCTTTCCTCCTGTCCACTCTGTTGGCATCACTGTTTAGAGTCATACTTCTGCTGGCAGGATTTACATGTGTTGATAGTATTTTCTTTTAAAAGTTTGGGTAATTTCAGAAAAGAACAAGTGAGGCTCTAGAAAGCTTGTTTTCCTCCTGAGGGACAAAGGTGAGGCTCCTAAATACAGTTAGTGCCGTTAGTACTTGCCACAATGTTAGGCCATATCAACACAACGATTACAGCTCATCTGTATCACAGCTTGAACCCACTTTCCATCTGCCAGCATGGGTTGTGTTCATATCGCAGTTCCAAAGTTGATCCCTTAGCTAAGGTGATTTCCCTCACCTGTCAGTACCACCCGTGGGCTCTTTCAAAGTGGGAAGTCCCATGTAACCTGCAAGCGTACATTTCCCATGTTTCATAGCATTTATCTTTGCCTCTCATTAACCTACAGTTGGCTTAGAAGTCTTGTGGCTTAAAATATGTTTATATAATTGCATGGCACCAGCCAGTTAGTCCTAAAGCCTGAAGACTTAAGAAGGAGCTGTCTTTATAAGCTGTGGTTTGTATATGTAAAGCTACATATGTGATTAACATGTATATGTGAGGAGCAGAGTCAGTCAGAAGGAGCATGTGGCATCGGAAGTCAGAGAAAGCAGTGTTGCTATTTTCCAAGAGAAGGCAGGGGAATAAATAAGTATTTGTAGTTGGAAGACTCTCCCAGGTTATTTCTTCTGTTATTTTTGATTCTTTGCAAGTAGTCTGTAAGTGTAAGATGCTACTACAGGTGTATGTGCAGTGGTTTGAATGTATCACTAAATATCCTGAAGAGGAAGGGCTTCAGCAAATAAAATATATTTTGGTTCAGGTTTAGCTCCTTTTGATGGGGCAAAACTAAATATGGGCTAAACTTTATAATTCAGGTATTAGAAAATAAAATACAGGATCTCTTCTTGCTTCAAGTTTGGGTCTTCCTTGTAATCATTAGGGAGTCTGCACAAGGCACCCATTACCAGCCTATAGCATTGATTGGCCTTAGTTACTTTGTGCTCTGGGAGATTCTGCATCCCAGCTGTGAAAGAAAAGATGACCTATAAGGGCTTTAAATGGTCTTTCTTTGTCATCATGAAAACACATGTGTTTTCATTTCTTAGGAGCTTCTTTGTAGTCCTGGGCCATATTCTACTGACAAATGATGCTCACCAAGACATCAAAAGATTTGTTTCTGTTTTGTGTCCAGTCTTTTGACCATATGGTTTTGTAGCGTAGTCCTAAAATTTAGCTTATTCCAGTGTAGGATGTTAAGAAAAACTGGAGTGAGATTTTCAAGATGGGCCTTTATAAACTTTGTCTATATTTAAGTACCTAGATGAGTGTCTTTTTTGGGGGTTTTTTGTGACCTGGAGGAAATCCAGCCAAAGCCAATTTGCATTACTTAGCCCTTTTAAATCATTCTGTTAAAGTGCCAAAGTGTAGCTTTGGGGTGTATTTTGTTGTGTTTTGTTCTGGTTTTTTTTTTAATTTTTTTAAGTTTTAACAGTGTTATTTATCCTTGTCAAACAGGATCTTTCCCAGTGTGTTACATGCCAAGAAAAGCACATTACTGTGAAAAAAGAGCCACATGAATCTCTGGGAATGACAGTGGCAGGAGGCAGAGGCAGCAAAAGTGGCGAACTGCCCATCTTCGTGACAAGTGTACAGCCTCACGGGTGTTTGGCAAGAGATGGCAGGATTAAACGAGGTGGGGCTTGGCTTTCCTGGTGGCACGGGTGGCCTCTGACTGCTGTTTGATGAGTACGTTCTCTGGAGTCAGATGGTGTCAAAAAGTCCTTTCACAGATGTAGGACGATGGATGCTTTTCTTCATGTTTCAATAATGGAAATAGAGTATTTAGTATCACACTTCCACCTTTTCTGGGAAAGGAATGTTTAGAGAACGACAGCAGCGGAAGCGGATAAGACCAGGAAATGTCTCATTAAATTCTTTAATCCCCTGAGCTCAGGGTCTGGTGTGGTGCTTTTTACTGTAGTGCACACATCCTGGTTTTGTGTTTAATTTGGTGAGCTGGGGCCCATCTCTGTCCATATAATATCTGAACGGCAGAAATGCTCTGATGACAGGCCACAGCTCAGCCGTGCTAAGTTTACGCCCAAAGCTACGTCAGTGTTGACCCTGGTTCCTGAATGCTTTCTTATCCTCTGGGCAGCTTGGATTTGCTGGTCTTCAGGGGTGCTACAGTACCCATCCTTGTTCCTCGGCTTTGCAGAAGGGAGTCAGGAGGTGGAAGTTGGACTCGGTGAAGGTGAGGGCAGTCCTGCCTGATCGATAGCAAAGCATTTGATGATTAAAATCTATTGTGTCGTATGTGAAACAAAGACTGCCTATGGGGTCTCTGCGATTCAGAATTCACAGAATTACAGAATGTTCTAGGAAAGAAATCTAGGAAAAAAACTTTGCAGATTGCAAATTGAAAAAGAACAGTGTGGGAGCATCCTTATATGCTTCTGAGAGAGGGAGATTTACACCCACATACCAACAGGTATGTTTTCTTTTTCTGTACTACTATGAAAAACATTTGATAGAAGAATCACAATTGCTCTTGCTTGTGTAACATTGAAGTAGCCACAGCAGCAACAAAAGTGATTTCAAGTTAAGCTGCACTTCAACTTTAGCTTTCCCTGGAAGGAAAAAGCTTTTAAAAAAGGAGTCTCATTCCAAATGTGACCCAGGTGTTAGCGCTTTTGCTTTGTTTTTTCTGGTTTTCATCGGTAAGTGAGACGTTGTGTGAAAGAGGAGATTGTCACTGCTTGGACAGTAAATAACATTCTTGTTTTCATCCTGAGGCTTTTTTAAAATATTATGAAGTAAAATAAAAATTGTGGCAATTTTTTTAGTGGCTTCGACTCTTTCCAGATTATCTTTGTAGAGATGCTCGCTCTTTCTTCTAATGGACTGGTTTTTGTACCAACCTTTCCAGTAGTTTTTGAATTCCATTTTGTTCTCCTGAGTAACAAGTTAGAAAAAGCAGAAGACCTAAATAAAAAGCTCTGTGGAGCCTCACTTACCTACAAGAGTTGGTTACTTTTTGGTGCCTGTATTGTTCCTTTCACCATTCTTCCTTCCCTTTTAAAGTTAGGGTGGACCTAGGATCCGCCACTGGAAACTGTTATGTAGTGGCATCTGCAATAGCAGTTGCAGCCAAGACGGTGAGGTGCTTAGGTAATTTCTATCTCAAATTTTGAGGGCGATATACCATAGAAGCCACAGCATTTGATGAGTTATGTGGAAATAAATGATACTGATCCAGCTTAGTAGTTCAAAACATTAATGTTTCACAGTGACAGTATAAGGCTTCAGAGCTATTCCCGTTCCCAGACTGTTAGTTCAGACTGTCTCAGCTCCAAAAAATACAGTATTAAATGAAACCCTGGTGCGGGAGGTGCTGTCGGTAGGAACAACTCTGACAGACTGATGTGTTCTCACTTGCGCCTTTGAACAGGTGATGTGCTGCTGAACATCAACGGTATCGATTTGACTAACCTAAGTCACAGCGAGGCAGTGGCCATGCTGAAAGCTAGTGCTGCCTCTTCAGTAGTGGCCTTGAAAGCCTTGGAAGTCCAGATTGTAGAAGAACAGCCCCAGGCTAATGAAGAACAATTGAGTACCATCAGTGAAAATGAATACGATGCCAGTTGGTCACCATCGTGGGTCATGTGGCTGGGACTTCCAAGGTACGGAAGTAATTGATGAAGTAATTAGTTACCTGTTTTAAGTCAAGTCTGAGAGAGGTACAAAAGCAGAGACCTTATTAGTTGCAGCACATCTGCCCTTACTTCGGCCTGATCAACCGTCTCAGCTATATTTGGTTGGCAGTGTGCTCAGGAAGAGGCCTGTGAACAGGAGCAATGTTTTCTTAGGAAACTAGGAGATTAATAGACTTGGTTTATCCCTTCAGAAACCGTAGTAACTACCCGTGTGGATTCTTCTCATTGAACACAAGTCATCTTTTCTATTGCTTAACCGTATCGTAACTTCCTGTAGAACATCTAAAAACAGAGAGATTATTAATAAAAATGCAAAGTATTTACCCACATGTCTTTTTGCTAATCCACTACCTAAATTTACGAGGCCAAATATACAACTTCAGAGTATTGGATCAGACTTGCCGTTCTGACAGACTCTTGACGCGGGTCTCTTGCACACGTACAAGCCCATAGCTGTAAATCCTCACGCGTTTTTTTCAAGAACCCACTACCACCTCTGCCAAACAGAAAAACTCTCCCAAGATTTGCAGCAAGCTCCCTCCCCTTGACTAATCTGCAGTCTACTGGACATCACTGTGTTTCATTTTTACTCTTCTGTTTTTCACTCTCTTGTGGCTACAGCTATAAGCTCATTCTAGCATCGCTTGCTATCAAGAAAAGCTCTCAGTACAGCGAATAGTGTTGTTAACTTCAGTCAGGACGTGCCGGTTAATTCCTCTCCCTCTGATAGAGTTACCAGGCTCAGGGCTGTAGTTTAAGCATAAACCCACAACAAGAACCAGGTGTATGGGTAGCAGAATTGTTGTTGAAGGTAACAGAACCATGCGTTGGCCCTCTAAAGATTTCACACTTTTTAATTTAATTTTCTGAGTTTTACTGTCAATTAACTTCCATTCAAGTATTAATGAGTTACCTAATCTCAATAAAGAGCTCTCAGTTTTGGTAAATGTACTTGCTTTCCATGCTTCAGCACTGGTTTAGTGCTTATATACTACAGATGCCCATGCATGGCTCCTAAAGTTACGCTATGCATTGTGCTGCTGTTCTTTAAAGGAGTGTTGTACATCAGTAAAGAACTTGGCATCTTTTTTACCCAGAAGTTAATTTCTATGTTTTGGGTTTTGGGGGTTTTTTTTACTATTATTATTACAGTCATTGCCAACTTCATTTGCAAGAATTAATTTTCACTGGGGGAGATAGTGAAGCATGATCTGCGTTATTTATGTTCTGTGTAATAAAATGGTTAATTATTTGTATTTTCATTAATGGTGATGCATCAGTTCAGAGGTGGAGAAGACGATGCATGGATTTCTAGATCTTTACTTAAAGTAGAAAAAGCTTAAACTGTCTGGAGGTGGAAGAAAAACGCATTGCATTTTTGACTTGCAAACTAAACACACCGTGCCACCTGTGAAATCCCTAAAATGCCATTCTACTACTGTCAGTTTACAGAGTTAACTGTGTTTAAGTAATTATTCTAGCACTGCCTTATTTCTTTTTAAACACACTTCTGCCTCAAGATTGTGAGGTTTTTTGGTAATCAGTTTGAATATTGCAAAATTACTCTGTTTGGGAACAGAAGCGTAATTGCCATCCCTTCCCTTCTCTTCGATCTTGTCATAGTGGTAATGATGAGACAGCAGGTGTTGTGCCTACTAGAAAAATACCTATATGTGGTGTACACGGCTTTTTCTCTTGCCATGTGCTTCCTTTCCACAGCTGCCTACATAGCTGCCATGATGTAGTACTGCGGCGGAGCAATTTAGGGAGCTGGGGTTTCAGCATCGTCGGTGGCTACGAGGAGAACCACACGAACCAGCCTTTCTTCATTAAAACAATTGTTCTTGGAACTCCCGCGTACTTTGATGGAAGATTAAAGTAAGCTAAAATAACAGGAGTAGTAATAATACTAAAAAATAATAAACATTTTAAAATAGTTATATGCTGGTGCAACTCATTGCTTAATGAAGTATGCTGTAGCATCTTGTGCTGGGGAGCGTCATGCAGCCCAGTAGTGCTTTGCCTCCCTGCTGAGCGTGATGCAGGGAGGTACAGGGTGCTTCTGCTGGGGAAGGGGCGTCTGTCAGAGATGCTGCTTGTGCTGGCACCTCTGCCATCTCCCGTCCTCCTCCCCTGCTGCGGTGCTGATGTCACCTGCTGTCTCCGTCTCCCTGTTGAACTCTTCTTTAGGCCAAGAGACATTGCAAAATGTGTATGTGCAGAACTGGCTAGTTCATAACATTTTTGTCTCCCTAGAGAACAGCTAAAAAATTAGAACTTACTTCTGTAAAGCAGGGAAAACTGCTTTATCCTTTCATATAGCCTTCTGAAGCCACTACTGGAAACTCTGGTACTGAAGATGGGTGCTGCTGCTTTAATGGATAGGCGAGAAAGCAGATGAAAAAGATCTCTGAAAAGATCATTAAGGAACTGAGTCCCCATGCCAGTGCCCTGAGAGTCATTAGTTGGCAGGAAAGACACCGATAAATGAGGCAAGTTCAGTGAAGGCCCCTGAGATGGTGGGAGCTGGAGCACTTGCCCTGCAAGGAGAGGGCTTCAGGGGCACCTAACAGCTCCTTCCAGTACCTACCAGTTGAGACTGGTTATAAGGAGAAAATATTTCCCTATGAGGACGGTCAGGCAGTGGCACAAGTTGTGTGGTCTCTGCCCTTGGCGGTTTCTGAGACCCAACTGGATAACGCCCTGAGAGACCTGGTCAGATCTCACAGCTGACCTTGCTTTGAGCAGGAGGTGGGACTAGAGACCTCCTGAGGTCCCTTCTGACCTTAAAGATTATATGATTCTACTTAACACATTATGTTTGGATGCAGCCCCCAGGTCTAGTATCCATATATGCATCTTAGTCTCGTTTAGGATTCTCTTGTTCATAAACTGATTTTTTGTGAAGGTGGCAGTAAAGAATATGCAACTTGAGGTTTTACGGCATGATTTTTACATGTAGATTTACTTACAAAGCAACTGAAGAAAAAAATGTTCTTAGGCCTAGAGCTTTGCCAGTAATTGATTTTTCAGTTCAATGACTAAACAAATAAATGAAAAAATAGCTTGGCTGAACACAGAATTACATTTTTTTGGCCAACTATGAAACAGTTTGGATCAAATGAAAGATTTCAGTTCAACCCAAAGTAAATAATTTCAGATTGGGGAATTAATAACTAGGAGTCTTCAAATGGAAATTCAAGCATCATTTCCTAAGAAGAGGGGAAGAGTTGTTGTGGTCACACTTACCTCCTTGTAAGGAGTGGAAAAGACACTCGTGTAATATTGTGATACAGTACCCTCTGTTCAAATGTACTGTCTCACTGAGAATATGGACTTAAAAATGAGCCATCAACAAGTTACCATGGGGCAGGTCTTTTTGAAGTTGTTCTGTTTCATTTAAATTATCTAAATGTTTTGTTAGGCTAGAGAGGAAGGGAGAAAATAACTTCACAGTTGTATAGTTAAGACACTTTTCTGCCTACATTATCTGTCTGGTGTGATTTAATAGAAGGTGAAATGATTTCAGCAGAAAGGCTGGGTGAGTGAGACCCCACTCGGTGAACTGTAACATTTTGGTTTGGTTGATGGGGTACCTTGGTTCAGGCAGAGAAGCGCTTTTGAGTGCACATTTGGCTGGTGTTGGTCACACTGCCTCTTCTTCCTCTGCTCTGCCCTAGTGGAGGGCACCGGGAGAGCTCAGGAGAGCATCTTTTTGCCATCCATTTTGGTGCCTCCAGTAGGTGGGAGGATCAGTTTCAGGAAAAGTCCTGTTTGCTCTCCAGTCATTTTTCGACTGCTTTGGGGAATGCCAAACACACACTAAGTCAGAGAGAAGAGATGCTTGGAGATGGAGCATGCTCAACGTAGGAAGAACTTAGGTGCTTTTTTGAAGTTTCTCTTGAGCTTGTAAAAACTGAAACCTAAACCTTCAAGGTCAATTTTCTCAACGCCAGTAAACAGCACCCTCCCAAATTTCTATTCCCTGCTTCAAAACACAGAGGTGCTACAGCTTCTCAGTTGAACCATCTGCTGAAGGAGATTTCAAGACAGAATCATAAGCCATTGAAAACAAGGTTCTCAGTTGGAATGTGGTTGGCAACCATAAGTATCTTTACTTACACCTCCTACGGTAAAGGCATGTTTGGTGTAAATGTGTTGTAATCCACATAAACAAAGAGAAATGTTTCTGTCATGCACATGCTATCTCATCATCTTCTCTTGACTCCATTAGATCTTGCCAACTCTCTTTCCTCACATTTCCCTACAGGACAGCTCTTAAGGCAGAACTATTTTTGTATTAGAATTGAAATCCAGTGAATTGGGAATTTCCCAGATGAGTTTCAGTAGTAAAACAGGCTTAAAATTGAACCCCTTGGGTTTTTTTAGCTACACTTCCAACCTGATGGAAACCTGTCACCCCAGAGGTGAAGTGCTGTTTGTTGGTGTGTGCTAGTTACTGCAGAGCAGTAATCATCATTTGCTTTTTTTTCCTTCTTTAGGTGTGGTGATATGATTGTTGCTGTAAACGGACTATCCACGGTTGGAATGAGCCATTCTGCACTCGTTCCCATGCTGAAGGAGCAGAGGAACAAAGTTACTTTAACAGTGATTTGCTGGCCCGGAAGCCTCATATAGATTTGGGAATCACTTCGGTTCAAGCAGCATCTTTTTCTAGATAGCTGGCACAAGAATCTCCTCTATCTTTTTTTCCCTATTGATACAGCTGGTTATAAGCAGGGCCAAAACTGCTGTATTTGCTTTTTTTATGGGCCTCTCAGACTCACTCTATGTAACTTTCCATCCTGAAATAGCCATTTCTGTTTGCTATATCCATTGCTGACGCAAATGCAAATATACATGAGCTCACAGAGAAACTCCCACTCTGATATGCCTGTCATTGAACTTTCCCTGTCAGGCTTGTAGAGTCAGCAGAAGAATTTAGTGGTTCTTTGGGTTTCTCTGCTCAGTCCTCAAGTTATATGTGATATATGAACATAATAGCCATGTGCCCGTTCTTCCCTGCAAAGAGAACGTGTATCAGTACCGCAGGGACACGTCTGTCTGCTGCTGTGAATCAAAATCTGTTTCCAAGGGTACATCTTTTCATTTCGTAAGCCTTTCCATTTTTGATTCAGTATTTCAGACTGATTCAAGAAATCCATCTTACTCCTCAGAAATTACTTGGTCCCCCAAATTTTTCTTGCAGGGCATCGGTGTTTGTAGAAAAGTAGGACAAAAGCCTGATATTACTGGAATTTTTATAAAGTGCAATAATTGGACTCTTTGTTAGGAAACTTTAATGTATTACAGAGTTTGTATCCTATAACAACAAGAAATATGGAAGTAATCACTGTTGCAGTGCTGGCAAGAGTACACGTGCCCGAGGTCACCTTTGAGTGAATGGCTTGCAGTATTAGACTTGACTTTACAAATGAATGTTTTGCTATGTCAGAGAATTTTGATGAACATTTTTACGAAGATCGTTTTTACCATTTCTATTGTAGTTGTTAGCTCTCTTTATTCATGTGTGGAAACAATACTTTGACTTGTACTTTCTAAATGAGGGAATTATTTCCAGGAAAAAAAGCAAGCTATTGAGAAACCATACGTTATGGTTTACAGGTGGGCAGGCTGGAAGGAAGGCCCTTTGAATTCAAGTCCAATTGCAAAGTAAGCTGCAAAGTTCACTCTTATTCTGTCACCTCCTGACAAATGTGCAAATGCCTTGATACCAAATGCTGAAATGATCTCTCTTGTATTTCAGGATTTTTTTTCTTTCCTTTAGAGAGCACCTGATATTAAGTTGGCAGTAAGAGTAATACTGTTTATCTTGGATTGTACTTAGTATTTTTACAAACGAACCTGTAACTTCTAGACTTTGCCTTTCCATGATATTTGCAGGCTAAGCACCCATTTGTTTACGAAAAGAGGGGTGGAGCGTGGAAAGAAATGTGCTGACCTGGAGCTAACCCTGCGTGTTGTCCATGTTCTGCGTATTTGAGAAAGAGCTTCATTTATAAACCAGGTTCCCAACCTGAACTGATTTTATGAATGACCTCTGTATTGTATTATTAATTACCAGAGAATGTATTTGAGAATCACAGTGTATTTCAATTGTGAAGCATGAATTTTATTTTCAAACTAAGCTGGTGTAATAGGGGGGCATATTATCGCATGTCATTAATTCCAGTAGCTTTGTTTTCAAAAGAAATAAAGTTACTCTTTTGCAAAAAAAATGTAAAAATCTCATATGAATGAAGTGGGTTTATTCCTCTCTGTAATGTATGCTATCATTTTAATTTAATAATATTAAAATACAAAAGAACGTGCTCTACAGTATATTACTGTACTGAGAATCTTTGTTTCTGAAGCAAACACCAAACTTATTTGATACTCTAACTGATTTGAGAACAAGTTTTCTCCCGTCCCCAGATGCTGTTTAACTGTATAGTTTGCTCTTAATGCAGACTTTTTTTGTAAAGTACATCTTAGTGTAGACTTTGGGGAAGATTTTCACATATGTACTAGATTTAATATTTTTTATTTTAAAAATTACATTTTTCATTCAAAACCCTGCAAAAATCAGATTTTTAGATTTTTTTTTTTCTTTATATGTGTATGTAACAAAAGCATGGGTTAGCTTAAACTGTGCAGTTTTGTTTCCATGTACTGTAGCTTTTGATCAGAATACCTAGTGGTAAAACCTTTCTGAATTAATTCCCTTCCTGAATCATTTTTCCCCTTTCTCTTGTAGCTGCATAGCTGGGTTTGGTTTTCTGTGCCTTCTGTTTTACATTATTTCAAGATCTTTTTTTCCAGGTTGTTGCTATCTAATTGTATGGTATTAATGAAGGATGAATGAAAATAAAAGTTCATTCTACTCATTGTCATAACTCAAAGTATTGTCTTGCTCTTTGCAAAAGCTATGGATATCTCAATGCAGACTCAGTTTAAAGATATTTCTTTTCTGCTGTGATTTATCATAAGTTACAGTTAGTGAATGTACCAAAAGAGTCTGAGGGCATGCTCGTCCCGCCAGGGTAAGGTATCAGCTGTTTAACCAGTAATTCCAGCACTGGGAAGTGTTTCTAAAGAGGAGGTAGGATCTATGCCTTATGGTACTTTACTGCAAGCAGTGTTTCCTCTTTCCTCCTCAATGCCAGCTGGTACCGATCAGCTGGGGGATGTTTTCGCAGCATAGATTTGATGCAAGGAGACAGGCTTGCTGGAAACAGCAGTTTTACAGCTGAAACTTGAGCCTCCTGGTGATCAATTCCCATCTCCGTCTCCTGCGGGCAAGTGTGCTCTATCTTTAGATGTCTGTGAGCTGGAATGAGTCTAAAAGCAGTTTCTTAATGATTTGCAGGAAAGTTGCCCAGAACCTGGATTCTTATTCCTTGCAGTAGTTAGTGGGTTATGAACAGACGAGTTCCTTTAAGACAAAACCATGCCTATGTACAGAAACGCAGAAGAAACTGGCCACGTCTGCCCAGTAGGTTATTAGCTCTTGTACTTCTTGTAAGGTAAGATCCAGACCATCAGAGTTTTGATTTACAGAGAGATGAATGAATTTATTGCTGCAGCTGAAGGTGCACAGAGCTGTTGTGTGAGGTGGTAGACCTAGTCATCTGTGTGCTGGAGCTTCATGGGAGGAACACCTTCCCCAAACAACCCTGTGGATCTCCAGCAAAGAATGTAAAACAGTTTATTCTGCTTCTGCTTCACAGTGTGCCAATGAAGCGACATTTGAAGACATTTCATTTGCCGCTCTAAACTTTCTATTTAGAGACAGGAACAACTGAGGGGAAAATTCAACATCTCAAAAGAATTAAGAATTCTTTTATTTGCAAATTCCCTAATAGATTTGGAGTGGGTATAATGAAAATCTAAGCCTGGTTCTCAGATATAGTGTGACAGAGATAATATTGGAAGCTCCTTCTAAGTTAAAAAGCTTGACCATTTACTTCTGATGCAATTTAAATAGATCGTGAAGGTTTGTTAACGAACTAAGGTATGAGGTCCTGATGAGCTAAAAGAATGAATATGCCAGGCAGGGAAGCAACAGTGGCAAGCACAGAGTTAAGGCCACGTGTATCTGATGCCACACGGCCCAAGAAGATGTTGTAACACCAAGGAAGGTTAGTGAATATCCTCATCCCAGTTGTTTCAGGCAGCTTCTGGCAAGCTTACTTACCTAAAATTGGACCCCCCCGACACATAGAAGGAGAGACAGAAAATTATTTACAATGGCCTCATCACACCTGATATAAATCCATCTAACTAGTGAAGAGCAATTCTTAGATTACTTGTTGCCCAAAGGATGGAGAAAGCCTTAGACTATCCTTCTGGGACAATTCAAATAATGGTATATGAGTAAGAAAGCTTAACTCTAGCTAAATGTTAACGTTGTCCTTCTGTTTGTTGCCGTATCGCATGGATGGGTGCCCTGAATATTAGCAGTGCAGTATGGAAGCAATGCCCATGTCAATGATGCATTGCAGTTGATATGATGGTGATGAGCTCCCTTCTGTAGAGTGACGCAGGAAACTTCAGACAACTCAGAAATCAAAGAGGCCTGAGAGTCCAGCCAAAGGTGCGGAGCCTGCTCAGCATCAGCCGTGGTATTCACTGTGCCTGAAGCTGTTTAGAAGAAGGAATGTGTTTGGGTTTGGGGGTTGTTTTTGTTGTTAAACTATGCTGGTAACGGCTGGCTGGAGGAATCTGTGGGTTGCAAGCACAGCCAAGCAGAAACAGCACACTCCTCAGCAGGGAAAGCCAACTTTGTTTTGCCAAAGGAGGAATGAGAGCCAACCACTCCCATGACCAGAGGGAGAGGAATTGGGCAAGAGATGGAAGGGGAAGCCTCTTCTGTGACTCTTAGGGGCAAATATCGCATCTAGGGGGGGCTGCCCCTCTTCACCCTCCTTCCCAAGTAGTAGTAGCTACCTTAAACACCTCAACTCCCCTCCTGGACCTTTCCTACCCTGCCTTAGCTGCAGCAACCAGCTGTGGAGACCACAACTCAGGTTTAGAGAGAAGAGACAGTAGCATCGATGCCGCTTTGCATCCCGCTGCAGCCTGCAGCAGCGGCGAGTACCAGCTTTGGCTATGCCAGAGCCAGTGGTCATGGTCTCAGTGGTGACTCAGTCTTGCGTGTCTTGCAGGGAGGTGGTCTGCAAAACAACCACCCCTACCATCTAAGATGCAGCTGCAAGGGTTCACGTAAACACATCAGGAGCACTCGAACTCCAGTCTTGCAGTCAGGCTTGCCTAATGCTATGGATCCACAGCACACAGAATAACCTCCGCTGTCTGGGAGATTCATCTAGCAGCTCTGCTTTACCCCCAAAGCATAGTGTATGGTGGTGCAAAACCACCACTATTTCAGGAGCTGTGTTTGGTCTTCTACAGCTCTTCTGCCATACCAGTGTTGGTAATCGCGAGAGGAACAGTTGAAGGAGAGGAGGTAAGTTTTAGTAAAACAGAGCTCTTTCTTCATGGTTTTGCCTATTAACAGACTATCGCATTCTCTGCAGCACATTTTCTGTACTGTGCCTTCAGGTTGATAATAAATTGTGGCGTGTGAGCAATGAATGGCAATGGAAATTAGAGGTGGATGTGTTCTCTTGCATTAACTAGTTTACCACTAGGATGGACAATATACATCACGTAAGGAAGGTGGTATCATAGGCAGTGAAAGAATTTAATGACAATTATGAGTTTAATGCTATGACGGGGTTTAGATGTAGCCGTGACATTAGCTACTTGCAGTGACTTCTTTGCTTAGCAATCTCGGCACCAGGCAGCAAGACCCAAAATGTGTTTTTTCTGCCCCCAAAGCAGGCAGGTATTGAACCTTAATCAGCCTCAGTGCGAGCCTGGACATCCGACCGGCTCCACAAGCCCTTTCTTTGTGAGCAGTTCCAATAAAGCCAAATGGAGCCGGGTTTGCAGTTTGGATGCAGCTTTGTGTGGTAATGAATGAAGTACGCAATTAAGGAACCCATTTGGTATTTCTTTCGATCTGGGACAAACCGAAGTGCTGGTGGCTTTGCTCCCAGGTTTTGCTATAAAGCGATTGTGGAAAGCTACTGAAGAGAAGCATTTTAATCAGATTAGAATAGATAAAGAGTATAACCCCGTGGTTATACAATTGAGCTTTCTAATCATATTAAACTTTAATACCAGCATCAGTGCCATATTGGAACAACAATCGCAAAAAGCTACAAGCATAAAATATTACAGATCCTTAAACATATTACAAAATGTCATCCACTAAAGTTAAAAAATGTTATCGTGTTTAGGGAAATGTGCCAGCTAAAAAAAAAACCCGAGAGCCTGAAGTCCATGTGCAGATTAAATGCAGCACAGCAGAGGCAAGGCTTGACCTTTTTGTTTCTTACTTTTTTATTAATTAAATTGCTTCCCAAACAGCTACTTTTGCCACCACTATTACCCACCTTAGTCCTCATCCACCGAGGTGCTAAGTACACTTAGCTCTTTTTGCAATCTATTGAAGGGTCCCTCGTTGTGGGACGCAGCAAGAGGTGGCTCCTCTTCACTGGTAAAGCAGCCCTGAAAAGAAACAGCTTCAGCTCTGTCACACCTCTGCCATTGCAGCCACCGCTCAGCATCTATCAGGGCTTAAAGCGGGAGAGGACTGAAGCCAAGAGCCCAAGGAAAGGGGCTGTTAATGCACGTCAAATGCTTGATTTAAGTGGGTTGGTCTTCTGGCATCTATGTATTTCCACCAATTTGAGTTCCTCGTGATTCAGGTTTGAGAGTACAAAGGACCCCACTTGGAAACAGCGGCCTTGTGCTGAAACCCTGCCCGCAGCCGCAAGTCCTGCCAGTACGCCTCCGGGCTGCAGCAGCCTCGAATCGCAGCAGGCAATCACGGCTGTCCCTCCTTGGGCAAAATGGCCAAGCAGTAATTCAAAACCAAAGGTTTTCCTTTCTTCTCCCCTCCAGCTGGAGTTCCCTCTTCCCACAGACATGCCGGAGGTGCTAAGCGATTTGTTTTGATTGAATAGAGTCAAGGTAGCAAAGACCTCGAATTTAAACCACATGGTCCCTGCTGGCTGCGGTGCGAGCGTGGCTGGCAGCTTGGAATGGGGTGATGTCCACAGGGGCAGCCAGGACAGGCCAGGGTCCACCGTGCTGCTGCAGTAGGTTTTCCTGTGCCCTGTGAAATTTTATTCAGCTGAATATTCTACACCTCAGAGAGTCTTACTCATCCTTAAACTAAATAGCATTTACCCTCAGATTTTTCTTCCCAAGCTTTCCATAATTTTTTCTGAACTTTTTGTTCCTTGTCCACCGTCCCGCTGCAGTGATGCTTGGCCACTCCCCTACAACTCTTGAAGTGCTGTTTTTTCCAAGGCATCTTCCAGCCCACTAATTCTTCCTCCAGGCTCAGGGTCTCTCTGCATCATCCTCTGACAGGTAGTGCACGGTCTGCAGCGTAGGGAGGCTTAAGGAGTATTTGGGCTTTCTATCGCTGCTGGCACCGTTGGTGCTGGGGTTGTAGCCTGGCTGGGTTGCTGCTGGGTTTACTACTCCCCACCATAGGAGAAGCATCATGGCTGGGTCCCGGAGAGGTACCCCACCTCCAGCACCCACCCTGGCACCCCACACACCGGTGGAGCTGCGCGGTCCTGGGGTGGCGGGGGGGAGGACCGCTCCCTAACAGCCCGGGAAGTTTGGCTCTTTGTGCTTCTTTGTGATTGATGCCCTGGTAATTATGCACCTTATGAAGATATGCGATATAATCATACCCTTCTAAAAATGCCTTGGATTAAAAGCTTTTCCTGGGTCTTTAGGTGATGGGCCTGCAATTACAGAAAATGAACTGCATTTTAGCTTTCCACTGAAATTAATAACAGTGGTTCTCCAGTTGACTCCGTGAGTAGTTAATGGAACAAACTGGATGCTTCACTACAATATGGGTTTTAAAGCTATTTGAGAGAGATTCTGTGTTTCAAATGGGAAAATAATTCACACGATGCAAAACCATTTTGTTCGCATCTTTGTGAAATAATGGCTCTGTGTAGCTTCAAGATGTAACTGTTTATCGATAATGATTTCAGTGTGCTCTTCCATCTCTCGCTGCACTTGGGGGGAATGACCTGCAGAGAACTTTGGAAAAAGAAAAAGAAGCCAAGGAATTAATGATGCAGAAAAGAGCTCCAGCCTGGCCTGAGATGCACGAATGGGTTTTACCATAAACCTTGAAAAATAGATTTGTGTGAGTTCATGCAGGGGCAGAACAGCAAATACTCCGAGACTTGTTGAATTTCAGTTACCTCATCTCCAACTCGGCTCAGTTTAACTCAAGCTGTGATAATCGGCAAATTTTGGAGTGCTGCAGGTGGGTCGCAACCGATCTCAGGGAGAGAGCAGCCAGCCCCTCGCTTACATCCCAGTTTACCTGCCCCAAAGACAGGGCCAAAATAGCTCACGTGTCTTTGGCTGTGTCTGCCTCCTTTCATAGCTCCTTGCCCACCGAGCAGAGGTGAATCTAGGACATCACTCTCCGGGTGAGCGGAAAAGTGAGTGGTCCCTCTTTCCCCGGTCCCTTTTGCAAATGAACTGGGCTGAGGATGGGCCAGGATCCAACTCTGCACCTCCTACAGTGCAACCAGTCCCGCTGCTTCTCTGCGCTGGGAATACTGGAGGTCCAGAGCAGGTTCAGACCATTTTTCCCATGGAACAGGCGTACCGCAGAGCCACCCTCTCTCCCTCCGCCATCAGCACCTGCGTGCCGCCAGCCCTGCCTGTGCCTTCAGTGCTATGGCTCACCCGAGAAACCTTTCAACACCTTTGGCCCCCAGTCAGTAAGTCCACTCTTGAAGCAGCTGTGAGCAGCTGCTCAGCCTTTTCGGTCACTGTTCGCCTCCCATAACCAGGAAGCTTTTCCTGGCACTGGCCTTTGCACAGGCAGGTGCTGGAGGGGTGATCCCCATTAGCTGGTGCTGCAGCCGCTGCTTTTCCGCACCAGTCACAGTGTTTTCGGAAACCTTTGACCCTGTCCCTTATTCCTCTATGGACGTTGTTTTGGTGTCCACATTTTTATCTCCCACCCAGTGAACACCTTTGCACTGTGAAGCTAAAGCAGAGCGGGCACCGAGTGCCACCAGCAGCCTGGTGCGGGGGCTGGCTCCCCCGTCCTGGTTCATTTAGCAAGGCAGGAAGAGCCCCGAGCGCATCCAAGAAGTCCTCTCCTCGGGCGGTCCCCCGGGGTGCAGGGTCAGTCCTCAATCCCACACGCTGTGTCCTGCCGGGGGGTGTTCATGTGTCAGTATTGCCAGTTTTACTGCCGCTCCCCTGGATGATAGCATCATCTATGCAAGTTTCGCTACTTTCTCTGACATCAAAAATAGTTGTATTTTCAGAGCGTATCTCTCAGCTGTTGGGAACAACCTGAACTGCAATCTAAAGAACCTGTATTTTGCAAGGAGCTTCTTGAATAAAACACTTGCTCCCTTTTTTCCCCTCCAAAAGCATCTGCCGGGAATCTAGTGAGACATCAACCATAGAAAAACATTTTTCATCAACCAAGTGTCCTGGGACTCACACGCTCTTAGGAAAATATTCCCTCAGTCACTGGCCACGTACGTGAACCTGTACTGCAGTGGCCTCCTCAGGTACCCTCTCGGAGGTTGGTTGGCACCAATTTCCAACAACACACTCCAAAACTCCTGGCCTGGGCCCAGAGCCACTTGCAACAGCAGCGCTTGCACAAGGACGGGTTTTGGTAGCATCCTGCTTCCCAGCCAGTAGGCAAGATTGGGTGTGGTAAGGAACAAGGGTGCATAATCAATCAAAACCTCAGGACAGGGAAACTGTAGGTAATTTTCTATGATATTTTATAGATAATATATTTTTATGATCTATATATTATGTATTACCCATATATTATTATTACCCATATAATTAACTATAACTACCTATATATCTTATATGTTATAGGTAACAAATTATAGGCAATTACCTAAAAGTTTGCAGCCTTTTGGGTGGCTCAGCATGGGCAAGACTGAACTTCACTTGTTTGTTCTCCTTCCAGACTCTCAGCTCCTCGAGGCACGGCTCTGCTTCCTTACACAGCTGTAAATCAGTCTTAGCTAGGTTAAAAAAAAAAAACCAACAACCCACACTCATTTTTCCTTTGCTTCTTTCTCTCCTAATTCACCTTCCCCTCACCTTTTATATAATCTATACCTTTCCCGAAGTACCAAGACCCAGGAAGGACAGACCCCGCTACCCACCCAGCACCCCTGACCAGAACTGCTGCTGCAAGCTATGGCCAGGACAGATGGTTCAACCCCAGGGCAGGCTTTGAAGGCATCCAGTAGCTATGCTTCTGTCTACACTTACTTCATTTTATTTCTGTGTCTGATTATTTTTGTTGGCAAGGAAGGTAGGGGGAGGGATGTTTTTATCAGGAGTGGAGTCAACTGAGAAGCACTGCAGAAACATCTTTCAGCAGACGGCTGCTGCTGCACACCCGTCTTCCATGAGGCAGAGGAAAACTTGCCCCAATCTAATGAAGTCTAATGCATCTGTCTGCTTTTAGAAAATCCTTCATTTATTGCTGGAATTGGTTAATTCTTTTAGCAAATAGATCAGCTACGTCCAGGTCTTTGTGTGTGTTATGGTCTCATGGGCTACACAGTTACACCGCACATGGATTATCAACAAGAGGTCTCTGTAATGGCTTGACTTTGCCTTAATTCGTCCTCTGTTAGCACAAGAAGCCACAGCTCCTCAGCTATTGCTGTCTCTCATTGCTGGAGCATTCAAGAACCTGTTCTCTGAAATACAGTTAAACGACAAACTTGCTCCCTAAACAACTCCTCTGTGCAGAGCCCCAAAGCAAATCAGCCTCCATACATGTACGGTAAAGTCCTGAAAGAGGAGGTTTTAGCGGCAACGCTGCCAACCCCCTGCTCAGAGCCACTCTGACGGCCGGGCCAGCCATCACGCCGCTGCCTGATGCCGGTGGCCTCGCGGGGCCACCAGCTGCCGCGGGTGGGCAGGGTCTTCCCGGGCACCGGCCACAGCTTCCTCCCAGGGACTCCGGGTAAAGTCAAACAAAGTGAATTAGATGCGAGGCTCGCAGCTCAGTCTTCGGTTATTATTTTACAAATGAACAGCCAGATGGACATCTTCCTTGGCTTAGGGTAAATACTTCATCAACTGTATCCTTCAGACACCGCGTCGCTCTCCCACTATCTCCTATTCACAGCGAAGAATAAGGAGCTGCTCACCTGGGCTTGAGAGTGGTTTTTTATCAATCGTATGGGTTGCGATGCCGAAATGAAAAACCTGTCAACTTCATCATGAGGAAGGAAGGCTGAGCACACATCTTTGCGATGCAAATTTCCCCATCGGTGAGCACGATTTTTCATTGTCAAACAGATAAAAGCTAACCAGGGAGCGAGGAGCAAACCTGGCATGTTGTGACAGACACTTGCAAACAACAGATAAAATGTGCCGTTTCCAGCTTCAGCCAGGTGTGTCTGACTGTCGTTCGCTGAGTCTTTGGAAGCTTTGAATATCAGATATTTTAATTATAAATGCTCACTCAAGTCAATATATTTCTCAGTACAAGAGCAGTGACAGACAAAAAGGATTTTCTTAACATTGAGCATGCACAGCAACATCTCCAGAACTTAAAAATAAGACAAGCGCGTCACTAAAAAAAATACTTAGGTGTCACACATACAAAACAGGAACAGCAAAATAGACCTTTGGGGAAACGGCAGGTAAGCTTCAGCCCAAACTTGGAAAGAAACATAAGCTTTGGAAGTCCAGAAAGACTTTGCAATGCATAATTATGCTGCACTCCCATACCTTGCAGTAAAACACGGCTGTAACTGTGCAACCTTGGAGCTACCTGGGAGCTTCATGATGGAGGAGGATTTCACCAGACGGGTGTCTCTCCCGCCGACAGTGTGGATGTGAGGCATGAGGATAGAGACGCCCTGCCCAGGCACAAATATCCATCATGTTGATACCTAATATTTATACCGGCGAGCCTGGGCTCCCTTTCTCCTAATGGAGAGAAATTGGCACTTTTAGGTGCTGTTCATCTCATCCTAATGTAGTTGTCTAAAATAAATCAGATGACTCACACTGTGGGCATAGCTTTTTATTTTCCCTGTCTTGAAAGGGAGCAGGGATGAGCAGCCGAGGTACCAACTTTCGCACAATAGTGTCTAAAGGTAGGTGAGATGAATCCTACCGTAGACAGCTACTTCACAGGAGTTCTCCAAATAAGTCACATGTAAAGTTCCTGGGAGCAGTCAAGAAAATTTAAGCAACGATGAAGATTTCAGCTCCCCTCCCGGGATGCAGGTGGCATCGGACAACATTAAGCACACATGGTGAGACATAAAAATGGGGCGCCCAAGGGAGTCCCAAGGGGTGGGGTACTCAGGCAGGTCCACGCTGGGAGAGCCATCGCCTCAAGCCACCTCCTGTAAAGTATTCCTGGGTTGGAAATGATACATCTCAGACAAAACCCAGCTCAAAGCTTGTGGTCTGGGGGCTATCAGGGAAATGTGACCTCTTTAGGGGTAACATCGGGTAGAGCCACCCCCCAGAAATGCCTGCACCCTTGCTGGCTGCTGCTGTCAGCTGCAGCTGCAGCTGGTGGCGATGCCAACTGACGTCAGGGCACCCACCTTTGAGGTCCACAGTTTCACGGAGGGAAAATGCCCATCCAGCTCGTTGGCAGCTGTGGGGAAGGTCCATCTCAGCTGACTTCACCCACCCAGAGGCTGAGCATCTCCTCTAACCATGCCTCCACGAGCAGCAGGGAGGCCGAGAAGGTGATCCCTCCACGTACTTAGGTGTTTGCCCAAGCAAGGGCTAGGCCAGCCCTGGAGGCTTTCGTCCTCCCCCAGTGATGAGGGGGCTCACTGAGGGCCCCCTTGCCTGACTAAACCTGGGTGAGGGGGGTCTCATCATCACACTGTCACAACCAAGTGGCAACGCTGGGAGGTGGACTTAAAAGTAGAACATTTACATCGGTGATAAGCAGCGGTTCATTTATTTTAAAGAAAAGTTTAAAATAACACACTGTTTTGACTATCATGTTAATCTGTGGCGTCTCAGAGGCACATGTTGCTTGATACACCTAAAGTGAAGAAATACCAACTGCCACCTTGGAGATATCCAAAAGCCATCTGGACATAGTCCTGGGCAACTGGCTTGAGGTGGCTCTGCTTGCGCAGGGGGTTGGACCAAATGACTTCCAGAGATCCCTTCCCACCTCACCCCCTCCGTGATTCTGTGAAATCTAAAAATAATGTAAAAATAATACAGAAATTAAGAATGTTCTCAGTGAAGCCTTTCCTGAAAGACGACTCTGAGATTTTATGAAATGGCAATTTTCAAAAATACTTTCTTCACTCAGGAGCAATTTCACTTTGAAGCTTCATCAAAACAACACACCTTGGTGGAAGCATTCACATTGGCCTGCCAAGACCTACAGCTCACCAAGCGCTTTCCAGCAGAAAAGGGGTGCCCGCAGGGTCATCCCTCTCCTGCCTGGCTGAACGGGTGCTCACCACCACCATTCACCAGCAAGGCACCACCAAGACATCCTCTCCCAGAGCAAAGCCCCTCTCACCTCCTGGCCTGCCCCTGCTCCCCTGCCACATAATGAGGATGTGGCCATGGTGCCGGGCATCGCTCCATAGTCATCCCGTGGCAGCCAACCTCGTGTCTCACTGCTTCTGCTTGGGTTTTCATATACACTACATGCACACTGGCAAGATATGGACAGCAAAACATCATCCACTTCCTCCCCTTCCATTGTTCTGCATCTCTGCACCTGGAGGGGAAGAGAATGCTGATGTTGGTTAGATACAAAAGTAAAAAGAAAGAAAAGGAGAAGGTGGCAAAATAATTCTTCCCTGAAGGAAAGCTCTCCTGTTTGTTCAGATCATTACCAGATCAGCAAACCCATGTAAAAGTACCATTAATTTTAATACTTTCCCAAGACTAATTAGGTTTAAATTGGGTAGAAAATATTGTGCAAATAACTAGCCGTGCATAAAATCCCCAGTGAAGTTTAAACAGGAGTGGTAGAAAACAGGGAAAATAGGTTTTATTAATGCATTTACACCTTCTTAGAATTTCCCTGAATTGTGTTTTACCTTGGCTATAAAGATGAAAACATTTAAATTTCTTTAAAATTACATTTGACTTAATTACAGCCAATCCCTAATACCAGCAAACAACCCATTTTGCCTACTTTGCAGCATAAATAGCCACCAGCCTCATCATTTCATAAAGAGTTGTTTTTCTACATGATGTTCTCTATGTGCAGAATGTTAATAGCTACTATAGCTGAATATGAATAGGCTTTGTAGCTCCACTTGAAATATAGAAAAATGGCCCAGACATTAAAAAAGATAAAAGGGAAAAGGGCAGTAATGAATTTAGAGGAAAATGAACATTAATGGTACTAGCATTACCTCATGTTCCACATAACAAATTATTGGAAATCTGTCAAGCACACCAAATTATCTACTCATCTGCTGTTGTGGGGCCCTTTGGAGCCATCCAAAACCAGCAAAAGCAAGACAATTTAAGCTAATTTTACTATTTATAACAATAGAACAGACCATTAAGATAAATTAATGTCATTATCAAGTTTCTATGAAAATGACAAATACCGCTATTTCAAGCAGCTTTAGAAGCTGTTGACTATAATGAAATCTGCTGTACAGGTACTAAAAAGAAACACTCCAAGTAATTATTTTCTAGTAGCTTGTTTGTTTCCTTCACATTCATTTACTTTCACCACAATTAGTTCTGTACACAATATATGGTAACTAAACAGTCAACACCACGCAGCATTAGGACTAATTGGGCAATTACGATGCAGTTTTCAGCCTTTTAGGTCCTAAAGAGAGCCAGGAGTAAACATTTTAGAGGCAACAATAGCGCACCGCATCGATTTGCGGGGTTGGAGTTTGACGGAATACAAAGCAATGTGAGAAATAAAGCCAGGTAAAATGCTTTACACAAAACAGCCCGAAATGAGATGGTTTATTAAATGATCTAATTGCTGAGGCTCTGAGCGTGAGGCTGGACACGGCCGGCAGAAGCCAGCCGGGGTTAGGATTCTGGAGCAGGCGTGCTCCCGGGTCAGCTCCGGCCCCAGGTCAGTTCAGCTGTCTAACCAACAACCAGTGTTACACCAGGCAGAGGTGGGAAAATATGTGTGCTGGGAAGATTTATTCATATTCTCTCAAAGCTTCCTCGGCGTTTTAACTCCAGGTGTTCCGCATGTACTGTCCCATCCCTTCCTGACTGCCGGTACTGCTGTGTTAGACAACAAATTATGCAAAAACATCTTTTCTTACTGCCAGTCTTGACTTTTTGCTTTGGAGGATAAGGAAAACAGAAGCTCCTGGTCCCTCCTTCGCTCTACTGCTCATGATATACTAGGTGAGGCTGGGGAGAATACACACGTACTGCAAACATGGCATGGATGAGGCTCAATACGTGAATAAATTCCAGCCGAAGTGTCGACATTCAGCTGCATTAAGCAAACACGATGGAGGTAGCCATGGAAATCTAGGTGGAGATGTCATGCTTTCTCAGGCCAGCCTGGAAGGCTTTTTTCCCCCATGGCTCACTCACATGGAGGGCAAGAGGAGGACGAGGGAGTCTAGCATCCCTCTTTAAACTCCTTTTCACTTTCCTCATTTATGTAGCTGCCAAGCTTTTATCCGCTCTGTGTGTGCCATTTCATGCCAGCGACATAATGAAATAATTTGCATATTTGCACATAATTTCCTCGCAACCTTCTCCAACTTTAAAGCCCCTGTGCAGCTAGGGTGGGGGGGCGAGCATGGGATGCAGGGAGAGTTCACTGGTGTGATGCTGGGGGAACAGCATAGCAGAGCTCTGCCTGCAGCCCTGCCTGGGGAGCATGCAAGTCGAGCCAGGAGCCTCCTCCCTGCCTCGAACACAGCTGAGGGGCTGAGCTGGGGGATCCCCAAACTGCCGCAGCGGAAGCCACGATTCTCACGCTCAGCTCCCTGATGCAAGGCTAATGCTCCGCAGGGCAGAGGTCAGACCATGGATGGGGACAACCCGTGTCGGTGAACTCCCAAGGGCCTGGGGACAGGGCTGCCTGCTCGCAGGGCTGCAAGGTGGTCGGCGGTCCAGGGAGAGGTGAGGAAGGTACCAAACCCAGCCGCTGACACGAAGACCCCTCCTTTCTCCTCTTCCTCCTGGCCGGTCCCTGTCCTGCACCTGGTCATGCCACCACGGCACAGCGGTATCTTAGTCTGGGTGCTGATCAGTTCTGTGCTAATGATAATGAAAGGCAATTAGTCTCTAAAAGCATTATCACAACATTCATTGCATTTATGACATTTTATTAGTACTATCAGTCAGGGATTTTATGAAGCAGAGATTTGCTTTTTCCTTAATTAGACATTTATGAGAGAATATCAAATCTGACAATCCATTTAGTAATTTATTACAGAATAAAGAGACTCCAGCTGAAATTCAGCTTTGGTTTATACACCTGGTTTTGCACTGAATTTAACAGGAGCTGCATCTATGTGCATCAGTGCAAATTTGGCTCAGTGTCCTTGCAACAGACTATGCATCCATCAGTTTAGGGAAGGCTGAACCGTCCACCCTGCTCACAGCTGCTTCCAAAAGCTGGAAATGCTCAAGTTGCATGGGGATGCACAGGCAAGAGCAAAGGTCTCGTGAGCTCTTGCACCAGGATGATTTTTAAATGGGCTTCTACAGTAACCTCCTAAGGGAGGATTTATGAAATGCTGGAGCAGCTACTGGGGGACCTCTGCAAATCACAGCAATTATTCAGGCCCCCAAGACAGATGCAAAACCCAGCCAGGTGAGTGTGCTGGGCCAGGTTACACCGTCCTATCTGGGCTGCAGCAGTTTTCTGACCCTGTTCTCCCACCACTCATCAAAGGCAAGACATCGTGGTTGGGCTGGGCCTCTGTCCCTGCCAGGGAGGCTGACATCCATTGCCTCGCCTTGCCTCTGCCTAAAAGCTCTCCCAGGAGCAGCTGGAGCCCAGGAGCCAGCACATGGCAGGGCTTGGTGAGCTCAGTCACTCAGATGTATGCCCAAGCCCTTGGGACCTTCACTTTGGTTTCTGCCTCATTACTGTCTGTGGTCCCTGTGCTTTGTCCTGCATTTTCCATTATATGGCCAGATTCTTGCATCACTCCATCTCTAAAAGATGCTAAAAGGAATTTCTTAGAAATTATTTTAAAAATTTCGTACCTGAAAGGAGTGACAAGCTGGCTGCTGACCCGTCAGCAAGCAGCTGCCAGCGGTGCCGGAGCACTCAGCGAGTGCGTGCAGGATGGTGTGGCTTCGCCAGGAATCAGCAGGGTCTGGTGGTCCCCTCAGTGGCCAGGAGAGCTGCAGGTGGCCCAGGGATGGGTGGAAGGCACAGGACAGCCATGCACCGTAAGCTGGACTTCTCAGTCTGCAAAGCCTTATGAAGAAAAGGCTTTTGAATCCCACAGCCAGACACGGAGCAGTAGGGAAGGGAGCAGGACAGCAGGGCTGTGTCCAAGGAGGGATGAGGAATTCAGGGGAAAAGTGGGAAAACGTGTCCCTTGTGGGGCTCTTGTGATCCCTGCATCTCCAACCGGGGCTGAAAGGGCTATTCTAACCATGCATACTAACACTGTATCCACTTTGGGCCTCTGCAGTTTTGGAAGGTGTTCAATTTTTAAGAAGTTACAAAAAAAACCAACATTTCAAGACTTGGAGAAAATGCTGCTGTGAAAAACCTGAAGAGCTTATAAAGGATATTGGGAGCTGACCTTGCTACAATTTGTATGAACTTGTTCAGAGAGAAGATAAGGGGTTGTAAAGGGACCGTATGATATAGAGGAGAAAGTCATAGCAAGAACTAAGGAATGAAGCTACAGGCACACAAATTCTGCTTGGAAGTGGAGTGCGGATCTCCACCAGCCAGTGGCCTTAACCATTATCTCTCAGTGCCAAAGGCAATAGCTATCGTCAGCTCAAGGCCGGATGCCTGTTTTCCCACACAAGTAACTGGGCTCCAGAGAGAGGTAAGAAAATGAAATGTAATAGCCTGTGATAGACAGGCAGTCTGCCCAGGTGATTTGAGGTTCCCTTCTGCCCTTAAATACTGCGGATTTATGAAAAGGATCTGCAGGCTGAAGAGCTAGGTCAGTGGGGAGCTCACCTGGGCACGCACCTGAGATACATGTCAGAAGGGACTGTGATGGAGAAAACGCTTAAATAGCACAACTGTAGCGCTGATTTTCCCAGACTTTTAGCTCTGTAAATAAAATATACCCTGTGAAATTTCTGAGAAAACAGGATTTTCTGTGAGGTCCTCTGCATGCACAGGAGTGTGGTGGAGGCAGGAAGGGAGAGATTTATCACGGGAGCCAGCTGCATCTTAAAAACCGACTCTTCTCGTTCCACTATAAACAGATGAAACCCCACAGATATCCACACTCATCTTTGATAAAGACAGCTCAAGGTTAGCTCCAGCTTTGGCAGTCACGGACACGGCGCCCGCCCTCGGTGGAGAACAGCAGAACCAGCCAGAAAGCATCAGCCGCTCGCCAGGCGACCAGCCCCATGTCTAGCACCCCAGCTGTTCTGCCACGGGCCTGGCTTCTGCTTTTTCCTCAACGGATTCTGTTTAGCATTTACTTTATATAATAGTAATAAAAATCAACCCTATTTTTGCAAGAAGAGACCCAAGCAGGGAAAGGAATGTGCTTTTTAGATCCTTCATCCTGCCTCTTGCCAAAACTGCTCTTATCTGTGTATGTGTGCTAAGGCAAAAGACAGGCAGACGGCGGAAAAGCTGCAGGCACGTTGTTGAGGGTACAGAGTAAGACAGAACAGAGCTTTTTCCCATTTCTTCATGCTTTAGCAGGAGACACAGTGCAGCAACATCGTCATGACTGGCTTTTCCCTCCCGCCCCTGCCTTTGCCTGTGCAACCCCCGAAAAGCCCCAGTTGATCTGGTGGGTCCCTCTGAAATGGCATACAGCACAGAAAATCATTATAAGATTTCCTGGCAATCAAGCTGATGCTTTGCCACAGATTCCAGCCTGAATAACCCAGAAAACTATGTGATCACTGGTTTAGGTTGTTCTGGATTTTTGGGAGTTCGGGTTTAAGTTTTCCCTCTACACCCCAGAAGCACAACCTGGGTAGTGATGATGAAATCCGCTCCTCCCACCCTCATGAGTATTCTTCCTTTCCCCCTGCTTATGGAGAGAGCGTTAAGCCCTGAGGTAAGGATGTTAACATCAGGGCAATGAGACTGTCTTAAAAGTCTGCAAGCAGCCTGGCACAAGCTACTCTGAGGCATGGGCTAGCACGGTAATTTAAGCAGCAGCAAACCCAAATCCAAAGTGATCAATGTGCAGCTTACTGAAAATAGAAGTTCGTGTGCACAATGACAAATACGTTAGTGTACTGGCAAACCAAACAACACCAAACTGATCCTATTACATAGTTATTGTTAGATGAACTCCATAAAATCTCTCCGTTTTAAGAAACGGATGGATTTTTCAAGGACTTTTCCACTCAAAGAGCGCAGACGGCAGGAACCTGGTGCAGAGCTGACAACCAGCTCGCTGCAGTGCACAGCAACCTGCAGACACGATGCTAACAGCTGCTTCTTGCATCTTTCTCAGGCTGGATGCAGAGACACAGCCTCTTTCCCAGGAAAATGATCCTGGTGTGCCAGGTGTGCCAGGTTGTACTAACAGTGGAACTGAAGCCTCCGCAATTCTCTCTAAGCATCTCTCCTTCTCCCAGGAGAAATTCAGCACCATTCCCTTCTGAAGATGGACAAAAGTGCATTCCCTTCCACAACAGCAAGTAAAAATAACAACTAGCAAACGCATTATGGATTATCTGCCAGTAATTATGGCCCCTGCACTGATGGAGCTTTTTAATCCCAGCAATGCTTCCTGCTCTCTGCACAGCCTTCTCCAGAGAAGCCTCCTGAGAAGACTGCAGAGGTGGGTCCAGAGGCTGCAGTCCACATTTGTTGCCCCTGTGAGTAGCTGTCCTTGGAAAGCGTTTGCCATGGAGCGTATTTCATGCCCGATGGATGACAGCGGGTTGCTTTTTCCTTTTAACACCGTGCACACAAGCAGCGATGGGCTGTCTGAGCCTCCCTCCAGTGCCCTGTTACCATGTGGAGCTCCTGTGCCCTTGGTGGCCAAGCCATGCCCAGGATGTCCCAGCACTTCACCCATGTTAGATGCCACCTGGGCTCTGCTGCCCTCGGGGCTGTGGACACTCTCTGAAGGATCGTGCTTTGTCCACCTGGGTGTTCTTGGCCTGAGAGAGAAATCTGGGGGAGGACACACTCAATCTGCACAATTTACAGCCAGCTTGGAACAAAACACTTTAAACTGAGACATTATTTGGTCAAAGAGAGCCTCAAGGCAGTGCTGGGTGATGTGGGGATGGTGGGACTTGCTTCAACAGGTTAAGGAAAGGAACTGGAGCAAAAGAGAGAGGGCTCAGAGGCAGTCACGGACTATCAGCTTCCACAACTTATCAGTCACGTGTGCCCTGAGCTCATGGGGAGGGCTGGATCACTGACTTATTTTGGCCCAGAGTGAGGAGAAGAAAGGCGCACACACATGGACAGCTGACATGGAAACCTGCTCAGCAGCATTGACTTTGTCCTGTATCTCGTATCTTGGAAATGGCTTTTAGCTGGAGACCAGATGAAAAGGTGCTCATATGAATGCATTAGTGTGCCCCTGCGGTGTTTGAACTGTGCGTTTTAATCCACACAATAGCTGTGGAGTCTATATGAGGGACACAACTACATGTGCATGGAGAGTCTCAGATGTCAGGAGCAGCCACTGACTCTTCTGCCTGTGTGTGGGCTCTTCCCTGGGTTCCAGGGTAGTGATGGGGGCACACTGACACCCTAGCAGTATCACGAGTCCAGACGTTCATGATACCAAACAATCAGGCCCTTGGGCTACGGCAGTCTCAGCAACACCTACCTAGGACACGTGTGTTCCTCTCAGGAGACAGGCTCTGCTTTGTGCTGCCGCTTCCACCATTAGAAACCAGGTTAGTCAGGAGACAAAGCAAGCTCTCTGCACCCACCCACAGCCACCTGAAACACTTCTGCAATACCTTGGTGACACTGCGTGGTACTGAGGCATGTTTTTGGTATTGCTGGAGTCTGACAAAGTGTTATCTATCCCACCATTGTGAAGCCAACATCACCGCTGAGGGTGTTACCACCAGCCAGCCCATGCATGGGCGCTGTCTGAGTGATGGTGGGGCAGTGCTGCATGAGGGATCCTGGTGTCTGGATGTGCGGTATGTGGTAGGACCATGGGGGACATGGAGGGCATAGAAGCTGTTTCTTGGGCTGTATACATTCCAAATATATTTGTATCATGTACATTTTTCTACATTGCCGGCAACAAGACAGTCAATCCATATTTCCTCCCAACCCCATCTTCAGCATTTGCTTCTGCTCTACTCTGCCCTCCAATTGTGCCAGCACAGTCATTTGTGCAGCATAGGCTGACCAGGACCACTGCACTTACTTGGATGAAAAAACCCCCATCTTTTTGCAAAGTCATTTTTCAGCTGTATCAGCTCTCTGGCTCAGCACAGTCACAAAACCACTTGTGCCAGTACAGCACAGGTGGGCACATGGTGGGTGGGCACGAAAGGGCAGGGAAAGGAGATGAGAGCAGTGGCTGATGGAGAACTGTCTCCACATGAGGCTGTGGCTTTGCGGCGAGCAGCAATGCATCTCTGCCCCCTCACTCCTGCAGCATGTTCCTTTGCCCACCTGGTACCGTGTCATGTCTTGGCTCTGGAGCAATCATTTTGCAGCCACATTGTGAACTGAGTCAGGGCTCTTGGCCTCACCTCTAAAAAACCTGCAAAATATTTCTTTTTAAACCAGATCAGTTTTTCAATCATGATTCACAGCACAGATGTACTTCCTGCACAGTTCAATGGGTGGTATGACATAGCATGGGCTGGAACAAGAGAAATGCAATTTACAGCAGCAGCTGAGACTGCTTCATACAGTAACACCATTGAGCAGTGTAAGTCAGGACCAAAGCGAGACATCTGTGCCCACGGAAGACGTCTCAACCTTAACTACAACATTTTTCAACCCTCCCCTTCAAGCTTAGCTAGTGCAATTTGTGTTGAACTGCTAATGATGTAAGACTTCTTAAAGGAGTTGGGTTTCTTTCAAGATTGGTATGGTAAAGACAGAAGTATGCAATGTACATTGTCACAGTTTCCTCTGTGATGAAGACTGAAGAGATAAAGATGGAATATAAACTGTTTTGTGAAGTTCTGGTCTATGGACTTTATCTCCAAGTAAATTAAGCTTAATCAAGAATAATCAAATGCTGTAAATGAAATTCTGAAAATTACCACTTCAGTTATTTGAAGAACAAATAATACAGCTATATTTTTAACCCCTGAGACTACAGGACTTTGAGGTCAGAGCAAAGCTTTGAGTTTGGAGGAAAGTGGTGGGCCCCCAGGGAGGAGTAAGATGGGGTGAGCACAGCGTACAGCTGCTCAAGTTTGGCTCAGGGTCTCGCACTGAGCCCAGGGGAGCTATTGCTGAGGTGGGTGCACATGGACCAGTGAGAGAATCAGAGAAGAGCTAAAGCTCTTTCCTCAGTGGGCCTGTCTGCTCACATTGCTGTGCCCTTCCAGTTGAGACATAAATCCCTTTCTCCATTACCAGGTGTACCAGGATGATGCACTGCACCCCAGAGCCCCAGTTCTACCTGGGGAGCTCACTGCACTCTCCAGACAGAGCAATTCATACATCACCTTTGCCGCTGGCCTGAGGACACAGGCAATTCATGACTAAATCACAAAATGGCAGCTTGAATTAAACGGTGATTCACTTTTTTACAGCCCGTTAATAGCAAACCATCCCTAATTACAATAATTTGTGGTAATAAATGACAATTAATACCAGATTTGTCTGGGAGAAAGATAATTTGCTATCTAAAATGAGGGACGTGAAATGATTTTGTACGCAGGTGCTGCTCAAAGACATGATTGGGGTTGCACATGGGGACCATCACAGAAGGTTAGACCAACACTATCTTTGGCCAGGACAGTTACAGGAGAACTTGACAAATAAAATATCCAGAGTTGCAGCTGCAACTGATGGAGGTTTGGGACTTTGCACTGACTACTGGAAAGCATGATTTAAAACCTGGATCAGGTTTGTTAGGGCCTGCCTTCTCCAGTCAGGGTCTGACCCTCTGCAAGGACTGAAATTCTCTGGCCGCCTGGAAGAACACCCTGGCTCCATGGAGTGTTTTTTCATCCAAAGAGTTGTCTCACATATTTCATTTCCCATTTGCTTACATCTTACTTTCAGGTACAATGAAGTCAGTATGAGCTTTGCTTCACCCACCTTCATAAGTACTTTCTCCTCTGTGCACAAGGAACCTTGTGCTGTTACGTTTTTTTTTTTCTCTTTTTCAAAAAAGCTCACCCTCAGGTCCCTCATGAAGGCTCTTACAGAAATGGAGCTGTCATGAAAAAATCCTCCTATGAGGATTAATAACTAATCCAAAGTGGTTAAAAGATGTGAAACAAAAGGCAGAAAAGGTGAGGCAGTTTTTCACAGTGAAGGAGATAATCGCTGGGGAGCTGTGCTGGCCAAAATTTTCGCAAGTGGTTTGGACAAGGGGTGAACAGTGAGGTGAAAAAGTTTACTGGTGTTGCAAAATTGTCAGGGAGTAACAATGACAACTGGCTATGAAGAGCTGCAGATGGATTTTAGGCTGTGGAGTGACTTTGAGGATAAAATGGAAGATGAAATTCAACGTTGATAAATGTTAAGTAATATGTGCATGGGGGAAAAAATCCTAACTATGTATGCCCAGTGATGGGCTCTAAATTAGCTATTATCACCGGGGAAGAGATCTTTGAATAGCTCTCTGAAATACCAGCTCATTACTCAGTGGTGGTCAAGAAGGTAAATACGATGTCAGGAGTTATTAGGAGAAGAACAGAGAGCAAAACAGACAACACCATTACACCATAGTATGGATGTACTCAGACCTTGAATACTGTATACAGTTCTGGTCTCCCTACCTTAAAGCATGTGCTAGAACTGACAAACAACAAGATGAGGATACTAAAGGTATGGAATGGCTTTTATGGGAAGTGAGCACAAATATGAGGACACTGAAGTTTACAAAAAGAATGAATGAACGGGGGTAAAACAGTGAGATGTTACATTATGAATGACATTGAGAAAACAAAAAAGAATGGCTATTTGCTGTTTCTTCTTGGCCACCTGGGCACACTACTGGCTCATATTCAGCTGGCTGTCAACCAGCACCCCCAGGTCCTTTTCTGCGGGGCAGCTTTCCAGCCATTCGTCCCCAAGCCTGTAGCACTGAATGGTGGTGTTGTGACCCAAATGCAGGACCCGGCACTTGGCCTTGTTGAACTTCATCCGGCTGGCCTCAGCCCATCGATCCAGCCTGTCCAGATCCCTCTGCAGAGCCTTCTGACCCTCGAGCAGATCAACACACCCGCCCAACTTGGTGTCATCTGCAAACTTGCTGAGGGAGCACTCGATCCCCTCATCCAGGTCATCGATAAATATATTAAACAAGACCGGCCCCAAAACTGAGCCCTGGGGGACTCTGCTCATGACTGGCCACCAATTGGACTTAACTCCATTCACCACGACTCTCTGGGCTCGGCCATCCAGCCAGTTTTTTACTCAGTGAAGAGTGCACCTGTCTAAGCCATGAGCCACCACTTTCTCCAGGAGAATACTGTGGGAAACAGTGTCAAAGCCTTTACTAAAGTCCAGGTAGACAACATCAACAGCCTTTCCCTCATCCACTGAGCAGGTCGCCTGGTCATAGGAGGAGATCAAGTTAGTCAAGCAGGACCTGCCTTTCATGAACCCATGCTGGCTGAGCCTGATCCCTTGGTTATCCTGTACATGTCCTGTGAGCGCCCTCAAGGTGAACCTCTCCATAATCTTCCCAGGTACCGAGGTCAGGCTGACAGGCCTGTAGTTCCCCGGATCCTCCTTCCGGCCCTTCTTGTAGATGGGCGTCACATTGGCAAGCTTCCCCAGTCATCTGGGACCTCCCCTGTTAACCAGGATTGTTGATAAATGATGGAGAGCGGCTTGGCAAGCTCCTCCACCAGCTCCCTCAGCACCCTTGGGTGGATGCCATCAGGCCCCATAGACTTGTGAGTGTCCAGGTGGCATAGCAGGTCGTTAACTGCTTCCTCCTGGATCATGGGGAGCCTATTTTGCTCTCCATGCTTGTCTTCCAGCTCAGGGAGCTGAATACCCTGAGGATACGTGGTGTGGCTATTAAAGACTGAGGCAAAGAAGGCATTAAGTACCTCAGCCTTTTCCTCACCCTTGGTGACAATGTTCCCCCGCCCCCCGCATCCAGTAAAGGATGGAGATTCTCCTTGGCTCTCTTTTTGTTGTTAATATATTTGTAAAAACATTTTTTGTTATCCCTTATGACCGTGGCCATATTGAGCTCTAGCTGGGCTTTTGCCTTTCTAATTCCCTCTCTGCATGACCTAACGAGGTCCTTGTACTCTTCTTCACTTGCCTGCCCCTTCTTCCAGAGGTGATAAACTCTCCTTTTTTTCCCGAGTCCCAGCTAAAGCTCCCCATTCAGCCAGGCCAGTCATCTTCTCCAATGGCTCTTCTTACGGCACATGGGGACTGCCTGCTCCTGCGCCTTTAAGAATTCCTTCTTGAAGAAGGTCCAGCTTTCCTGAACCGCTTTGCCCTTCAGAACTGTCTCCCAAGGGACCCTCTCAATCAGTGTCCTGAACAAGCCGAAGTCTGCCCTCTGGAAGTCCATCGTAGTGGTTTTGCTGACCCCCCTCCTTACTTGGCCAAGAGCTGAGAACTCTATCATTTCATGGTCGCTAAGCCCAAGACGGCCTCCGACCTTCACTTCTCCCACCAGTCCTTCTCTGTTCGTAAACAGCAGGTCAAGCGCGGCACCTCCCCTGGTAGGCTCCCTTACCAGCTGTGTCAGGAAGTTATCTTCCACACACTCCAGGAACCTCCGGAACTCTTTCCTCTCTGCTGTGTTATATTTCCAGCAGATGTCCAGTAAGTTGAAGTTCCCCACAAGAACAAGGGCTTGCGACTGTGAGACTTCTGCCAGTCACTTGTAGAATGATTTGTCTGCTTCTTCGTCCTGGTTGGATGGTCTATAACAGACACCCAGCAGGATATCTGCCTTGTTTGCCTTCCCCCTCATCCTTACCCATAAGCATTCAACCTTGTCATCACAATCGTTGAGCTCTATACAATCAAAACACTCCCTAACATACAGACCCACCCCACTGCCTCTCCTTCCTTGCCTATCCCTCCTGAAGAGCTTATAGCCATCCATCGCAGCACTCCAGCCATGCGAGTCGTCCCACCATGTTTCTGTGATGGTGACTACGTCATAGCTGTCCTGCTGCACAATGGCTTCCAGCTCCTCCTGTTTGCTGCCCATGCTGCATGCACTGGAGTAGATGCACTTGAGCTGGGCTATCAACTTCACCCCCAACATTGGCATGCCACCCCTAGACTCATCTCTAGTGAGCCTGGTTTCATCCTCTTCCCCCTTCAAATCTAGTTTAAAGCCCTCTTGATGAGGCTCGCTAACTCATAAGCGAGAATCCTTTTCCCCCTTGAGGACAGTTGAACTCCATCTGCTGCTGGCAGGCCCGGTGCCGTGTAAACCGCCCCGTGGTCAAAAAAACCAAAATTCTGCCGATGGCACCAGCCTCTGAGCCACGTGTTAACCAGGTGTGTTTTCCTGTTCCTTTCACAGTTCCTCCCTGCCACTGAAGGGATTGCGGAAAACACTACCTGTGCTCCTGATCCTTCAACCAGTCCCCCCAGCGCTCTGAAGTCCCTTTTAATAGCTTTTAGACTTCTCTGCGCAATCTTGTCGCTGCCAACCTGCATAACCAACAGCAGGTAGTAATCAGTGGGCCGCACCAGACCAGTGACACAGGCACAGATGAGTTGTAAAAGGGATTAGATACAAATAGCATGAGAAAAAAAATCAAAGTGCTATTACAAACAAAGATGCCAATGCAACCACTAGCTCAAGAAAATGGAAATATATGTTTCCACAAATATATAAGCAGGAATGGATATATAAGTATAAACACGTACATGAACGCACACAAACGCGACTATTCCTAATCCAGAAGGGTACACCAAGGAAGAATCTCTACTTGCTGTTTGTACGTCCTTCTGTAAGCATCCATCACTAGTCACTGTCAGGTGCCAGTCTCTCCCAAGACCCATTTATGTGTCACTCCCTTCCTTTTAGGATCACTGTCGCAGATGTCAAGCACTGTTCTCTGCCCTCAGGTCTCTGCCTGGAGGTGATACTTCACGTGCAGCTGGTACCTGGCACTGGGACACTGGCAGCTGGCTTCAGCTTTCCGAAAGAGAAGATGCATTTGTGTGTTACCTTCTCCGTTCAAAGAACAGCATCTGTGTGTAACTAAGAAAGGCACGGTAAAAAAAGTAATCAACAGTTTACATTGCTGATTACTGTGTCAGAAGGGAACTAAATTGCAAAATACTGAAATCTACCGGGATCTGACCGGCAAGAAACTTTTTTCTGTCCTCATATTAAGATTGTGAATGTATTCTGACAAAACTAAGTTAATAAATGCCATGTTTATGGAGGAGCTTGGACCCTCCTGATGTTTGCTAGTTCTTATGCATCCTACATGGCATTCTGCTTTCGAGTTCAACCTCATGTTATGGTTGAACTTAAAGAGAAAAATGAATGGTTTTCCAGGACTTTTCCTCTGTTTTCCAGGTCTGCTAGATCCTGACTGCCCCTAGAGTCGGTGGCCACAGTGCACCCCTCCCTCTCTGACCCAGCCGCGCTGCTTGGAAAGGCGCTGGCAAGCATATGTGCAAAGGCAGGATTGGTGTTTGCAAGCAAATGTTTTAATATATGTCACACTCCTTAGCCCGTGTTATAACCAAAGCGAGGGTCCCGATGTTATGCTTTGCTTTTATGATACAAAATAAACCTTATGACTGACGGGAGGCACAGGCTTGCGGGAAAAACCTGTGAGACTCTGCTCTAATGACACTGCACGTTCATTCCTTTCTTGTGATTCAATGGACAGGTCTGGAAACGTTGAACATATAAAAGGACGCCACATTTCCAAATTGTTGAGAAATGAATAATGCATTGGGAAGCAAACATAAGCATTATTTCTCTTCTAATCAGTATCATGAAGCATTTTACAAATTAACCACATTCCCCAGACACTTACTGTATTAAGTAGCTCTAGGCTGAGACCTATCAGGATGGACGGTGCCATCTGCATTTAGAAAATTGCCTATACATTTATTAAAGTGAAATTCACCCATTAATTAATCCTGTCAGCGTTTTCCCTGGAAACTCTCATTAGCACATTGAGCTAATTACTACAACCAGTAGCACTAGGGGTTGTGTGTATGGGCAGGGTGGGAAGGAGGGAAGGTTATTCTAACTTAATAACGGAAAGGATACCTCATTCTTACATTTACATTAAGATCAAATTGACAAAGTCAGAATAACTTTGGAACGAGATAAACCTGCCATTTTATTTTCCTTCCATAGTGGAATCTTTGCTGCTGGAGGAAAAATATATTCAGAACATGATGGAAATCTTCTGAAGCTGATAAACGAGAAGGAACGAGACATTCTTCTAGTTACCCATTCCTACATAACTCTGATGTTAAGTGTATTTTGACCCAGGAAAAGGAAACTGCATTTGTGTAGCAATACTACTCAGTTCCTTTTCTACAGCTCTCCTTGCTCAGGATAGTTTCATACCTGCTTGTGTGACAGCAGCACCTAGAAAGCCTGGCTGGACAGGAGGACTCAGATGTACCGCAGAGTTCTCTTGACCTGCCTGGTTTCTTTAGTGAGGTGAGCCAGGGTGAATGTGGTAAGCTCTCGGCATGCCAAAACCAATCAACTGTGTTAACATGAACTTTTTTCATTGTTAAAACATTTTCCTCATGAGTCACACAGGTTAGGAGTGGCTGTGCAGTCAGGGACTATGGCTCAGTTGATGGCCGGTCCTTTTTTATGCCAGGATAACCGTACCCCCATGATGAACATCACCGTATGAACATCAAGTGAAACACAGTGAAAACTCCTCAGGGAGCCTGCTGGCTAACCTGACAAGATTTCAGGTGGGAGGGGAAATGGCAGCATAGAGAAATGAAATTACTTTTAAAGGTCTTAGGGTAGAAGGAGGCAAATACTAAATCCAGGAATCTTAACGCCTCACTGAGTCACATGGCCAGCACACACAGCTGCCCACACTGAGCATCTTACAAGTTTACCGTATGTTGCACATTGATACAAAGGAAAAAGTATTATTTTAACAACTCTCCTCCTTCATCACACACTTGTAGCATAAATGCAAATACAGCCGTTACTTGCAATACTTCCCACATAAGCTGCTATACCTTTCCACCTGCAAAATGGGAGCACTCAGGGAGGGGAATAGCAACAGTCAGATCACGCACAGCAAAATACAGCTGGCAGATGCACACATTATCCAGCTGACGACGCCAGAGCATGTATCGTGTAAATACCACAGCACCACCCATACACGTAGGCTTTCCAGAGCCACATAGCAAAGAAGGTGGGATCTGAGGGTGTGTGGTGAAAGTCAATATTTGGAATATCTTAGAGACCCAACTATCAGGCTTGACATGTGTTGATCTTTTTAATAGCTGAAAACTAGGTCAAGCTCCACAGGCCTGCATCCTCAAGGGACAGGAATCAACTTCTGGTCATTCTGCTCCTACATATATTACACAAGTATCAAAATTGAAGGTCCTCTCTTCTTGAGATACAGCAGAGCACAGGACACATTTCTAAGTGAGAGACTCTTCATAAGGTCATTGTAAAAAATATTCCACCCCAATTAAACATGATTTGCTCTTACTAATTTTACTGTAGTACAATTCTTGTAACTATAATTATCTAAAGCTCTAAGCAAAGATACACGCAGGTGCTAACCAATGAGCCCATCAGCAGTCCCAATTCTTAAGCACCCTCCTGCGTATGTAACTTCTCTCAAACCTTTTACCCTTTCAAAGTCAGTAGGACAGTTCTCATGTGTAAAACAGCTCTTATACACACATGCCTTCACAATCAGACCTTAAGTAATGCTTTGTAACCCCAAAAGCATTTTCTGTAATAAAGAATAGTAAAAAGTGTTTCTTTTACCAAAGAAGAAAAAATACTTTTAATGAAGCTAGGACGCAGACCTCAAATAGAGAATTGGATTATTTCAACTTGCTATGGTTTTTACTCAGCCTTCCTTGCCTTCTAATCCTGATAGATTTCAGCTGTATTCCTCTAGCAACAAATGGATTCTCCTGTGGCTAAAATAATTGTATAAATAGAGATGCTAATGTACTCCCTTCAGCTGATCAGTATCAAGTTGTAGAGACAGTGAGTTCAGCTTGTACTCGTATTATAATTTCTATTAACTTCTGCCCCCAATCTCTATGTAAAGATACTCTAGAAGAGAAATAACATGAAATAAGCACAAGACGCAAAACAGTTCTGGTGTTGAAAAATGAAAAGAAGAAAAACTTAAGGAAGAACTTCATCTGTGTCATTCATGCCAGATGGCTGCTTATTTAAGTAATCAAGTTAAGCAAGATGCATTTAGGACTATCTTGTTTAATTTGATTATTTAAATGAATAAACTGCCTGTAAGGCAGTGGGGTTTTTTCAGATATAATCAGGTCATATTCAACTCTGGTTCGTATTTGGTGATTTTTATATGGTTGGATCCAAATGAATTAGTTCATCATTTCTGTATGTGGCTAAACTGTTTTGCTTACATGAGGAATGTTTTGGATCAGTTGAGAATTACCCCGATGCACCAATTGATATTATGTTAATGCCTAGCAGATTAATGTTCTAGCAAATTTGCATATAATGAACACGGACCATAACCCTTTGTTGAAGTGTGCATCCCTGGGTGCCTGCCCCAGATAATGGGCTCTTTCCCTGTCGACAGGGAACTGAGAAGGGAGAAGCAGCAGGTTCTGTAATTCCTCTTTTATGCATTCAACAAAACTACCACCATAACTGCAGAGGTATCGAGTAGTTGCTGGTATGGGAGTTATTATGCAAATGACATTATGCAATTTCAGCGACTGAACTAACACTACCCTAAGACTCTACATTTGTTCAGTCTACAGTAGACTTTTCCAACCCATGTAGACTTCAACAAAGATAAGTGCTTATATGGGCAATAAACAATGTTGTTCTGCCCTTTTTCCTGGCAAACTTTGGGAGTGCTTATTATTTAGGGCTCATCCAAAAATTTTCCACTGAAACTGTTTTTATTGAAAGCTTCAATTTAAAACCTAATAGCTTTTCATTTTTACTGAAAGGATGTCTCCTGTCTGTGGAATATTCTGTCCCTTTTGTCCCACTGAGCTATGTCCCAAGCAAAGCATGTTTCGATGGGGACATGCCATTCTGAACACTCAGAGGAACTCAAAGTAGGGATCCTTTGAAGGCTCAGCTTAACGCTGAGGCACAGTTTACTAAAAATAGTAATTGGCGCACTTTGTGGAATTTAGTCCAGCTAGAAAACCCAGCCTGGAGAGGGCAATGAAGGTATGGAGCACCTCAGGGCATTTCCATATCAAAGCATTTGGGTCTATTGTTTGACAAAATCTTTTTTAAAAGCCAAGGAAAAAAATAGTAGCTTTGTTCACTGTTCAAAAAATATCTTGATTGCCAATCAAAAGCTAATAATTTAGTTTAATGGAAATATCCAAATTTGGAAATTTTGTATGCTTTTTTTGTTTGTCCTGCAGTCAGTTTGTAAATAGCTGGGGAGGACTGCATGGGAATGTGGAAAACTAGGTTCACATGTCTAGCCTGGAGTGATGGAAGAGGACAAATTTTGATATGAAGCTGATGATGCAGTGAAAACTTGAACCTGCCTTTCCTTCCTCTTGAGCCAGGATCCCAGAGCAAAGGCTTTGGCTTCATGAAATGCTACATTTTTTCCAAAATTTAATTTTATTGAAAATATTCTCAAGGAACTACAATTAATACTGTTAAAATAACAGAAGGAAACAGGAATAGCCCCTATATATTGACTCAGATATTTGTTACAGTTACTCTATGTAAATCACTTTGCTTGGCTCATGACTGGTTTTTAGACATGATTAGAAGAAACCATTTACCTTTTAGACCACCAGTTAATTATATTTCAAGCTCACGAAGTACAGTTGTTTTTCATTACCCACATATGTAACTATAAAAGCAAAGCAAATGTTACTGTTATAACACAGCATTCCTCTCCAAAGTTTACAAAAGCAGGGTGAGCTAATGGAAAAATAACCACTAAATAAAGCACCAACTGGCCCAGTTTCTAGGCTTGCTTTTAACCTTTTCCCTTTTTTGGCCATTTAAGAAAAGATACTGTGATTTTTCCCACTTTATTTTTACCCAGACATGAAATAGCTAACAATAACTCTTATCTTTTTCAGTGGCGTGTTGAAACATGTTGGTTCAGATGAGTAAGTATGAGATTTGGGTGTTAAAAAAAAATAATTCCAGCTCTGTAGCTCTATTTCCTTGTAAACAAGCAGACAAACAAGAAACTTCAGTTTCTGTAGGTATGCTAATTCCCTTACTTGTTAGGACCAGGCACAAATTTTATACTACCTTGAACCTGGGGAAACACTATAAAGCTGCAGATTAGTAAATAAATGTTTTTTTAAGATCCCGTATGGTCAATACTACTTACAGAACTTCTCATTAGTACATTTTGCAGAATGATTTTCCTTTGACAAATTTAAATAAAATGAATGCGTGTGAGCCTTTACAGCATGAATAAATTCTGCTCAGTCCTCCCAACACTGTCTACGTTTGTGAGTTACTTGATCTTAGCTGTATATGGGAATAATTCATCTGGTTTCTGAGTACAATTCTATGTGTTAATGCAGAGCTGGTTTCTGAATTTCTTATTGAAACAATTACCTCCTGCTGCTCTTTATAGAAAAAAATATTACTCATTTCTTGTGTCTCTACCATCCATGTTTAAATTATGTAAATAACTTATGGTCTGATACCATGTAAGTATCACTGGTATATGAATCCAAATAAATATATAAATTGCTTGGAATGTAAAGATGTCTCAGCACAATTAAAGTGCTTTAAAATTATTAACAAATAAATTCTCAACCTTCTACTGAATTACATATTAGTTCCTTATATTTCAAATGGACTGAGCTTGTAGGAGTGTAATTGCTTCTAAGAAAATGTATACATAAGGGTGCCAATCCTTCATTAGAATGTAAAAGGGCAGAACGTGAAAATCACTTAGGTCCTGCTGATTTCTGAAGTGATTCACAGATAAATAAAGCTTTTTTGCACCCAAGTTGAGGTCATAATCCAAAATTCTGGGTATGCCATTGGGGTAGATGACCCCCCTGAGGTCCCTTCCAACCTGAATTATTCCTTGATTCTACACGTCTATCACAAAGTAGTAAATTTTCTTAGACAGCTGTTCCTCCTGGAGCCAAAAACTTGTTCCTATAACCCTTATGGGGATAAAATAGAGTAGATTTCAGAGGTACTGTGTAATTAATTCTGGAGGAGACTTTGTCCCTAGTCTCAGACACATGAACTGCACCTACACAAAAGAGCAAAGTTAAAGAAAAAATATCAAAATTAATAAGATATATAGCGGCATGTTGTTTTATAATTCAGTTTCACAAAAATTAGGCACAGTGAAGTACTGAAGCTACTGTTGAGATTTCAGGAGGCAAAAATATGTTACCGATATTTCAGGAAGCATGAAATACTAGAAATCATTATTTTCTGACAACCCAGGGATCGTAATTGATGCTTTTTCATGTTCAAGATGATACACAAAAAGCAAGCAACTGGGCAGTAGGCAGGAACACTCAGTCTTTTGAAGGACTTTTATTTTATTAAGGTTACTGGTGAAACCCTGCGATAACAGGAGAGTCCTAGTGAAGTGCTCAGTGCAGTATTTCTTTATTGTTCCTTCAGATGATAGCAGTGCCTAACCTGAGAGCACAGCTCCATTGTGCTAGGTATGGTCCAGACGTATAATTAGGGAAAGACCCTGCAAGGAAAAAGGGAGACAGATCCTGTCTAAGTGGGCAAAAAGATGACAAGAGAAGCACAGAGATGAAGTGACTAATCCAAGGTCACAGGGCACATCAGTGGCAGCGCTGCAGTCAAAACTCGTATCTCCCGACTCCCAAGCCAAGAACCATCCAGCCAACACAAGCATGAGGCAAAAGATGTAGCTGAAATTTAGTCTATATGAATCCAGGGCTCTTTGGGCTGCTCTAACTCATCTTCTCTGCTGCTCTATGATTAAAAGCAAGCCATGATCAGTGACTTGTAACAATCAAATAACCTCGCTTTGGTGTGTCTGCAGCCATCACCCACACAACTTACTTTGCAATTCTCCTCCCCAAGCTTCCTATCAGCCTGGACCTTGATGCCCGCTGCCTTTGTGAAGCTTTTGAAATGAATGCCTTAAAGTGTGTAAGAGCAGCTCAGAAGGAAAAAAAAAAGTCAGTTTTACATTTTTAAAAAGATGCTCTTATTCTCCTCACAGCTGAGTTTTGGTCGCAGTGCATGAGCAGAATAGTAAGCAGGAGTTTTTGTTGTGTTTTCCCAGGCCAGTTTGTCTGGGCTGTGGAGAGCCATACTTTTTCTTGTTCGTTTTTTACTGCAATTAGGCCATAGGAACTCACCTGCTCAGCAGAGGCTGCCCCTGTGTGCGTGTGTGGACCAAAGAGAGATACACAGCCCTCAGCCATTTGAGTCAGATCGTGCTATTTTCCCCATCTTTGGGGACAGAGAAGGCCCCATATTTCTCCAGTTCTCTACTCCCCTTCCCTAGTCCTTTGCCAGTCAAGCGCCTATATACATGTCTGTACAACATGCTTCTATCTGTGAGCTGAACAAACTTTCTCCAGATCTGCTAGCCATCTCGTAGGGAAGAATTTAGCCTACAGCAACAAAGAAAGTTCATACTAACTCATTTCAGAAAGAATCCTCCCAGAACTGTCAAAGTGATGACGTGCATCTCAAAGGACTAAACTAGCCCTCTGGAGAGCAAAATCAGCTCTCAGTCACACGGCCGGGAACCCAGCGCAAGTCTGAATTAACACAGCAGCAAGTTAGTTTGAAGTTTCAAGCCTTGGTCACACAGACTGCGAAGACACCACAAATCAGATTAAATTTCTCCTATAAGCAAACAAAAGTTGTCCCAAAAGCAGTGCAATAACTGATACTTGAATGGTCAAGGTTTGTGTTGTCTCTCAGTTCCCGTTGTAATCACTTCTGCTGTTCCTCCTATCTCCTACAACAGCCCTACAATATCAAATACCAAAATTAAAGATACCAATATGCCCTCATCCCCTACGCCTCTCCCTTGTCCTCAAAATGTCCTAGTTCTCCCATCTCTAAATCCTCCACTGCAGCACTGCCTCAGCCTTTCACATCCCCTTCGCAGCCCCCTGGGCGGCTGGCGAGGGAAAAGGCACCACGCACCGTAGTTGATCTGGTGATCCTTGTGTCTTAACTGGGCAGTCCACACACACACGCCGTCTGATCAACTGGATGAAGTCTTTTGCCAGAACAAGACAGTAATTTGAAGGTCTCTCCTCTGTTTAATCATCGATTTTCACAAAACCTGTTGGAAATACATAAATATTAATAGCTATTATAAATGTGCAATATCTTTGCCAAATTGGGCTGAAGTGTCCAAGAGATTAAAACTGTGCTGAGATATCTTGCAGAAAGACAGATGGATAGGAAGACAGGATGATGACATAGGCTTTTTTTCTTTAGGAAAACATGCTAAAAAGAAAAAAAAAAACACTTCCAAAATGCATAGTTTGTACTTACAAATTATTATCAGATTTAATTAAATTCTGTTTTCAGATCTGAGTTCTTTACTTTGTACCAGGATAAAACAAAACAAAAGAAAAGCAGTAATTTTATCAATTAATTTTGAAGAAAAGATTGATTGGCAGAAGATGTGCTGTTGTGTATAAACATGTGAAAAATCCTACTGATTTTTTTTAATATTATTTTTCTGCAGTAATTTTCAGAAAGATTTAAACTTTTCTCATCTTTGCATTCCAAGAAGCTGAATGAGATCTTCATGGTGGAGCTACCCACCAAGTGTGTTTTGTAGTTTGTGCTTCTTCACCAAATTGGGAGAAAAAAAACCCCCAAAAAACTAGCATCGTGCATTATACAATAAAAAATCTTGAAGGGAGATGATGAAGACTGTTGGTAAGAGTGTTTGACTTTCCTCATCTTTAGAGGGTGATAAAAAAGAAAATACGATTACCTTGAGAAAAAATACATACAAAACCAGTCAGTTTGTAAAGCTGACGCTAAAACACTACTCTTGGCAAGTCACATTGGGAAGAAAAGAAAAAAAAAAAGCTGCTCCTCTGTCCATAATGTGTATTTTTTTTAACATTTACAAATTATTTTTGACTTAGCCACGCAGGGAGCCTACTTTCAACCCTCAATTTGAAAATCATGGAAGCTTTATAAAGTCTTCCACCTGCATCTCTTTTTTGCATCACAGTTCTTTATCCTCTAAAGGATGAAAACCCCGGCGTATAAAAACTTTGTTAAGCTGTCACTATCAATAGAGTAAAAAAAAATAATGGTTGACAAAGAAGAAACAAATTGCATCTTCGAATAAGTTTCCTTCATGCTCTTGTTAAAAGCTATAACCTCTGATGTTAACTAAATTTAACCCATTCTGACCCTTGCGGTGGCCCTTAACCTTTTCTTTATTCTGCTTCCTGTGGTTGCTGAAGAAAACTGTCCCAGTCATTGGAAAAGCGCTCTCTGTTGCACACAAAGCCCCAGCCTCGCTGCTAGTCTGTCAGGAGGGATAGAATAGACGGGGAGGTCAGCACCTGTGCTGAGAAGCAGGTGACAGGGAACTGCTTGGACCATTCTAGGGCAAGTTGTAATAGTTTCTACCCTTTAAATATCGCACTGTAGTTTCGGGTATTCAAGGCAGCGAAGTTCACGTTTTCTTTGTGAATGCAGACTTTAAACAAATTAATCTATTGCTGTTCAACTGACTGTAAAATTAGTAGATTTACTGTTGCAAAAAAAAAAAAAAAAAAAGGGAGAGCTTTCACTTCCACTTTAATAAGGTCACGGATGTGTCCTAGGCTGCCAACAAAAGCAGCTTTTAAAATCTTTGCAGCTGAACCCAGCAACTTGCAAAGGCTGCAGAACAATGTCTTAGATGTACAGTGGCAACTCCTCTCCCTACAGTCACGATGTAAAACTAGACAGTTAAAAAACTTTCTACACTGGCAAGTTTTAACTTTAGTTGTGTCTCGCCCCAGGGACCCACGGGCTTGCTTTATGATTAACATTTTAATAAATTCAGTCAGCCTCGCTTTTCAGGGAGCAAAATCAGTTCTTTGCCTGGATTTGGTAAATCAGCCCAACCAATTTAACGGCAGAGCATGCATCTTCAAAAGATTTGTTTTAATTCCTGTAATAGGGGCAGATCTCAGAAACCACACAAAACTTCAGCTGTTGCAACTGTATTTGTATATTCTGTGCAGGGCATCAGTTAGCAGTGACTGTTTACCACCCAACAGAATTTCTGGGTTTTAATTTTTTGCTGTCTCTTGCTAGAATAAAATAGAGAAGTGTGTGTAGGAAGCAGCTTTCAAAAGCTGGGGGTGGAAAAGGAGTAAACAAGCTACTGCAGACTCCAAGAATCTGGACTTACTGCATCCCCAGAATTTCTGTGTCCTTTAAATACGTGTTTACTCCGACATGTTCTCTGCCATATGGCAATGCTCAGCTCAGCACAAGGGACTTTTTGATCCGAGTTCCGTGCGCAAGTCTTTTATAAATACTAATGGGAAAAGGAATACTAAGGAGTGCGTAGGGGAGGCTACAATCCCCCTCTGAACCAGGGGACTGCAGAACCACACGGCCATGGTTATAACTAGCAGGAAGGTGGAGGTGAGCCATGCCAGCTGCTGCTAAAAGCGGGGGTGAGGAGGAGAAAGAGGCTCTCTCCAAGTCTTCTGCAAGGCTTCCCTGCCGAAATGCCCTGCGAAGGAGGGAATTATACAGAAAAACATAGGTGCACAGGGTAAGTGGCCCTCCAGATGCTCAGTACTGTTGCAAGCACAAGTGTGCAGGAGACTAATCACAGATTTAGTAGTAAGACTGAAGAAAACTGCTGTCCCACCCACTGCTGCCGGTCCATGACCGAGAGCCCCAGGCATTGCATAAACCCAACAATATCAGTAATAAATTCCAAATGATCTTGTTTGGCACTTGAATTTTTTTGGGTCGGATATTGAGAACTACAGCTCTAGTTTAGAAAACAGCAAGATGTTCACCACGGATCAAAGTGAGACCCGTCCTCCACCCACAGCCAACAGGTACGAGCTCCTTGCAGGTGTAAGGCACTTCAGCAGCTCGCTTCCTCCTCCCACAAAATGAATGATGGAGTTTGAATGAAAGTAAACTAGAGCCTTGGGTCTCCAGGTGGGCATTTTGTCATCCGGCTAAGGGCATTCTTGCTCTCTGCTGGGCATTACAAGCAGCTTACTGTACCCAGAACGAATAACTTCAGGGGGAGATCGACCCGGAAACACAGAAGGACTGGAACCAGTTTCCAACATCCTCAGGGGGCAATCAAACCGTCCCCCACAGATCAGTTGTGAATGTGGAGTAGCATCTTGAATCTCCCTTTAATTAATAACATTAATAACGTCCACACTGGCAGATCACTACACTGTTCATGTATGAGGGCGAGAAATTTCTCTATCCACCATCCTTTCTCCTTCTCATATATTTGCATTCTAAATTCTCTGGGGCATGAATTATCTACGGTTTGGCACGAGGTCTAGCAGAACAGGCCTTGATTTGGCACAAAAAAAAATAAAGTGAAAAAAACCAACTTTGCTAACCAGCTTGGGAAACTAAATGTCAAATGGAAAAAGAGACAGATGCAGATTTAGGAATTGAAAAACAAATAAATGACTGAGAGTATTGTCAGAGGTGGGCGGAGGATGATGTGCATCAGGCAAAATAGAAGGGAGAAAGTTATTATTAACTGCATTTATTATGATAGTGTCTTTCAAATAATCAAGACCACAGTCCCACTGTGACAGGCACATATAAAAACATGGCTCCCGGACAATTACAGTGTAAACAGACATGAGACAAAGGGCAAGGAGAAAGAGTACAATGAACCTCCAGAAAGATCAAGTTAATTGAGGACAAACAGCATTAGAAGGCTGCACTATTTCTTGGCACACTAAATTTAATTAGAAAGGCATGAAGTAAACCAAACATCAGATCTAAACTTAACGGAATTAAATAAAGGGAAGAGAGAAGGAATGCAAGTGGTATGCTCCAAAGTACCTTGCTTTCATGCAGGTAGTTTTTATCACAGTGAAGAGGATTATTAGCTTTATTGCTCCTACTAACATTGCTGAAAATTATCTGTCTTATGGGCATGGTTCTCAGAGAGGCAAGAGTAGCTAACTGCAAGCTGAGCCACTGACAAGCTCTCCTCTAATGCATATTGCAGCACTGAGGATGAAAAAAAAAAAAAAATCTCTCTCCAGCTCTGCCAGAACTTCGCTTCATGGTTATTCAAATTCCACACTTGATTTCCAGACTGTGAAAAGAGCAGTAAAAACCATTTTTGTCTCGCCTTTTCTTATTGTGGAATATTTCGCTCTCCACAAGCGGATACTGTAGAATTTCAATAATTTATGTTTCAAGAGCGTCAAACCGAGATCTGGCTTTCCTAGGCACTCTACTGATATGATAGATGGCAATCCCTGCTCCCAAAGAGCTTACAACTGTAAAAGCATAAAGCCTGAGTGAAATCAAGAAATGAACAAATGAGCAGGATGGAAAAAACAGGCACTATTTGCACAGAATAGGTGAAGCTACAGTTGTCAGCCAGGCTGTTAACACAGCTCACCATCTACTTAGCTGTATTCATTACTGCAGGCAAGAAGTTGTAATGAGAATAAGGTGCTATGAATGAATTTGAGATCGTGAACTGATTTAGTAAAGTTTTCTGGTTTCTCACACAATTACCATACGATGTCTTCCGTGAAGATGGAGAGCACGAAGCAATGACAGACTTCTTTGTTCGTGTGTACCAAACTGACTGTACCAAAAAAACCAGCACATGGAATTAAACCATTCTAAGACCACAGTTAAGAATAGAAAGCTTTCAAACTGAAAAGATGAAGCTCAGATTTTCATTGCATTTATTTTTCCTGGGCAGGAATGGGGAGAGAGGAAAGAGGGATTACTTAGTTGTGGCCCAAAGCAAATGAGCTAAAAAGTCCTGATTTTTTTAAGCAGGAAGGGCAGTGGACAAGGCCTCCCTTCCAGCTGCCTCCTATGGCTTCATTTCGCACCAAATTCTAAACAGAAGCACACTTTCAGCCTGAGCGTTGTTCTCAGCTCCAGCCCGGCTGGCCAAACAGCATCCCTCAGTAGACACAGGCACCTCAGCTCCTGAAAAGATGTTCTCCACAGACACACTGCTGCATCAGAACACCAGGAGAACAGCAAACTCTCACGTTGTTTAGTGTTTTACTCATTTAGTGGTTTACTTACAGCTGGGAACCTAGGGCTTGTACATGAATTTCAGCTTCCCTTTCAAAGGCAACGTTTTCTATCTCCAAATTGGACAAAGGAGCCCACAAACCCAAGGCAGAACAGCCTAGCAAGGAAGGTAACAAATCCAAACATCCAACAAGCTTTCAGACCGACTCGCACAATGCCACAAACGCACACGCTACTGACCCCTGCAGACACGTCTCTACCATGCAACACCCACACCTTGCAGGCACACGCACAGCCAGCTGCACAGCTGGCACGACCCACGGCACACCTAGCAATCCCGGCACACCACCGCATGTTCGGTCACACCAGCAGACGCACAGCCTTACCGGTGGAGACAGGCAGTGTGATGTGTTATGGTACGCAACCAGGCACGACGACGACTCAGGTGCACGGCCTCGACACACAACACGCACGCAAGGCAATCGGCGCACGCATCCCTCCAGCTCACAACCACCTTCCAGGGGGGACCACTGAGCACAGCGAGAACCATCTCCTAGCAGCAGTCCTCGTGTCCCACGCAACGAACTCCCCCAGTGCAGCAAAGACACACAGAGAGTCAACAAAAAGATGCAACTCGGGGGAAAAACACCACAACCAAGCAATTGCAAGTGCAGAACCAGGCAGACGCACCACACACCTGCATCGGCATGGAAATAAGTGAAGGAACACACAGATACTCGGACAAGTGCATGCATCCACAAAGAGACAGAAACTCTATACACACAAACCGTCATACGCAGAAATACGTCTGTCTATACCCAAGGCGTGCACAACGCGTGCGGGCAGACAGGTACACAGACAGGCTAGCACATACACACAGTGTATACACACACCCCACGTCGCACCCGTGTAGCAATTACATGTGCAAACAGGTGGGCACGGACACACGCATACAGCTGTGCAGCGGTACCCCCGCAGGCACACGGGTGCACGGACAGTGGGCACGCAGCCGCAGGTAAGGGCGGACGCCCGGCTCCCACTGACACGCAGGGGCGCACACGGGCACGAACCCGGCACACGCCCGCAGACACACGCGCCCACACGGCCACGCGCGGACGTAGGCGTGGGCACACGGGCACACCCAGGCATGTGCGCGCGCAGCCCCGCACGGAGGCAGGAGGCGGAGGAGCGGGAGGAGGAAGAGGAAGAGGAGGAAGAGGAAGGGGAAGGGGGAGAGGCGGGTCAGTCTCCGCCCTCCCGGCGGCCCGGGCCGGTTCCTCGGCTGCTGCGGCGGGCCGGGGCCGGGGCAGGGGCTCGGCTCGGCTCAGCTCGGCCGGCAGGTAAGAGCCGCCCGGCACGGGGGGAGGGCGATGCGGGCCGGGGCGACCGCGGGGAGCCCGGCGGGCTCCGGGCAGCGGAGCCGCCGCCGCCGCCGCCGCCCCAGGGCCCGCCTGCACCGCCCGGCCCGGGTCACAGGGTCACGCGCGCACACGATGACCTCCCCGACATGCACACCCGTGAAGCCAAACGCAGCAGGGCACAGTCACGCACGGGTACGCACCCACGCACAGCCCGTCTCCCCCGCGCCCCGCACGAATCCGCGCATAAAATTAAAATAGCGCCTTTTCAGCGTGTCTTTGCATGAGGCCGCAGAGCAAAACACAGGCCAGCAACTCCTACAAGATGCACAGCGCTTCCCGTAACAACCGCGCGTGACTGTGGGCACGGAAGCGCTCTCGCGTGCAGCAGAACGGGCCCTGCGAGCGCAGGGACGACCGCTTCTCCTGCGGCTCCCAGCGTGGGTCTGGCCTGCCTGCTCGTTCGGACTGCCCGCAGCCGGCTGTCCCTGCTAATACGCGGTCTGCGTTAGTGGCAGAAATGCACAAAGCAAAGTACACTTACATGCCATGTTATATGAAGAAAAATCCTTCCAGTAATGTTCTTTCTCCTCTCAGGTAGGGCAGGATTTATTAGATTTAAATAATAAAAGAATGAAGGAGAATAAAGGCAGTAACATGGGCTTAGCAGAGCAAGACTAACGTTTCTTTAAAATAAACTATTATTCCATTGCTGTGATACTGTTACGTAGTTTTCGAAGTCAGTAACTGACAAAGGCAAGCCAGGTTCCTCTGAATGCAAGATAAATTTAATTATAGTCTTTAATAATGCACCAAGAATACACAGATTATGGTCTGTAAGTCTGCAGTGCACAATCTGCAGCTGGTTTATGAAACCATTTTAAAAATAAGGACTTCTTGGCTTTTGTGTGGCTACACCGATGATGCACGAACATACTTGTGTGTTGGCAGTGGGTGTTCAGTTGTAGGGCCGTTGTCGCAGCCGAGAAAAAGCTGTTTCCCAGGGGCCACAGTTCTGGTCTGGACTCGGCAGGGGCAGAGCCCAGGGCAGGGAGGGATGGTAGCTCTGCCAGCTGCTTTGAGGCTCTGCTGTGAATATCCTGGTATTTCTCTTCTGTGCCGAATTTCTCTTCTAGCTGAATTCAGCATCCTGCTTTAGCACACAGCCGCATCACGCTGCCCTGTTTATGAACTGATCCAGTACCATCTTCAAGCAGTTTATATTAGCTTTGTCCTTACTGCTAAAATTCAAAGTCTGTCCCAGGCTCCAAAATGTCCCCATTTTCAGACTGTTTATTCACAGGCAGGTCATTTTACTTGTTCCTGGGCCAGCACCGCATAGAATTACAAACAGTTGCTTATCCTTGCTGATTGTTTGCACCTTCTCCATGTATATGTATGCACATGGATACATGTTTACAAAATGACATACATACATACATGTATGTATATATTTATAGAGTGAAGTCACGTTCCTTCCTAGGCAAAAGAAGTCACACTCTTGCCAACTCCTCTGGTATGGCACGTTTTTGGTTTCCTGTAGCATCTTTGGCTTTCCCTGTACTTGCTGCCTTTTAAACGTGGAATACCAAAACTGCAGATAATGCTCCGCAGTTCGCTCTATTTCTAATGCTTTTGCAGCTGTTAAAAAATGGCAAATTTCTGAAGTTTTGAACAAAATGCAAATAATGGTCAGGTGCACCAACACTGCCAGGGGGATTCCATGAACCAGGGAAGAACGGGGAAAAAATTATAATGGAAGGAATGTCTCAAAGATCAGTTTCACTAGTCTTCAAATTTCAAGCACTGATTTATTTTGAGGCTTGTTTTGAATGGCTATAGCTTCATGAGTACCATACCAGGATAGATGTCTGTAACAATTTATTTAAATCTTAAGTTGCAAGTGGGGATCTTAGGCATGTGAATGTGTTGCTTATTTTCCAGTCCATGTATTGCAGGCAAGTCTCACCTGTGTCTCTATTTTTCTTTTTTTTTTTCCCCACAAGCTTTTTTCATCATTCAAGAAGAAATATATCATTATCGGTGTTTTTATTAGATGGTTCTGGTGAAATGTCAACAACTGATGCTACTTAGGTGCACGCATTCTGTATGTAAGAAACCTAAATAGTTTTGATAACTGGAAAAAATCAGCTCACTATAAATAGGAATGTGCCACCCTAAATTTAATGTTTGTGAAAAACTGGGAAAGTCAATCGATACTTTAAATGTCTAGTAAAATAAGTTTAAAATTAAGGAACTGTTTTCACTTTGAAGCATGGCTGAATCTGTGTAACTTCAGCTTAAAATACAGTGAAGACGCCTTTTTTTTTGTTTAAGGTTACTTAAATAGTATTAGTGCTTAATCCATGTAAGACCAAGTAACTAGCTGGATTACTTCCACAAAATGACATTTTGAAAACTGAGAAAAAATACACAGTTTGGGGTCAGTGCTATGAGAAGCAAGTTGCATGCCAGCTATGGAAGAGTTTTCAACCCTGGGATAAACCATATTTTCAAGTACAGTAATGGTCACTTCGTCTTGTTTTAATGCCAAGGCCAAGATTTTCCATGGCAGTCTTACTCTGTATGGTCAAAGCTTTGAAATTCCAAAACCTTACAAAACAGACAAGAGCCAGACTGTAGATGTTGGGATGGCTGCTGACAGACGTTACACAGATCGCCACTTCATTCGCTATGTGATTAGGGTGGTTCTGAATTAACATGGCTTAAATGAAACACTTTCCAAAGAAGAGGATCAGAACCAGGGAGAAAGTCCTAGTGTCAAATACTTCATGAAAAAAATCTGGACTGAAAATATTAAGTCTGACATGCCTTTTTATTTGACAACAAATTCTCCCTCTTAACCATTGGCTAATCTCTCTGTACACAAAAAAGCTGTGTAAGAGCAGATACTCTTGTGAGGAGAAATGAACTAGAAGTTTTGGATTCTTTAAAGGAGTTCAGGCTCAGGTTTTAAAATACTGAAGACAACATCAACTCTTCATAAATTTTGTTCCTTTGTCAGATTTTCTCTCTGGGTTAAAGCCCTCTGTTACAGTAAAATTACTGTTGATGGCTCATTCTGTATAGTAACACCGTGCTTTGAAAGAGTAGTTTTAAGGACTAGGGTTTACTGAACTGGAGTCAAATCTTTCTAATACAACTGGAAGAATCTCACTGATGGGGGTAACTTGTTTTTTCGTCTTCCTTGCTTCCTCAGAATGTCTACCTTTTGCGTGATGAAACTTCTATGTCAAGCAACCAGAAATGAGAATAGATATGCAAAGAGATTCTTTGGTACTCTTCTGACACAAACACCACAGAAGAAGGTCTTTTCTCCATGCTGGATGACGGTACCTGACCCTAGAAAGTCAGTTGTGTTTGGACTTACTCAACCATTTTGTACAGCTGAAAAATCTCACACTGAACCAAAAAGCAAAGCAGCATTTGGAAGCGTTGGGCGAAGAATTCCCTATCGGATTTTGCACTTAATCAACCAGGATGGAGAGAGCTTAGGAAATGTGCACCGAGCAGAGGCACTCAAACTTATGGATCAACATGACCTGAAACTGGTTCTCCTTCGTGAGAATGCAGAACCTCCTGTATACAGACTAATGACTGGGCAGCAGATTCATGAAGAACAGCTTAAACGTGCAGAGAAGAAAAAAGCAAGTCCAAAACCAGGTATGTACATTGTTGATGCAATAACACTGAGCACTCTGAAAAATGCTGCATTAAAAGTGGTTTCAGAGGATGAAATCCTCTTGCATTTGTGTAAATCCAAAGCAATGTCGCTGCAGTCCATGCTATTAAGGATTTGCAGTGGTGAAAATAAAATTTTGGATTAGTATAGTCTTTCACAGAGAAGCCTTCTATTGCCTTCTCAGGATTTACTATTTTGGCATCTGCTAGCTTTTTTTTTTTTAAATCTGTTTTTATGTAAGTGAATATTACTAGTCTCTGGTTCTATGAGACTCACTGAATTTCTGTTCTTTCACTAAGGCATAAAGTGACAGGTAGCTTTTACAAACCGAGCACCAGAAACACCAATATAATTTTGTCCCCAGTAGTCACTCCTAGCTTGCTGCTAGGAAGACAAAGTCTGGATCCCTTTCTTGTACAGAGTAAGAGAACAACTTTTTTAACATTGAACACTTTTTGGTGTTTTTTCTTAAGTCAGCTTGCTCCAGCAGTTTAACAAACTGAGTTTGGCAAAGAGGTTTTGGAAAAGGCATCTGACTTTGTATCCTCTTATCTTAACCTCAGGCTAATGCAGGTATCTGTGCTATGGGTAGAATTCTGATTTTAGAGGAGAGCACTATTGTGGTAGTGAGTTTTTCTGTTCAAGAAACTACAAAGAGATTATTCAAATGGTAACTAATTTAGATAATCTTTAAGGAGGAAGAGACCATAAATTGTTCAAATATATTACAAGGCATTATTTCCAGCTGAATACTGCACTTCACCATTCAAGAAAATGGGCTCAAGGTGAAGAGATGTCTAACTTCAAATCTTTTCCATTCAGCTATACTATGTGCAGAATGTAGGAATTCGCACACTAAGTCATTCATTCCAATGCTTACCTGTTTATCTTTGTTAGACCTGCATTGTGGGTGGTATGAACAAAATTGTAATTAAAATAAAAATACTTTAAGCCTTCTGACCCCGAAGAGATTTCCCTGTGTGCCTCATACATGCACTCAGTCTCCCAATTATGGCAGTGAGTGTGAGATACCAAGTAGCCACCTTCTAAGGTGAGAGTGGTGCATGCTGAGACAATGTGATTGGGATGCTCTGTGTATGAGAAGGCAGCACGGGAGAAGGGAGTTAAGCAGACAAAGCACCATAGGTTGTTGAAAGAAAGCAACCAATACAGGTTTGTCAAATGTGAAGTCAACACAGTTTGACTTGTGTTTTAAACAGGCATGGTTCAGAAGGAGTTATCCTTTTCTTCAGCTATTGCCAAGAACGACTTAGAGACCAAGACAAAACAGATAGCACAGTGGATTGAAAAGAAACACCATGTTAAAGTTACCATCCGGCAAGCAAAAGATAGCAATACAGACATGGTAAGTGCACTCCTGAAAGTTGGACCAATCAATTTCATGAAATAGGTGTACTTGTATTAACTTCCCCTATTCAGTACTGCCATTTTTTTAAATGCACTGATAAAATAAGCAAAGGTCTAAGTCCCATGAACGTAATGGTTGCCCCACCTTAAGCTGCATCTGTTCAAACACTGCAGTTGTAGAAAAATAGTCCTATAGAGACAATTCAAATACCATGCTTTCTTAAGAATGCAGTTATAATACTGGCTTTGACAGCAGAGCATAAGCAGTTCCTACTACCTTTGCAGCACCACCTTATTAATTGGACTGGTGAGATTTTCCCATCTATGCCTTACGCCAGCTCACTCACTGAAAAGTTTTAACAGTAGGGTTTAAAAAAATTCTGCTGTACTTTAGCTGGATTATTTCGATAACCTAACTGTTCTTCTGAAGATCGATTTGTGCAGCTGTGGCCAAGGTTAGTTTTCCACTGCTGTGCGGAAAACTACTAGAATGTTCCAAGACTGGCAAAGTAAATGTCTATAAAGATGTTAGGGAGCTGGTGGCAACTTACTAGTACAGTTATAGGGCCTTGAGACTTGTCTTCATTGCCATTTGCACAAATGGCTTTTTTACAAAGATTCCATGTAAGATTTTCTTTTTCCTTTTCATGTGTGTAGTGAATTAGGTTTTCTTGATGAGTCTTTCTACTAAATTGCTGGAAAAAAATTTGATACCACTTTGTCCAAAAGGCACAAAACTTTTTATAGGAAACTGAATTCACAGGGAAAGGGTAGCAGGAGGGATAATCTAGTGGAACAGGCAGGTGGGGAGGAGTCAGATGCAGTTGTAATCACTTTCACGGATACCTTTAAACAGCAAAACAGGATGAGTCGGGAATTCAACGTAAGTATTAGGAAATGGCTTAATCCTTCTGGTAACTTTCCTAAACCTGCTTATGAGTAAAGAACAAATGGTTAGGAAAGGACAAATTGAACTGCTTAAACCAGGGCTAGCAACTAGCTCATTTCAGCTAACAGATAAACCACAAACAGAAGATAATGTTATTACAGAAGAGCCTGAAATATTTTTCTACCTGTGTTTGTGCATTTAGTTCCTGTTTTTCTCCTTCTTTTCAGTTGATGCTTTTTGATCAGATTTTGGAGTCTGTCTCTGAGAAAGCCACTTATCTTTCCAAGCCAAAAGTTACTAGAGAAGGAGTGAGTACCTGTATTTTCAGACACATGTCTGACAAAGAGTTGAAAGCATACCAGAAGATGGAAAAACAGAAAAACAGTCCAGTAAAGAAAGATGAAAATGAAGATCTGAAGTCAAGTGAGTTGCAGCAGTGACTTTATGAAGAGGTATAAACAATATTGATTTCTTATTTAAAAAAAGGACTATAAACTTAATAAAGTTATTGTTGAGCTTTGCAGTGGTCATTCCATGAAGAAAGTTGTCTCAGTTAACCTTTACTGCAGAGTCAGAATTTCAACAGTTGGTATTTCATTTTCCGTGGGCTTATCCATTGTCTTGCTTTCTGTCACAACCACATCCTTTCCTGGCTGCGTTTTAGGAGGAATGTAGCCACTCAGGCGAGAGGCTAAGCTCCTCTTAGGACGAGAACGCTTTGCCTGGCAGAAATAAATTCAAAATTAGCAAGTTATCTATGGAGCAAAGACTACTAATGGGGAAGGGGAGGGGTGGGGAGAAGAAATTAGTGAATTGGCCAGCACTGCATTATTTAAAGGAGCTTCAGAAAATAAGAACCTCCCAAATTAAGTAGATAGCTGGCCTGTTTTCTTGCTTGAAGTCACACTCTAAAACACATAATGTTTACCCTCCTCTGAAGCGATAGGGTATGGTTGAGAGGACTTTTTCAATAGTGTAACTTACTTTTGAGTTCAGCTTTCTCTTGTCAGGATCATGTACAACTGTGTGCCTTGCTAGGCTCTGCTACAGTTACAAAGAACAGGGAAAAGACAAAAGAGTTAGGTTTATCATTTCAGATTATGTGATTCAGATTAGGACAGCGTAAAAATACATACCTTCATTGCAAACACTCTTCCACAGCCTGGATAATCACAGGAGAATGGTTTTTTCTCCTCATGAAAAGAGAGGATATGACTTTGAAGGTTAAATACAGTTGTGTAAGTTCTCCCACATCCTTCTCTCGGGCACCGGCAGACTTCCCTCACCACAGCATGTGTTTTTTGATGCTGCTTGAGGTAATCTTTCCGTTTAAAAGTTTTGCAACACTGATTGCAAACTATCGGCTCTAAGTGGGAGAGAGACGGCAGAGTATAAGTTAACAGCTTCTTAAAGGAGCTCAGAATCAAACCTAGTAGTCCTCTACAACAGTGCTAAAATCCACATGCAATGCAAGGAATTCTGAGACCGGAAGAGAATAATGCAGTATGAATTTTCCAGATCCAAAATCCTATATTCTATAATTTCTCGTTAACTGGATCACAAAGTTAGTATACTGAGTAACACTTTCATCAGTTAAAGGTCTAGCCAGAGTGACAACCATTTTACCAATGAAGTGTTAGTAAACAAGTTTGTATAGACATAATGACAAGTTGATGAAATGAGTTCAGCAAGGACTCCTCTTCAAATTAGCAGTTTCTTTCCTATTTGTATCAAAAATTAAGTTCTATTTACTAAAGCATGTGGAGTTTACCTGTATGACTGACTTTATTATGTTTCAGAAGCTCTGTCCAAGTTTTTCCAGTATATGAGCAGTTTTCTTTCTTGCACGCATAGCCTGTTAGACAGGGCAAATGTTTACAATCACAAAAGTTCTGGCAAACAGTCCAGTTTTACAAGGGGGAAGTCCACTTCCAGCATTTGAAAACGAAAGGCCAGTATTTCTCCTCTCCTCCCATACTGCATGGTGATGGGACACAAGGCAATGAACACAAATTAGAACATGAGAAAATCTAACGTATTTAAAGAAGAAACCTTATATCACTGACACAAGTTGTCCAGAGAGGCTGTGGAATCCCTACCCCTGGAAACATTCAAAACTTGACTGGACGCAGCCCTCAGCAACCTGGTCTAACGGACCCCACCTTCAGCAGGGAGTTGGACCAGATGACCTCCAGAAGTCTTTTCCAACCTAAATGGTTTTCTGAAACTCTCTCCTTGCTTCAGTAAAACTACTTCCTCACTAGCCATACACTTTCACTCAAATAGATGAAAATAACTGTAATGATATGTATTATTTTATATAAATATTTGTACTACATAATATAAACATAACATCTTGACCATATAGTAATATTCTTTAAGAGACTCTACCATTCGATCAAGCAGACAGGATGGTTTTTAAACGAACCACAGAAAGTCAACACTATTTAAATCCCAGGACTGGGAAGGTCAAACAACTACGAACAAGTCCCTGTCTTAGTAAAGGAGTACAGTACGATTCACAGATTTTGGATAGTCTTCCTAGTCCCTTGGGTTTGTTTTCTTTTTTCCTAGTGCTGGAAAGGGGGTTAGCTGTCAATAGTACTGAAAAAATGGACACGAGTGTAGCAGGATTAGCTCTAACATACATGACCACCTCCTGACGATTCCACTGAAGTACCCTTCACATAGGTACATTAATAACTTTAAAAATGCGAGCCTACATGGTTTTGCCAAGGCTCCATAGGAAATTTGTGGCGGAACTGGCAACTCATCCTAACCTCTGGAGGTCTAGGCTGGTGCCTTAACCGTTAGCCCATCTCTGGAAGACGGATTATTGACAAGGAAGCACAGTAGAAGAAATGACCAAAGGAACCCTGTGCTCTGTTCAGCCTGCTGCGAGTACATTGTAACTGAGCACTGCAATGCCTTGCAATTGTATCCCATTTGACTATTCAAAACCAGTGTTCTTGTTTTGTCTGTCTGGATCACTAGGCCCAGAATACTTTCATGTCTGTCGTACATCCCTGCATACTCTCTGTACTGGAAGAAGTCCTTTTTCCTTTCCTAAAACATAATTGAGGCAAGAAGAAAAACTGTATTACCTTCATGTATCTTCTCGTGTCGCTTTAGTCGACTTGGAGTAGAAAAGTACTTTCCACATCCTTCATTATTACATCTAGGTATAAAGTACACTGGTTTAATTTCTTTCACTGCATCCACATAAGTCAAAACAATTAAAGCAGACAAAATAATCCAAGTTTCCCCTTGCCTAGAGATCTATTCTGTATCCCCTCCACCCCCTTCTAAAAGTAAATTCCATACTATGTTTCCAACAGAGGACTCTGATCCTCCCGAGAGTTAAAACTATAGTATGATTTCCACATATACAGCAAGTTAAGCTTTAGCTAAAGAATCAAGCCTCATATCCTCCCTATACAGTAGACTCTTCAAACATAAAAGAGACATAGGAAGTGGATGATTTAAGTGGCTTGTACAGATCTAGCAGTCACAGCAGTAGCAGAAGCACTGACAGTATTTTTGTGCCTGTCACCCAGCCTACTAGCGCACTTCACGTAAGTGGAACACTCCTGTAAAGTGTGTTCCACCTTTAAGAAATACAAGACTAAACTCTGCTTTCATCAGATCTATACTGATGTGTCATGTAAATAATGGAGTTGCAATGCACAGCTTCTCAGGTTGGCATCCAAGCTTCTCACCTTTTTTAAGCTACTACTCACTTCAATGTTAGCCAAGCCACTACTTTTTACTGGAAAACAGAGGTAGCTGCATTTTTCATCACCGTGCAAGCTCTTATGCTTGTATTTCAGACTGTGTGAACTCAAAAGTGAGGGTTTTTTGTTTATTTTTCCTGTGAACCTGTAGCAAATCCTAAGAAAATGTCTGGAATGCTGAAGTTACACAGCACCGAGACTGTTTCTCTAAACACACTAGTGAGCAAAGAACTAGTACAAGAAATGTACTTGCAGCCATGACTACAAATTCATGCCAGTTTTGGTTTTGTGGGTTTTTTTTTTTTTTAAAGGCCACATCAATGAAAAGGTTAAGAAAAGGCACCTGTTTTCATCTATAATGTTTAAATGGAATTGTTAAAAGTTCATTATTAAAATTATCCACCTACTTGAAGGGAGGTTCATTGGTGTGGTGACATTGATGAACTTTAAGTTGTTGATGTTTCCTGAAACACTTGTTACAGCCTTCAAAGTCGCACTATTTAGGAAATTAAGTTATCATTAGAGGCCAAATAATGACAGCCTAGTCCACATGTATTTGCTGAAATCCCAGTCACAGTATTTGAACTCATAGAAGTACCGCACAATAACAAATTGAAGTTTTTCACTAGATACAGAAAAAGGGGCTTGCTCAGCCTCCACTTTACAGTATCAAAGGTAATTACTCACCACATATTGCTTTTGCTGATTTTCATGCTTGCGCTCAATGTGCTTCTTTAAGTTCGCTTTTGTTCCAAATTTCTGATTGCATCCATCAGCTGTGCACCTGCAAATGAACTGCATTTTTTTATTATCACTCTCAGACAGTGATTTGTTTCCTAGGCAGATACAGAAATCATTGGACAAGAGGAATACACGAAGAATAACCGAAACACACAACCCAAATATAAAAGTTTGCTTTAAAGACACGAAAAGCCAGAGGCTAAGTTACACTCAAAAGCCACTGAAAAACATATCAGAGAAGATTTTTAATAAAACACACAGGAATTCCTAGCTCCTAATCCATGACATGCAGCTATTAAGGGCTTAGTAATAGGAAATAGCTGCCCTTCTTTCTTTTAATTCTGTATTCTAGGGGGAGATCTGCCCATTCCTTTGAGCATCTGTTATGGATCACTGCCAGACAGGAGGTCTTAGGCTAAGGAGATTGCCCATGTCTCACCCTGTGTGCACACTGTTATGGCAGTACTCATGATACCAAATCATGCTCTATACCACCCACACATCAGTTTTAACTCCCCTTCCATTTCCATAAAGACAAGCGTAAACCATTTTAAGAAGTAAAAAATTCGGCCTTACGCAAACGGCTTTTCCCCAGTGTGCGTAAGAAGGTGTCGAGCGCGGTGAAAATCTCTCGTGAAACCTTTACCGCAGCCTTCGTACTCGCAAACATACGGCCTCTGAAAGAGAGAGGGTTGTTGAGAGACGACAAACCACAGCGCAGGGGGCTCAGCTGTTTCCAGGAGCCTGCCTCCCGCGGGATGCCCCGGCGGCGGTACTTCAGCCACAACCCACGCAGCCCCCACGGTGTCTGGGCACCCAAAGCAGGCTGCCCGACCGCCCCGAGGGGGCCGACGCCAGCAAGGCCCGGGGCAGCCCTGGCCCCGAGCCGCGCAGGCCGCCACCCGCCTGCCGGGCCCCGGCACGGCGCCCCTCACCTCAGCCACACAAAACCTCCCTCCCCTGCCGACTGGGAGGCCCAAGCGGGAACCCCGCGTCGCTGCTCCCTCAGGCTACCGCCGCGCTGCCCAGCGCCGGCCGGCCCGGCTCACCTGGCCCGTGTGCCGGCAGAGGTGAGCGTCCAGCCTCCAGGCCTTGTTGAAGGTGGCATCGCAGTCGGGGAAGGAGCAGATGAAAGGGCGGGCGGGGAGCGCGCTCCCGCCGCCGCCACCGGGCGAAGACGCGCGCGCGGCCCCCCCGCCCTCCTGCGCGCTCCCCGCCGCCCGCTCCCCGGCCATGGGGGAGGACACGTGACCGGCCGCGAGCGGGGAATGTCCCCTCCCGCCTCCCGTCCTCGCCAGCCGCGGGGGCCGGGGGGGTGGGGCGGGGCGGGGCGCGGCGCCCAGCGGGCGCATGCGCGGCCTTGCGGGAGGTGAGGCGGTGGTGCCGCGCCGCCGCGCCCCACGGGTGGCTGTCCCGTCAAGGCCGCGGAAGCCGTTCCCCGGCCTGGCACGGCGGTCGTGATCCTGCCTGATCCGCCGTCGCCTGAGGGGCTGTGAGAGGTGTACAGGGCCACGTCCTCCTCAGCTGAGCGCTTGATCCCGAGAGCAGCCCAGGTCCATGGTCTGTTCTCCGTTAACCTCATGTGCCAGACACAACCCCTTGTTGCTACCTGGCATGGAGCCATCTCGCATAGCAGAGGAGATCCGATTAAGACGAGATCAAAAATGCCTGATTCTGGGTCCTTCCATAGAGCAGCCCTTCCAGGGGTTTAGGGACACACAAGCTCTGCTGACTCCCCAAGAAGCAGCGCTGCATGGATTTTGCAGGTGCCAGGAGAGGATGGGTCTGCATGACGGTGGCGAGCTTCTAGTCCAGACCAGGGGAATCCCATGGACTCCGACATCAGCCTCTACTGCACGTTCCCTACCTCCTGCCCCACAATTCAGGCATTTGCAGCCCAGACGGAGGTGTCTTCTGCTGTCCAGGATCACACAGCAGAGGGGGTCTGTCGCCGTGGCCTGTGGTCGTGCTGTGTCCCCAAGCTGATGAGATCACAGCGAAGGGAAGAGCACATGGCAGTGCACTTTGCTGAGGGGCTCTAATACCTTGCGCAACACCTCCCTGACTTGCTGTGCTGAGGTATCATGGAATCGTAGAATCACAGAATCATTTAGGTTGGAAAAGACCTTTAAGATCATCAAGTCCAACCATTAACCTAACACTTCCAAGTCCACCACCAAACCATGTCCCTAAGCACCACATCTACATGTCTTTTAAATACCTCCAGGGATGGTGACTCAACCACTTCCCTGGGCAGCCTGTTCCAATGCCTGACCACCCTTTCAGTGAAGAATTTTTTCCTAATATCCAGCGTAAACCTCCCCTGGTGCAACTTTTGGCCATTTCCTCTTGTCCTATCACTAGTCACTTGGGAGAGGAGACCAACACCCACCTCTGCAACCTCCTTTCAGGTAATTGTAGAGAGTGATAAGGTCTCCCCTCAGCCTCCTCTTCTCCAGGCTGAACAACCCCAGTTCCCTCAGCCGCCCCTCATAAGACTTGTGCTCCAGACCCCTCACCAGCTTCGTTGCCCTTCTCTGGACACGCTCCAGCACCTCAATGTCTTTCTTGTAGTGGGGGGCCCAAAATTGAACAGTTTTTCTCTACAACAATTTCTCTACAATTACTTGAAAGGAGGTTGCAGAGAGGTGGGTGTTGGCCTCTTCTCCCAAGTGACTAGTGACAGGACAAGAGGAAATGGCCTCAAGTTGTGCCAGGGGAGGTTCAGGCTGGATATTAGGAAAAATTTCTTTACTGAGAGAGTGGTGAAGCATTGGAACAGGCTGCCCAGGGAAGTGGTGGAGTCACCATCCCTGGAGGTGTTCAAAAAACGTGTAGACATGGCATTGTGGGACATGGTTTAGTGGGCATGGTGGTGTTGGGTTGATGGTTGGACTTGATCTTACAGGTCTTTTCCAACCTTAGTGATTCTGTGATTCTGAGTACAGGGGCATGATCACTTCCCTAGTCCTACTGGCCACACTATTTCTGATAAAAGCCAGGATGCCATTGGCCTTCTTGGCCACCTGGGCACACTGCCGGCTCATACTCAGCCAGCTGTCGACCAACACCCCCATGTCCTTTTTCTCTGGGTAGCTTTCTAGCCACTCGTAGGAGATATTCCCCATCTGCTGCAATTCTCCCCACAGAGTGAGTGTGAGGGACAGAGGGAGAAAGCTGGAACAGGACAGTGACAAGGGAACCATCCTGGGGAGAAAAACTCCCATTCCTTCTTCTCTGTATGTGTCCTGAGAGCTGGGAAAGCCGAAGCAGATGGCGGTGCTTGGAGCAAGCTAGGGAAATGGGGGAGGAAAGACAGGGGGAATAAGGAGCAGGAATCAAGCTTATGGGGTCTGGACAGGAGAAGGATTCTCATGAAGTGAGATGGCAGGAGTGCTGAAGGATGGGGTACCTAACGGTTGTGCACAGCACGCAGCAGGGAGGGAAGCTGCTGGGCAGGGCCAGGAGTTCATGCCGGGCCAGAAGAAGATCCCCATGGCCCTGGGGAATGTCTCTTATCTCGCTCATCTGTAGCAGGATTAAGAGGAGGGATGAATCAATCAGTCAGACCCTCACAAAGCAACAGCAAGAAATCATCTTATTTTCAGAATGGAAGTCAGTCTGAAAAAATCTCAGCTTTTAATAAATACTAACCAAAACACTTAGAAGAAAAAGTTGCTAAATTTTTTGTCTCAGAATTGCAATAAAAAACAAACCTGAAATTTAAAAAAAGAAGTTATAAATCTTCCTTTTTGAGACTTTGCCTCTGAAAACATGATATTGCCTCAGGCCTGTCTAACACAGGTGAGGAAATAGCATGCAAGGGAGAAAACTTTGGAAAATGTCACTACTGGCTACACAGAGAACAAATATTCATCACAGGGGTTTGCTCTATGCAATACCAGTTAGAGATTTCAGCAGAGTCCTCTGGGAATTTTCATCCCATTTTGGAAATATATATACAGAGGATGACTCCAGGCCTGAGGGAGTCTCATTCTGTTGTGCTGTTGATGTCTTCTGAGGTGGCTACAGAGGGAAGATTTTGAACAGTCCTCTAGTAGAGCTGGAAAGAGCAGTGAGTTCCCTTTCAGATTTAATCTTACCGTTTTCCAGTGCGGGAGGTGGAAGGTAAACCTTCTAAGAGCTGAACGTATGCAATGGAGAAAAGTAAGTCTGAAGATGTACATTTCCAACACAAGGTCCACACTTCCACTGATAAATTCTAATAATCTGTAAGCTGAAAAGGGGCAAACCCCCCAGAACTGAGGTAGTTCATTCCCTCAAGAAAAAACCACCACCACACAGCTCCATCACACACGCACATAAAAAACCCACAGGATAGTAAAACCCTCAGATTCTGATTAAAACTACTCTTTTAAGCTGGCAGGATTTACCCAGAATTAAATATCAATCCAGGAAAGACTATACACAGTGCTATGAATACTCATTTCCCTCAAAAAAATGCTGAGTGAATGGGCCATGTGTCTTTGTCCACCAAAGGCTGTTTCATTTTCCCACCCCATTGTTCTGCTGCAGGGAAAGTTGCATTTGCTTCATCTCCAAGAACAGTCATTTCTCTTTATGCAGCACCATTGAATCTGAAGAGCTTATGTTTATGAACGTTACACAGAAATTATTCCATTGTGTGCTAAAATGCAGATAAATACATTTTAAATGTACTTACAGAGTAGCTGTGGAATTGCAGGAACGATTCCCCCCCATGAGTAAGTTTGCAAACTGAAAGATGACTTTTTCCTATAGACTTAATGCAAGTTAAATATTGGCTGTTTGAGGCACCATATCTAAGATCCCTTGGCCTGGTCCAGTGGAGGTGGGATACAGAGTGACTTAGACTTAAGAATGATGCTAACTACTATTTATGTGTTTTTAGCTGGTCCCTACAAGTTTTGAGACCACAATTGCAATTGCAATGTCAACAATCCTGCAACAAGTCCAGACATGTCTTAAAAAGAAAAGGCTTTTCGGCTTTCCAGAGTAAGTAGAGAAATGGTGTTGAGCAGCTCCATAAAGTTGGCAATAGTTGTCAGGGAAATTCTTGCAGTTTGTGGAGAAGTTCCTTGGTTATGCATGGTGAATTGTCACATCAGGTAGGATGGAAGTGGAATAAAGCAAAGCAGTAATTCTAGCATTTCTTATAAAGGTGAAACTTTGAGCTCTTTTTTAGTAGAGATGTGAAAATATCGCTGTGGCAGATGTGCTGGAAACCTATAGTAGCATGACCCATAATCATTCCAATGGATTTTGTGATTGTGAAAGCAATAGCGTAGTTTTCTACCTACAGGTAAGACAATTCATCTGTGTATGCCAGCAATATATTAGATCCTTTCTCACAGAGAAAGCAAACATGTAGCTGAAAAAGGCTTTTCCCCCTCTCGGCAATAGATACCTCAAAGCATGAAAACAACAAAGGTTTTTTGGTAGTTGTTCATTTTTACGCTGTTGAAAAGGGAATAGACCATTGTTTGATTATTTCCAAGACTGTAAGGAAGCTCCAGTAGCAATATTTGAAAAAATAAAAATAACAGTCAAATGTTTTGACTTTGACAGTGTATCGATACTTGCAGTGGGTGATGCTAATGTGAACTCAAGACGTTGTTTTGTCTAGAAGTTCATGGGAAATCAGAACAAGAATGTCCTTCCAGATATTTGCTCTGCCCACGTACAGCATACTGTAGGAAAAGGCGTTGCAGATAATTCATTATTTGGCTATAAAAGCTGTGAAAGAAGTTCTCAATCATTTTTCCTCATCAGCTACCAGGTTTCAGGATTGCAGATGATACTCCATTTTGGCAATATTGAATACATAGGAATATTGAGGCATATCCCCACAGGATGATTATTTCCATAGTTTTCAGTTGAAAGGATGTCAAAATATTATCCAGATGTTGGCACTCCTGAAAGACATTTAGTGTAAATGCCTTCCTGAAACCACTGTGTCCTTCAAGGCTGACAAAGGGATGCATCTCCTCAATTTTATGCCAATGCATTAATTGAAAGGTAGCTTACAAGAAACGTAATCGTTCTTGAAGCTTTCAGACTTGACGGAAGGGAGCATACAGTTAATTAGGAGGAGGAATACTGTATGGTAAGTGGTCAGTAAAGTTCACGCTTCAGGATACTGGCATTAGGAAATTAACTACATCCCAACTTAAATTCTAGTCCCTGAAATGTCTTAAAAATTGTGGAATTAAATACTTTTGTCTGTCCGAAATGCAGCAGTGAAAATAACATTTTTTTGGGTAAACAGCTTTGGGAAGATTGAAGAAACTTGCTAAATGTTATGTTAACCTGAACTCTAAACCGAAGTTATTTTAAATTTTACAAATAAAAAAATTATTATTTTATTAAAATACATTACAAGGCATCCAAGTTGCTTAGTATCTTTTTAAATAGTAAATTTTAAATTGTTTTAATTGAATTATGCATTTGTGGACTGCAGAAATGTACCACTGAGGGGTAAAAAAAGGCATACTGCATGATGGGAAATGCGTACGTCCCTAATACAATCCTTAAAATGACATGTTCCGTTTGTTTGCCAAGTAGTCATTGCTTATTCCCACCAAGAAGGCAGTCTCCCTCACACTGTTCTGCATGCCAGAGACAAAGTTGTTACTTGGTTGAGTTGTAGAGCACAGAACAGCCCAGGTTGGAAGGGACCTCAAAAGATCATCTAGTCCAACCTTTTGTGGAAAAGGGAGCCTAGATGAGATTATCTACCACCTTGTCCAGTCACATCTTGACGAAAGTCGATGCAGAGGTGGAGATAGAAAAGGCTGTTCCTCTTAAGCATTTGCATCCCGTGGGATGGCTGTAAACAGAAATGAAAGAAGAAGAAAATGTGAAAAGCAATGAAGAGAAAGCCCCAGAAAGCTGGCTGTTTTCCTTGTTAGGATGAATGGATGAGAAGAGCGGGGGGTGGGAGAAGGGCCATGGTTGTTGTTCACATTGAGGAGGATCAGCCGAGCCACACTGGAAGTGCTTCCTGCGTCTACTGTATTATTGCTCTAATCTTCCCTGCCATTTTCCCCAGCTCCAGCCTACTTGCAAGGTTATATGGACCCCAACCTCCCAGGCTTCTTTTCCTCCTCACAGCAACAATGGCTTTATTCTCTCCTTCATCAGAGCATGGGCTCTTCCTCTTCTCCTAAGTCACAAGCTTGTCCCACAGCTAAAGGAAAGCAGATGAAGCACATGTGAACTATGCAAACTGGATGCCAGAGGTAAACTGCAGTTAGGACAATGTTTCCTTGATCTCTCTGTTTACAGAATTATAGCTGGCTTGTAATGGTGCCAGTGTCCTCAGGAGCCCTTTCTAGGGATTTCTGGGAACCACAAAAACACGTTAGGAAGAGGATGGAGTTAATCAGTTGGGCTTTCCTGCTGCTATATTCAGCCTAGCAAGCTGCCTCCGACAGATGTTTCTGCTTTTAGGCCACAAGGAACTGGCTTTCCCTGTGTTCAAGAAGCATGTAAAGCTATCACAGACTTGTTTTCCATAAGAGCATTTTCTTGTCAGGTGATGTTTTTCTATCTCTGGCATAGCAGATTTTAATGAATCTCTCAACAGACTGATCCCCCAAGAGAAGAAACAGGAAATCTGTGTTACCTGATTTTCTCTTCTGCCTGCGGGAGGCACGGGCTATAAGCGATGGCGAAGTTACACAGCAGAGCTGCGCAGAGCAGTGCCTGCCCAGAGCCCTCTGCTCCCCATCAACCCTCCCATCGGCTATGCTGACCTGCCTATTTTGAATAAAATTTCCTGCACGTCATACAAATTGAATTAGAGCCAGGTCCCGGGTGTTCTTTACAAGGTTTGAGACCAGTCAGTTAATATCACTGCCTGGGTCTTGTACCTCTACCTATCTCCTATGGCGTGTCAAGAAGGGAAACCCGACTGTGTGAGCACCCGTGTGAGCTGGCTCCCCATGAGCTCTCTCCAGACGGGATGGGGGAAAGGAGGGCTTGGGCACAGCCCCTCTGCGGGCTGTGGGGTAATGGAGGACCCCTTTCCTGGAAAACACCTCCTCCCCCTGTTCCTGCCCCTGCCTTGCTGCTTTCACCCTGAAGGATTTAGCTACTCGAGCATGCAGCTCACCCAGCCGTTAGACAGGATCAGACAACACCAGATTAAAACAAAATGGCCCTGATTTTCCATTTCACCATCGTAGTCCCCTGAAGTGAGCAAAGTTACTCCTCAGTCCCCCGGCACAACTCCAGGAAGGAGCTGCCTGCCTGAAGGACGTTGATGGGGTTATTGGTCCTCCCTGGCTCGCGGCACAGCCAATTTTCAGAAGGGACAAAACACCCAGCATTATGTCTGCCCTGCAAATGGTGCCTTTTCTCATCAGTCACAACTATTTGCGCTCGCAGCACTGGCCTCTCAAGGCATCGCGTTACATGGGTCAATAAGGACGGCAGTTATCTATCTGACCAAAATTGCAGGTGCAAAATTATGCCTGCAGCTATCTGTGGCCGTAAAAATAAGGCATCATCCGAAGGCAGGTTGCAACAAAAGCTGCCACACAGTAGCTGTATGCGTCCTTCCTCTCCCGGCCGAGCCCCGCGGGGCGCTTCTCCAGTCTGTTCACCTGGAAGAAGGAGAAACGCAATTTCACCCATCCTCTCCTGGCAGCGGTGGTTGTTTTAGTGGACCATAATGTTATTATAATAATTGCTGCTTCATCAGACGGAATTATTAGTCTGTCAGTAATGCATTAGACAGCAACGCTTGTCTCAAATGCCTGTTAATTATATACATAAGCAAATTTGCTTCCTTTCCCACCGTGGCCACTACTATCTTGTATCATTCGTGCAGCTGAAGCTGTAATCTTGCAAATACCCCTGCAAGTAGTTGTTATTACAAGGGTTGTCTCGTTAATCGAAGCGCAGAGGCTGCTGATGTGAGGAAGAGATGCCGGACTAGTTCCCCAGGGCCTGATTCAAATCCTTTTGAAATCAGTAGAGAGATGCTCCCAGTCTTTCATGGCTTTGGACTATATCTTCAGATAGTAACTTTTTCCAGGCAGGAATTTTGCTTCAAACGTGTCTTGAATACACTTGAGAGATCTGGCAGGTGATAAAATACTCAGCCTCAAGCCAATACAGCCCGTGGAGCCCCTGAATATATTGCATTTTTTTTCAACATACAGTTTTTCTCCTGGAGAAAGCATCAGTCTGGTATGTTTTCTTGTCCAGAGACCTGCAGTAGCTTTGTAGTTACTCGGAGACATCCAAAACCTGAAAATGTGGCTTTCAGTGTAAGGGTTTGGGGCTGCAAACATCCACAGGGCTTCAGTGCATGCCCTCCTCCCACTGCACAGCCAGGGTTTGCCCTCCCTTCCACCTCCCCTGTGCTCCCCTTGCGCCTGTTCCTCTACCAGCATCCCTTCCTCTTTTAAATGCCAACGCTTGCAGAGCCACGGACTCTGCTCCGGCGGGCAGGGCTGCCTGCCTGCTCCACCTCACGCAAGCCAAAATCCGGGGAGAGTGGACCCCTGCGATGATGGGCCAGACGATGAGATGGACGGCTTCCTCAAACCACCCCTGCACCCCGCCGCTCCCATCGCCCCAATACAGCCCAGACCTTCCCCCAGGCTGCTGTGCATGGGCTGCGGCAGTGAGATCCCTGTCCCTGAAAAGAACCTTCAGAAGGTAAATTTGTGCCTTGAAGCTGCAGCCCCCAAGAAGACGCATCACAAAAGCAGGTCTTGTGGAACGGCCATGGGGTGGGATGGCAGCTGCTGGCATGGCTGCAGTGTCCCTTGGGCAGGGGCCAGGTGACCCCGGGGGTGGCCAGTGGTTCACAAGGAGCCTGGAAAGCATTGTCCCACCAACTTGACTCATCTCAGGGGTGTGCTGGGAGTCAGCCCCTCTTGGCCTCCCACCTAACGAATGACAAAGAAAAGGAAGATCCTGGCTCTTCACCAGCCTGCACCCAAGTTGAACGCCCAGCAGCCACCCAAATTGCTCCCTTTTTGGTTCAAAGCTGCACAGAGGCTGGAGTGCAATGGCTGCTGGAGGAGTCTGAGATGAGGAAAACCCAGAACGTGTCCCCAAGGGCACCATTTCATACAAATCTCAAACGATGAGGTTTCTCACAACATTGTTCATTTTATTCAGGGATGTTAGCAAGAACATAATGAAAATGATCATCAAAACCCAGGTGAATTTTTCCACCTAAAAAGGGGAATTACCTTCCCAGCTGTGGCTGGTGACCCCCTCAAATGCAGAGCTGTAGGGCTGCTGCTCACTTGGGGCCATAAAAAGAAAACTGTGTGTGTTTAGTGAAAGCAGACAGAGCCATCTAGTGACAAGAGAAATGCATCCTTCATTTCATGCTGCGAAAGATCTTCACAAGCCCCCAAAAGCCTGTGTTGGCCACCAGGACAGGTGGGTCTGCAAGGCATGGGCAGCCCCTCTCCCAGGGGTGTGCGTGGCTGAGCCTCATGAGGTTCACACCGCCAGAGCTTCACATGGTCCTCAGCAAAGCTTTTGGGAGCAGAGATGGCAGTACCAAGCAAAAAGGCTGCTTGGGTCATCGACAAGGTTTGGATTTGGGAAGAGCCCATGGTGCCTTGCAGGCAGTGGGGCTGGGCAGGCGCAGGCAGAGCTTGGCCCCAGCCGTATAGCGGGGAGATGGTGCTGTCATGTTTGTTGGGAGAAGGAGTTTCCCCAAGCTGTTTTTGAGCTGCTTTAGCCAAACAAGGAAAAATTCAGGACAGGAGAGATGCTTCTTAGAAAAGAAAAACATAAAAATACTTTGTTTCAAAATATGCATGAATTTTATTTTAAAAAAATAATTAAAGGATTCTAGAAATTGTGTCTTTTTTAAATAAGGAAATATTTGAGAATGGCATTGCCTTTGACCAAAACAAAACTCTTCCATAATTTCATATCACTAACATTTTGAAAAATTTTGATTTCTTGTCAGGGCAAGCATTTTTTTATTCTTCCTTTTCCTTCTCTCTTTGTCTAGCACATTCTTTCTCTCCTCTGAAGAATTCACACAGCTCAGCTCGTTATCAGTCTAGCTAATTACATTACTGCACTTCCCAGCAAATTAAGATCCAAAGCCTGCCGTTTTACAGTAAACTCCCCAAAGAAAGGGATAATGAGGTTACTTAGCAGGTTTTGTTCCTCGGGTAATTTCCATACGCTTCTTAGTTTATAAAGTGGGAGATAAGGTAGCCACCACAGCTTTTATGTTAGCCTTCCCTTCCCAAGCATTGTTCAGATCTCCTAGCACTTCTGGGAAGGAAGGGGTTCTCCTGATGGAGGCCCAGAGGTGAGACCATTTGCCCCAGGGTGGTGAGAGACCAAAGCCAGCTCTAGCCCTACCTGTGCTGCAAATAAAGCCCAGACACAGACCATTTGGGTGCCTTAGGCTGTGTCCACAACACTCAGGGATGGACCCCAGGGCAAAGTGGCTGTGTCCCAACCACAGAGCCCCCAAGCTTAGGTCTTCTCCTTACCCCATGAGTTTTCCCCATGGCCAAAAGACAGGGTTGTCACCTTGTGCCAGGAGCAGAAACCACTTCAAAGCACCTGAAATGGGTGCGGGCTGCACAGCAGCCCATCCATCGGAGCAGTGCTTTCATAGCACGAGGGTGGAGATACCTGCGGGAATGTGGCATGAGGCTGTCTGAAGATGCGGGGCTGGGACCACCACATCAGCTCTGCAGCGAGTGGGCTGATCGCTGCCAGCATCACCCTAGCTCGGGGCAGGCGGAGACAGACTGAACCATACCAAGCTCTGCTGGGACGGGGAAGGACTTGAACTCCAGCTTTATGGAGAAATTCCAGCTGCAAAGTTTGGTTTGACTCAGAATGGAAACAAACCCAACACTGTCTGCACCACAAAACACCCCAAAGCAAAACAATTTGTTTGAGGTCAGCCTACATGTTTGGATTAGCCTCTGATTTCTGCTTTTCTTTTGAAAATAAGAGGCCAAAATTTTCCTTTCGTTGTTCCCACAGAAAGGTTTTCTTTCTATCAGATGACACAGGTCTTTGGACATTTCCTGCTTCATGATTTGTTCGTACCTGCAGTCCCAGCCAGGAACTCAGCACTAGCATCCTGGTTGTTTTGCACATCCCTAATTAAGCCAAGGTGAAATGAGTGGATTTAATGAGTTACTAGAGTGAAGGGTGTGGAAGGAGAACAGGGACAATGCACTCATCAAAGGAGCAAAAATGCTTTTGTGTAGGCTTATAATTTAAAAAAATAATTCCCTTCTGATGAAAGAGTGGTTCCCTGCCACTATTACCTGACTATGGTCGATCTCTGCCACACTTAGCTTTGTTCATTTAATTATGCATTCCTCTTCCCAGATCCTCTCAGCTCCCTTTGGCCATTTGTGGGTGAAAAATTCACCCACATCTTGTGTCTATTCATAAATGTGCATACTAAAATCTGGAGCAAGAGGCTGTACTACGTGCTCATCCAGCACAGCAGGGTTTCCAGTCTTTCACTGGGCTGTTACAAATACAGCGCAAGTGCCTTAACGGCGCATGGTTCTCCCTTACCCTCTCATCTGAAGGTGTTACTCCGGTCACGGTTAATAGAGTATGAACCTGGGAGCGACAAGTTAGTTCACTCAAGTCGCTTTAATCACTTTAGAGACGGGTCCAAAGCCTGTAGCTGGCTCACAGGGCTGGCTGTGACACATAGCCAGGGTCAACCTTTAATTTAAAGGCCTAATTATGAATGTATTTAAACAGAAAGCTCTCTGTGAGGACCTATTCCACCAGACCCTCCAAGTGCTGGAAGCTGGACAAACATACACTGTGCTTTCTGCAAAGGACTCCAAGCAAAACAGCTTTCTGTTTTATTTGAAAAGTTTCCATCTCTCCAGCACAGCAAAGAGAAAATATGAAGTCCTTCCTCAACTCTGCATCAAGCCAACAAAAACAGCTGTTTTTCACAATTCTACCTCATATCTATTAATAAGTCCGTGACTACAACTTACTTGGATGATAAGTCATCAACCAGATTTACTCATTGGGCTCTCTGGCTCTCTTCTCTCTGCTCCATCTTCCCTGCCCACCTGCAAGCTGTTGCTCTGCCCTGCGGGGAGCAGCTGCCACCCCTCTGATGGGTGTTGTGCCAACTCACTCTTAAATACACCCAGTCTGCCTCAGCAGGACATGGCTTTTCCCTGCTGTAACAGATTTGGGGGGGCTATAGGGCTGAGTCGTTCCACTCAGGATCTTAGGAGAAGTGTCCTTTTCTCCTTAAAAGAACTAACTCTTTATAGCTTTTAATTGTAATTAGCGCATCTGGACCACATCCTTTCTCTCTTGCATCTCTCCTTTTGGCCATGTTGCCCCTTGGTCCTGCTTACTGCCCTTGCTGGTGCCATCCGAAAACGCGCATCTCTGTGCCACTTGGGTGCCCATCAGAACAGACCAATGCTCTCTGCAGCTCCAACGTAAAGTGTCAAATACCCAACGAGCCACTGCCCAGGAGTGGCAGGGAGGGATGGCATCCGGACAGGGATGTTAGCGTGGGGAGCTGCGATCGGCTCGGGGACAGTTTGCAAGCAGGAGAGATTACATCAATTAGCTAATGATATGCGCCGGGGGGGGGTGGCGGTGTCAGTTTGAGTGTGCTCATTCCCCGTTTCTTCATGAATCATTTGATGAAGAATTACTTTAGGGGCACATTTACATATTTGCCATACTCTGAAGGTGCCGTGCTGCTGTACGTGTGCGCAGAGACCTGTTGCAGCTTTTTGCAACTGCCCTCATAAAACTGCCTGTCACTTGAGTTCATTTATTCCTTTTTTGTATTTCAGTAGTTGGCTGGCCAGCAGCTTGCAGCTCTACCTTGCACTTGAAACAGTCCTGCTAAACGGATGCCTGGTCCTTAATTAGAGGGACAAAAGAGCAAGGTTTTGGAGCCTGGTACAAACACCTTTATTCAAAAATTCTCTTAGTTAAGTCATCTGTTTTCAGGTTTTTCAAATGATGGTTAATTGTTTCTTGGGATCTCACTCGCTGACTGTCCCACTGAACCCAGCAAAGCCGTACCAGTACAAGCCAGTTTAAGCAGAAGCAGCTCTATAGGCTCCAACAATGGACTCTCAACGTATACCCCCTCCCCCACACAACTTCTGAAGCTTGTAGGTGGTTTCACTGAAGTTTTATGACAACAACTAGGGAAAACAACTTTGGGAACTAACATTGCCCAGCAAGACACAGCCTGCAGCATGTTTTTTATGGCCAAGAACTCGCAGCATTCCTGGCTTCATTTCCTCACCGCTCGCAGCAGTGTCCCTTTATGGCAGGGCTGTGCTCCCCCCGCCCCGACACACAGGGCAGTGTCGTGGGCTCAGATGTGGCGAAGCAAATGACTGGGGCAGCAGAGAGCTGGGATTTGAAAACCTATATGAATTAAAACGAGGATAATCTGGGCGAGGTAACAACTGCTGGCTTGCTTTTACAGCCAGCACCACTGAGGCACATCCCCATTGCCTAGGCAGGGCACCAGTGACTTTGAGTGGGTGGTGGGAACGGCTCCATCAGTGCAGGGCTGGGACTATGGACAAACACCGAGAAACATCACGGTCTTAAGGCTTCCAGTGCTTGAGCTAATGCTTTCAGGACCAGCTTGATCATCTCTGTGCAGCACTGCCTTTTGTGGTCCTCTCCTTGGAGCCATTGCAGAAGTCACTATCTGCAGATGCATGAAAAGCTGCTGTCACTGCTATCACTAATGTCAGGTTTCCTGGGCTTGTAGCCAGAGGTTTTTCCTTATCAGCAGGTACTTTATAATGTAACACTCCTGCTCACATCAAAAGAAAGGAAATATAGAAATACATTCTCAAAGAAAGGGACTTGTTCCTAAAAAGTCAGTGAGATTGGTACAGGACCTAAGGGCAGGATCTGGCTTGCAAAGCATGCAGTGAGAGCGATTGGTAATGAGAATGCAGCATTTTGGAGGACAAGGTAAGACCCTACAGTCCTGGGAATAATGCAAGAACCTCGGAAACCAGAAACATGCATCAGAGCTTATTTTCTCCCAAGGCGGTTGAACATTAACAAAGCCTACATTAGCGGAAGCGCTGTGTCACTGGCAGGATGGGGTCTGATGCTCATTGCAATGGGCCTTCCCCTTCTTCCTTCCAGGCTTCACTGATATGTCACTTCAGCTTGACGTGGCACATAGGCTGCAAGCCTCTGCTCTTGCTCTCATTATTTGGGATGGTTAGGTAAATCCCAGGCCAGCTGAAATCTGGACAGAGCACACCTGAGCTCTCCTGAGAGAGGAGATTGCTGTGGCTGAGCTCGGCTTCCCCCTAGCAGGGATTTCTGTGAGTTGTAACATTTTTTTGACTCCAGCCTTTACTAAACTTGACTGTTCCCCAGTCATTTTAGCCCAGATTTTTCTAGCAAGTGAGGTTTGGCTTTTGCAGACATGCTGTCTATCCCATGAGGTTTTTACCTTGCTCATTCGCAGGCAAAGAAAGTACCATTTGTTGTATGAGCGTACGAGACAAGCAGCAGCTTGTAGTTTCATTATTAATTATTTACCAAAGAAAGAAAACTTCCCCATCTGGGAACATTTTATTTTCTTTGTGGACAGGAGTTGATAGGGTAATGAATGGCCACTCATGACATGAGAATGCCGGAGTGACGCTGGTATCCCCGGTGGTTAGACAAAGATGCATCCATTCATACAAAATCATTAGAAATCACTTGTCCACGCAGGGAACCCGGTCACAACACTTTTTGTGCTGTTCCCATGCAGAATTACACACTGTAGGAAGACAGCCTGGCAGCTACAGCCACCCTGATGGCATTGCCTAAGTAATGGCAGTTCAGCTCTTTAGTATAACAAGCTTGACTCAGTCTGGACATTTGAAAATTATCCATCCACTCCCAACTTGAGCGTGTCCTGCCCGAGTTTTAAGTTCACAGATAACTTGGTAAAAGGTGAGCCAGTCCCGATGAAACCCTCCTTAGCTCTGTTACACTGCAAAATCCCAGGCCAGCTCAAAATACTTGTGTTTGAGCACAAAGGGAGGTGCACAAGCTCCTTGATGATCTCATACTGCTCATCTTTTCCCTTTCTTCTGTGTGTGTCAAGACAGGAGGTCTTTGTCCTCAGTCAATGTTAGTTTTGATCCCTTGGATGACAGTGGGATGACGGTGGGTGCAGCTGGGAGAAGCTGCATTTCTCTCCAGGTGTCTCAGTGCAGAGCCGCTTTTTGCACAACGTTTTTGGCATAAGAACTCTTGGGAAGTGGCTTTGCTTGTGTCACAGGAGCATGGATGGACCACAGTTGGCGGCTTCGGACAGATCTTCCACTGCTGTAAATAGTCACAAGCTCATTTCACCACCTGAGATACATATTTCCTCCTGTACACTCACCTTAAACCTCTTGTCACACGGTGGGAGCTCACATCAGAGAGTAAAACCAGCCAGCCCTGGGCATAAGCAGCAAGTAACTAAGCATCCTGTGGCTGCTGTTAGGATAACATAGCAATTTGCCATCTTCCGTCTCTTCTCTTGCCTGTAATTATGCTTTAGTCTCTGGTCATCTGTTCTCTTCAGACCTATAATCCAGCAACCTTTCCGGTCCTGTCACCTACAAGTACTTATTTGTTTGCACAGTTAAGAAGACTTAAACTTCTTTTTCTGCTATTTTGGGAAGACTGCAGGCAATTTAGCTGCTGATAATGTGCCTCGCTTGGAAAAAAATCCATAGGTGCTTTAAGTGTTAACCATATGGGCATGACAGTAAACATGCTCTGAAAGACTCAGGAAACATTAAATGAAAGCAGAGCTGCAGTGGGGAAGGCAGCAAGGCAGCCATGACTTGGTGCAGGCAGAGATTCCCCTTCATGTTGTACATGGAGCGATGTCCATCTCTGACATATTTAACAAGATATAAAGTTGTAGTGTCCTGTATGGTCACTAAATTGTCTTCTGTAAGCGACTATGCGTATTTGACTTTGGCACCTTTCTAGCAATGTGGAGAGCATTTGTAAGGAACCATAAAAAGTCATTACATATGCAGAACAATTGAACCTCCTCAGCATCTGTGGTAGGAAACACATCTGTCTTCTGTCCCTTTCTTTCCTAAATGTCTCCCTGAATCAACTTTTATGGGAGGGTCGTAAATATCCCTTTCTATTCGAATCCAGGAGTTAACAATACCCCCTGTGACCATAAACACAAGATGTTTCATTGAGGAAAGAGGTGCACTCAAGTAAGCAGAGATCTTTGTGACAGTTGCTGCCAGTATGGTCCCCATGCACCGCTAATCACATTAGTGGGAGAGCACGGAGGTGGCCGGCAGACAGCGAAAGAAAGAGGGGGAGAAAAGCAAGACTAATCTTGTTAAAAGGGAAGCAAAGATAGACGCTACTTTTACACAGAAGCTTAAAACGTCCCCATTTTCCCAGGGCTGGAATCACCTGGATGCTCTCCCAGAGGCGCAGCCGCTGCTGTCATGGAAGCAAACAGCCCCGCTTCTCACTTGTGTTTACCGAGGGCTGTTTTTTCTTAATGGCTCTTTGCATCCATGTTCTCTTGGTTTCTGCACAGGGAACCACAAATCCTTCCTGAAGTAGAGATTTACTCGCCTCCAGATGACTTTAAAAGCAGTAGGACTGTTTTCAGTCCCCTGCATGTGATCCTTTTCCAACAGAGGAAGACCCCCAAGTTTTAACATATGAAACAAGCGTCTAATCTAAAATATCCCTGTGTTTCATCATTCTCCCCTGAGGAGGCAATGTCAAATGTGTGAAGGCACCTCCTCCCAGAACGAAGTCTTTCACTCTCCGGCTGCGTGAGGACAATGCACGGATCCCAGCTCTGCCGCTGCGGCACGCTTTTCTTACTTGGGGAGTCCCAAAGCACCCTCCAAGCTGGGAGCTAAGGATTAGCCAAGCAGTTACTACATGGCTTCTGACAGTCCCCACGGTAGCATTTCATCCTCTAGTCAGGGCACATAACCTTGCCACGCTGTGAGCCACGATGCAGAGACGTTGCCCAGGGCTGAGGTCCCCTCTGCCTGTTCCCTCCTCCCGCGTTTGGGGGAGATGGGGCGAGGGAAGGGGGTGCAGGAGGAGAGGTGTTCCTGACCAGATGCTCACTGAAGTGTAGACACCAACATGTGCACCAGCCTACACCCACAGCCCTGCGCGCAGGATGGTGCGATGCAGTGCTGAGCCTCTCCAGCCAGCTGGGAGCTGGGGGCAGGCAGTACCCAAACCAGGGAGCTTCCAGTTCAACCAGGCAAGATGTGTGTTTGGGGAAAAACCTTCCCCTTTTCGGGAACCAGAGCCTGGAGAAGCAGTGCCACATGCCCAGGATGACCCTCCAAGCCAGCGCTGGAGAGCTGGTGGACACAGCCTTTCCGATTACTTCTCCAGCACCTTGAGAGCAAGACGGTCCCTCCTCCCACCACCCACTGCTGTGAACCTGCCAGAGCTGTGTTAGTGGACCCCCTCCCACGGGGTTTAATTTTGGAAGGGAAAACAGTGTCTTGTTATCTGAAAGGAGCCTTAACCCGGTTTTATACCCACGACTATTTAATCAGCTACAGTGCTGAGGATGGAAAAACAAAGTGCTTGCGTCAGTAGATGGGGTGTCTGCTGCTGCGTGCGCTGGTGCTTCGCCAATTAATCAAACAGGGCAGGCGAGGGAGGACCTGATGGACAGGCAGGAGAAACCCCTGACAGAAAATCTCACTTCTTGTCGCATGGGGTGGCAGGGCTGGGGGGGCAGAAAATGAAGAAGCAGCTGGAAATCTGGGAGCAAGGACAGTGGTGATGGCTTCATAGCTGAGAGTCCATGCCCAGCCAGATGGGGAGGGCATCAGCCACTTGTTGACTTGTTATTTCATCAAGTTCTTAAATACAAAATGCAAACCCCAGACCCTCTTGGCATTAACATGATGATTTCAGTATGGATTGGTGGTGGCTAAACGAGCTGGGAGGCGGCCGTTGTCAGTGTCCCTGTGCGCTCATGCTCCCCTTGCCATCAGGGCGGGGTGGCAGCGCTGGGCAGGAGGGGAGACCCTGGGGAACGCAGGGGCTGGCTGCAGGAATGGGAGAGGCTATGAAGAAAAAGCTCTAGGGAAGCTTGCAACAACGTTTGGGAAGCGCCGTTGGGCTGAGGACACCACCCTGGGGAGCAGACCCTGCACAAGGCAGAGACCCCTGCGATGAAGAGTAGCCCAGGTAGACCTGACGTTTCTGAGCACTGGAGAGGAGAGCTGCTTAGTGTCCGGCTAGCTGAGAGGGGAACCTGAAATTCACGTCTTGCTCTTCCAAGCGGTGGATGTTTTGTTTCCCAGTCCCAGAAGTTAATTGATGAGACCAGGACCCTCCAACCCTGCTGCTCTGCTCTTCTTTCTGCCCCCTTCTCCTCCTGCAGGGACAACCTGCAGCCCAAACTGGGTGGCATCAGGGCTACCTTCCCTGGCCACCGCAGCCTCTTCCACCTCAAATGCTATTGGCATTGACCATTTAATCACGGATGGTTTTAGTGGCTGTTGGGGGAGGACCCTGGACCCAGCCAGGGCAGGGAGCCAGGAGCTGTGAGGGGAAGGAAAGGCAGCCAAGGAAATAAAGGGGAGGAGGCTACAGGCGCTGGGGAACAGGGCAAAGGGGTGCCTGGAAGGAGGAGGAAGAAAAGCCAGAAAGAGCTGAAGGGGGAGCCTGTTTTCTCACCGACGATGCCTCTGATGAGAAGGTAACAGAGGAAGGAATGAGGAATTTGGGTACTGCAGAAAGTCAGCATTTATGCCTGTGCAAGCCCTTTGCAGGCTGTAGGGGCCATCCCCGCTGCACAGGTCCCCATATGCACGCTACATTTCACCTCCAAAGGCAACAGGCAGCCTGAGTCCTCATCCCACTCGCCTCTTCTGTAGGTGCACAGTCTGGATTACTATTATTACCATTATTATTATTATTACCATTATCACTAGTTGTGGTAGGAGTACTGCTATTAATATTATTACTATTATTATTTCCTGATTTTCCCAGGAATCTGGACCTTTGTCTCATACAGGCAAGAAAATAATCTGTGGTTTCTCTTAAAGACAGAAAACACCTTGCTTTTTCTCTTGAGGATGTCTATGTGACCCTCAGATACAATTTGTTCATCTCCTTGGCTAAGCCAACATATTGATCCTTCCCCTGGGCTCTGACCCCTCCATGCCTTCTCTGTTTACAGAGTTATCTTTAGCATTCCTGCCTCCTCACCACTGCTCAGGGGCAGCAAACAGTTCAGATAAAATTGATCCGGCGGATACAAGGAAAGATGTCATGAAGAAACCCGGGGCACGAGGCCATTTGCAGTCTCTCTGCCGTCACGTAAGCCAGCTGAGGGTCAGTTCGGCATTAACTGGCTCCTGAGGTGGGTTCTCGTAATGAGCAAGCTGAGTGGCACTGAGCATTGCTCACTAAGCGCAAACTGGGGTATTATTACAATTATTGTCATCATTGCTTTTGTGCAATGAATTGGACAAACCCTAATTCCACCTTTCTCCTCAGACACACAGGGTTTGAAGGCCAGACCAATGATGCAGACCATCCAGCCTGACCTGTGCAGTACAGCCCAGAGCCTCTTAGCCTTAGTTTCAGCTTCAGTCCCAGGGTTTTGCACAAGTGTGAGTGTCTGAAAGTAAAGCAGGAGTCTCCTCAGTGTTTGTCAAGACCTCTATCAGGGCTGCCTCCAGCTTTGCAAGGGCTTCTCAGAAAAAATGACCCCTTCTTGGGGACCTGGTGTATCCTCTCCATTTTTTAACCGTGGATAGGGTACACAACGGTTATATTAAAATACCTACTTGCAGGCCCAGTCCCTGTTCCTTGTTCCCTGGTTCTGCAGACCATCACAGAATCACAGAATCACTAGGGTTGGAAAAGACCTGTAAGATCATCAAGTCCAACCATCAACCCAACACCACCATGCCCACTAAACCATGTCCCACAATGCCTCGTCCAGACTTTCCTTGAACACCTCCAGTGATGGTGACTCCACCACTTCCCTGGGCAGCCTGTTCAATGCTTCACCACTCTCTCAGTAAAGAAATTTTTCCTAATATCCAGCCTAAACCTCCCCTGGTGCAACTTGAGGCCATTTCCTCTTGTCATGTTCAGAGGATTATGGATCCACACAAGTCATACCAGAAACCCTCCACTTCTCTCAGGAAAATGACTTCACCCTTGGGCTACAATGTCAGGCTCCTACCCAGGCACCCTGTGTAGCCTCCTGAAATGTCACTTTTTTTCTGCAGAGTGGCCTAAATTCAACCAGAGGGGTGAGATGGTGGTGCGTGACTTTCTTCTGCAAAGGAAGGGGAACGTTTAACCTTCAGGCATTGCTGTGCTTAGCATAGCAGCGCCCAATTCCTGGCATGACTCCTTTGCCTGCCCTTCCCCAAGGTGTGTGGGATCATAACTCCGGCTGTGCTGTGCTGAGCATGGGAGGGGGAAGGACCCACAGTGCATCCCACAGGTCACGGGCAATGGCCTCGATCCCCTTGCAAACAGCTGAACCTGCCAGAACAGTATAAACCTGTTAATTTGCAACACTAAGTACAAAACCTCATGTTTTGGCCACTCTAGGTGATGGTGACTTCAAGCATCATTAAGTGAGGACTCCATTTCCAGCAGCTGTGGACAACTATTTACTCTCCAGGTCTTAATCAGCACAGGCACTCAAGCGGTGCGCAGCTGCCGCAGGTCGGCTGGCAGGGCTGACGGCGAAGCTGCTGACCATGACGAGGTCCGCTGGAGCGACTCAAGGGCTGTTTTCTTGATGGCTGCTCTGGGCAAGCTCATCCAACTGACTTTCTCTTCTGAAAAGAATTGAATTCATCTAAAGAAGTTGGATGTATAGGAGTCTTTCCTTCATCCTAGTTCTATGCGGTTTATGTATGTCTCTTTTTATGTACAGTAATGGCTGTGTTTTCTGTAGTGGTCTGTATCAGAGGAAACCTGTTTTCTAAGGTGTTGCCCTGGGTGGGAAAGTCTGTGAAAGGAGGTTGTGACTTCTCCCAAGGAAAGGCCAGAGCAGCTTAAAAAGTGGCTTGGTGGGGCCAAGGTGACTTCATGTACCCCACAGCAACCTCCAGCTTCTGAGTATTTTTGGAGCCCTGATAATGAAAAGTACAGGAGCACTGTTACTGAGGGGAGTGGGGAGCGGTGAGGGTGATGCTCTGGCTGATAGGAGGACCCATCCAGATCAGTATGAATGGGGATATAAATGACTGGGTATTTGATCAACATACCAAACCAAAGTACACCAGCTCCAAAGCTTTATGGTCCCTGATAAAGTGATGTCCCTGAGCATACATCACTCAAAGGGTTTTGCTTGTCCATAACTTCTCAGGTGAGCACGTCAAAAGCAGCCTGAAACAGGCTGCCCCTTCTGGCCTGAGCAGCTGATGCTCATGCAGTCATGAGGACAGGGAAGAGTCAGGCAATTCTGCAATACAATTCTCTTGACTAATTTAAAAAACAAAGGAAGAAAAAAAAAAGAAAACCAATGACCAACACAGGCACTGGGGTGCCTGAGGGAACGGGACCTGTGTTGGTGTTCCCTATACCAGGCACTTTCTTCAGCCTGCAGTTTACACTTTTCTCCCCAGTTCATGCTTTTCTAGTAGTTCTGGGATTTCTCTCTGCTTATTTGGTGTTTCTGGTTGTATCTGTACACATACCTCCATCAAAATAACAATTTCTTCCTTGTATTTGCAATCAGAGCTAATAAAAATCCTCTGTTTACACAGCTTTGTTCCTGAGCAGGTTCTCAATTTATGTGTTTTCAGACTTCGGTCCTGTTTTTCAGCTCTCTTACTCTTAAACAGAAGCTTAACTGCATCTACCATGTATTGTGAGGAGAAGGCAGCTGCCACATTGACCAGCTTCAACAAGTCTCCATTTTATCCTGCCTTACTGGGCAAATCAATGTACTCCAAGTGTCCCATTCCAGTCTGAAACACTGCTGGCCTTTTGACCTGAATGGCTCTGCAAGGTTTGGGGCTAATAACGAAAACAAATTGAGGGCTGGACACTGTGAGACACCAGAGGTGCCGTGCTATATCCCAGCACAGAGAAAGTCAGTGGGAGAAGATGGGGTACAGTAAAGGTCTTTAACCTCCAGGCCCATGAGTGCAATTGCCTTGCAATATAAAGGCTTCACTCTGTATTGCTGCAACCCAGGAAACTTTTGGGAACTAACTTCCAGGACTGCGGGATGGGACCCAGATTCCTGCAGTGGTAGAGCCTCTGCTTGCAGCCAGGAGGGGTGTTGTGCAGAAGGGACAGAGCAAACCACAAAGCTGTTGGCTGTATTCTGTTCAATCAGGAGACGCAGCATGCATGGAAGAGCAGAGCTCACGTAACTTACCACTGCAGTCTTCAAATGAAGTGTATCTGTATTATCCCTGTGGGTTTGATTCACTCACTACATTACCCCAGAGCGATGCTGGTGTTACTCAGCGAAAGCAATACTGCAGTGAAAAGGAGCTGTGAATCGGGCAGGCCTTGCTTATTTTCTTCTTTGCATGATACACGATAAGCTGCTTTTGGAGTTGCTACAACAATGCATTTGATAGGAAGAAAAAAGGAAGGATCAATACATTCCACACTGAATCATATGGCACTTCCCAAATTGTCTGTGGCACGTTAGCTGGTGAACGGTTTAGACTGTGATCTTCCTGCAGTCTTACAGTAGTTGAAAATTTAAAGTTTCATTCATGATGTTTAGTTTATTGCTCTCTTTGAGCCAATATTTACCAATGTTTATTAGTTGTCTGAGAGCAAATTAATTGCATGAAAGACATGTTACTTTTCAGACCCTAACGTGCCTTGGGCAGGTGACTTATCTTTTTTATGATACCTCAATGGATCAAACATCTGACACAGCAAACAGGGAAAAAAGCCATCGCATTTCAGAGACAAAGCTCACCATGGCCCCAGCTCCTTGGGCTGCCACATGCCTTCACTTCCAGGAGAAGCTGTTTCATGTTCTGTGAAAGACACTCAGACCATGTCAGGAGGTCCCATTTTTGCAGTATCTAGAAGTAAGAGCCTAATTTCAAATTAAGCGTAAATCCATGGGCTGACACTTACTAGCTAGTAAAAATTTGAAAAACCTGAGCACATCACTTCCAGGGCTCAAGTACAGGTGAGAAAACCTAGAATAAGAAAAATATGAGAAGAGTAAAGAGATATTTGAAGTGTTTTAAATCACAAGCAAAGGCATGATGAGGAAAAAGGAATCTTTTATATCTTTTCAGCTCCAGTTAACTCTGTGATCTGTGTGTGTCGTTATACAGTGTGCAAATGAGAGTGTAGCAGTCCTCAGTCTGGGAGAGGAGTGTTGTTCTCTCCAGCACCTCCTGTGCAGCGTAGTCATGTCTCTGCATTGCCTCTGGTTGTCATCTATGACCTACACCAGGGAAAAGCCATCAGCTGTGGAACTTTTCATGGTGGCTAAGGCACGGATATGTGGAACCATAACTCCAGTCATCCAAGATCCTTCCCTGTGAGTTTGGGGATTATTCCTTGACCTGAAGCTGAGGGTGTCTCCTGTGAAAATCCCAGTGTATGACCTCCTCGTGATTTGGGGCAGGCTTCAACTGCCACCCACCGTGTGTCAAAACCCCCTTTCCCATGTTGTGGGGATGGTTTTACACAGGGGATGTCCCGACTGTCAGGACCAAAGGTGGGTTCTCAGCACACTCCAACTTGCTCTTGAAGGAAACCCAGACATGCAAGCAGGGAGGGAAGTCATGCTGACCCCTGCAACATGACCTGCTCAGCCCTGCTTGCAGCTCATGGCCTGGGTGAAGCAGGTCTGCTTGTGTCACCAGATGACACCATATGTCACCCTCCTCTGCTCTGCAGGGGACACAGGACGGGAGAGAGGGCTTTCCCTACAGCTCCCGTGGATGGACAGCTTGCCACGTGCCTGGGAATAGGTACATAGACACTGCTAAATGCCTAGCATATCATCTGAGCTGGATTTTTAAATGGTACAGAAAGGTTCTGTGTTTGATTCCAGGGTGTCTAATGGATCTCCCTGGAGGGAAATCAATGCCATTAATATGGGAGTACTGGTCTGTTTTTTCACTGCCTCTCAGCACCGATCAATCACTACAGGCTGCCACCATCTCATTCACCATCCAGATGGCAATATCCAGCGCCTACTTCTTTTAAGCTCTTGTATAAAAGAGAGAAAGCAGACTCATTCCAGCCATAAACAGCGTATCTATATCTGCTTGGTAGCAGCCATACACAAATAGCCTCGCGTTCCATCATCTCTCTTACGAAGCATCTTCCTAGACTGTTTTCAGAGGATCACCCAAGCACGACTTTATTTCTTCTGTTACACAGGAAAACAAATAGACACAGTCCTGTATTTAGAAGGGCTTTTACACCTCTTCTTGCATTCAGATTGGTGTTTTTCTCTTTAAAGCAGTAGGTCTGAGAATGATGCAGTTTGTTATGTGGATATGTCAAATTTTGGAAGGATGGGGGTGATAAATGTTAACTTTCTTGATTTTTAACCTTAGTTAGTCCTAAAGACTCAAACCCCTCAGTTGTGTCTTTGCCTCATTTTGGTACCAACCATAAGGTTTTAGGCAAGGATGACTTTAGAAGCTTGAAAACTCTGCCAAGTCAGATTGGACAAATCTATGCATAGCAACTACAATTCTTCACCTACTGAAAACCCAGGAAAGCTTTTCCCACTTTCAGAAAGCTACATAATAAAAATGTAGCCACACTTGTTCACGGCTACATATCAACAGATGAGCTTGCGTATTGCCCGTGTGATGTTTCTGAAACATCCTTTGATAGCCATTGTCTTTAAATGACATTACTTGTACAAAACCAAGAAAATAATTAAAAATAGTAATATTTCTGATGTGTTCTGTCTTTACATTTATGTGATAAAAATTAGCTGGCATTTCTGTAGTCATCAAAGTACTTTACTGGGCTTAAATTATTTTGTGTTAACATTCACAATGCAGAACTACCAAACTTCCCTTTATTAGAAATGAAGAAATCTTTTTCAAAAATGAGTGAAAAAGATTAATTTCCTTTCCATTATAGAGGTGGGTCTTATTCCTTTTTAAATTGAAAGCTTGTGGTACACATTTAAGTTTTTTTGCAGTTATGCTGTAAGTTAACACCAATGTTGTACAGTTTCCATATATTATTTTGAACGCTGTCTACATCCTTGTGGACAACAAGCTTAAAACTTTGCTGGTTGCTATTGTGAAGGATTCCTTGCACAAAGACCTCTTCTTCCATTGCTTTTATGCTTGTGGTTTTTAATATAATATTATCGTCAATGATATTTATGTGTCATTTTGCCAGCTGCTGTTCAGACACATAATAAGAGACATGCCTTGCCCATGTGCATTAGATAACCAAGATTACTGAGTAAATATAATTCTCCTGAAAACTATGCAAACAGTTTATGTTCCACGTTGCACTTCCTTAGTTCTTCATTCTCCTCTGGATTCATTTGTTCATTTTAACGCCTTTCTAGGCTAATGTGACTGTCCCCACGTTCCCCCAGCTTTCTTCACCATCAACTATTGTGATGAACTGAGTTGTTGCATCAAAGCAAATCCCAGTCTGATAAGAAGCGATAACATGGTAAGCAGGTTTTGTGCCTCTTTCATAGATTGCTTGATTCAGTTGATACAGCCTTAAATGATGACTGCATCTGTTTCCCTGGCATGGTCATTTGGTTATAAAGTCTCTCTGGTGCTCTGTCAACTTCACAGGCCTGCATAGTCAGAAGGCAGTGATAATAAAGACAGACAACGATCTCTCTTAATGTCAAACTCAAACTTCCTTGAAAAAGCACCAACATGTGTTGAAAATAAGACTACATCTAGTGGAATGTTATATCTGTTGCACAGAAGTATATTAATTGGAAATGCACCAAGTCAGATCTTTCCAGCCAAGATAACCTTTCGGTAGAGCAAGAGATGCCACATGACCTTTATGCAATCTCACTGTGCTGCTTCTGAAACATCCTTCGTTGACAGATTTAGATATGTGAACCAGAGTAAGTCCTTGCTAAAATGCTCCAGCCCTGAGGGGGTCCCAGGTAAGTTTAAGCTACAAGCTGCAAGCCTCTACAAGTAATCGACCTGTGTTGAGAGCCAGCTGGATCACCTGCAGATGTTAGCTGCTGTGCTAGACACTTGCCCAAAGGGAACTGGATTGAAGTTACTCAGCTTTCATCAGATAGCAAAAATTATTGCTCTCTATTGAGCCCAGTTGCTTTGAACCATGAGTGTCCAGTGAGAAATGGCTCTGGATTCCAGTTCCAGCTCCATCCGACCTACCTAGCTCAGCCACTCCATTTAATAGGGACAAAGTTGCCATGCTTTCTTCCTGGCATTGGTATCAGCGCAGAAAAAAGCCTTTATTATTCTGCTCTCAGCACTCATACTCTTGAGCTCAGCCAGACTCTTAACACAGCATCACAGACCACAGCCCTTACCTGAGAACTGCCTGCATCCAGGGCTGTAACAAACACCACATCCTCATCTCTCAGTGGATCATGGTGAGAGGAGGCCTCTGAGATACCCTTGGCCAGTTAAAACCAGTCTGTATTAATACTCCTGGACCTGGACATGACTGTGGAGTTAGCTGAGGGCATGAATCACTAATGTAACAGCTTTGCTCCTGACTGCGATCAAGGAGATGGGGATGTGTCCCCTGACCAGTATAAGCCAGGAACAACAGCTCAAGCCATTGGTGATGAAGTAAAATACCATTACTGCGCTGTCTTTTAGTGTGTGGTTGATGTATAACATTCTTTACTCATGCAATGTCTGCTGAAATGACTGCAGATAGTATCAAGCCAGCTCACAGGGTGGGGTTGCTGCAGGCACTTTCCGGGAAAAGAACCATGTCTTGCTTTCATCCCCTCTGAAGTTTAAAGACAGCTATGGCCAGCCCTCTCCAGCTAAAAGGCAGTGGAGATCTCCTGTGACAGGAAAGTGAGAGCAAGGAAAATAACATGTTCTGGGAAGACTCACTGGGTATTGACTGTACGGGATGGCGGACCTCCCACACCTGCCTGAAAGCTGGACCTGCCCTTGAAGATCTCATCTGCCAGGTCATCTGCTTTTGCTCTCTGAGGAACCTGGGGCCAGCTGATTTAGTTGCAAGAGGCATGAAACCATGGACGCTGTAATAAACTGCATTCTTATTTTAGGCAACAGCTAGACTTTAACGAAGACGTACATTTTTAAATACATTTCAAAGAAACATTGTGAGCTGGCCTGAGCATCTGGCAGCTCTGGTTGGGGTCAGAAGAGCACAGGTGTGTATGTTTGTAGATGTAGCTGCCCCTGAGAGCAGAGGAAGCAGTAAGTGTGGACCTCCTCAGGACTAGGAAGACGAGAGCCAGATCGCCAGCTGCGGCCAGTTGTGGTAGGCTGGCCACAGTCAGTAGCTTCGCCTGATCTCAGTGCGTGAGGAGGGTGTCTCTCCTCAGTACTGTCAAACCAGGGTCCTTCACGAGCAGCAGGCTGTGATGGGGCCTTCAGTTAAATCATGTCTTGTGCTGCTCAGGTCAGTCCCAGCACACACACCGCAGGCACCTGGATCTCCCAGCCCCCAGTGCAGTGCTTTAGTGAAACTGTGCAACGGGACGGTGCTAGTCTCGTGTCAGCCAGCGTCTCACCTCCTCTCTCAGGTGCTTTCATTCACATCGCTCAGTCATCAGACACAACTATTTGTGAGGAATGACGGTCTTCAGGTTAAGCCATGGAGCGGGGACTTAAGAGATGAAAGTGTGGTCGCTGGCTCTACTCCAGATACTCTCTGACACTTTGGGCAGGTCCTTTACAGCTGCATTTGCCGGTTACTCTTGTGTGTGCATGCACGAGAGTGGTGGGTGAGCCAGAACACCTACTCTGCAGAGCTGCAAGACTCTCTGCAATCAGTGTGGGGACAAAGATGTAATGGCATCTTCAGTAAGCAGTCTGAAGAAACCTTAATTTCTTGCCATGGATGGTGATCAATGCTCTGATTAACCCCTCTCAGAGCCACCTATTCCCCAGGGTCTGTAAGAAAGACGTTCCAACAGATGCTCTGAACTTCAGCTTAACGGGATGCCCACAGTAGATGACATGAAACCCTGCTTGGTATTCTCACTTTGTCCACCTCAAAACTGAAGTATTCTGTGGAAGAATTGAGAGGCAGATTGAGAAATGGAGGAAACCAGTGGTTGGACATTTTACTTGTCAGCAAATTCAGAGTGGTTCTTCCCACAGGTGTCCAGAAGAGCAGTTCTTGAACGTGGGGTTGAAGAGAGGAGAAGGCCTTCTCTAGGGCCCCCAGCGTGTATCTCAGGGACATATGTCAGATGGTGAAAGATGGAGGTGAAAAGCCCCTGGTGGTTGTCTTTGCCCTCTTCACTTTTCTGTATCTTTCTCCCCATGCACATATATCCATGAAATTGGTTTCTCTTTGGGAGCTGTATGAAGATGACAATGCTTGTCTGGAGCCAGTGACACCTGTTGGTGACTCATCCCTTCTCTTGCCATCGGATCCAAGTGATCAATACACTCCTCAAAGGTTGAACCTCAGGCTGAAGTCTTGGCAGACACAAATGAGATGGGAAAGCCAGTTTTGGAGCCAGGAGCCCAGGCTCCTGTGTGCACAGCAAGCAGCGTGGTGACAATGAGGACCCCAGTGCACACCATTCATGTCAGCATTCCCATACCTCCCACGGTGGCACCGACACCTCCACATGAAGAATCCATGCTCAAGGTGGTTTCTTCTGGACGCTAGAGCTCTGACTCCCCCGGAGCCTGGGCTCCATCTCACAGCTCTGCAATGGACGTCCGCAAGCCCGGGAAGCCACCAACTCCCCAGCGTGTCACAGACAGCCCTGGCTCAGCAGAGCCCAGGAGGCAGGGCTGCCTCACTGCCTGCAAGACAAACTGGCAGCACCTCACAGTCACATCTGATGGACATGTGCCCATGCATCATTGAATTGAGTGTGTTTTGCAGAATGTCCTGACTCCTGCAGACTGATGTTCAAGCCTGGAAACCTCTGTCATCGCAGGGCTCACTGCTGGCCCTCGGTCTGCCCTCAGCCCTGCTCGCTAGGGATCAGGGCATGTCCCTGCACAGGTCCCTCTGCCTCCACCATCACAGCAGGCACCACTGCTTTGGCATTTCCCACAGAGCATGATTCCACCTGAGTCGCAGTATATGCTGTTATCCATGTGGGGAGGCATGGGGGAGACGTTGAGTACTGTTGAGTACTGACTTGGGAGCTGGTGACCTTCATGTTTGTGCTGGTGGGGATACGTAGCAAGTGTCAGCACTGTGTGATCGAAGAGCTTTCACCGAAGGAAGAATTAATAACATCTGCTTCTTTCTTTCACACTTCTGCAAGACTCGGTCAACCCTAGCGTCATGATTGATGGCATGAGCAAAGCCTTGTTGGCGCCGTCTTGAAGGCAGGTCCCTATTAATGAAACAAAAAGACAAGGATGAAGGTGTCTTGCAGGGCTCACAACTCCCCTATCAGTGCTGGAAAGTCGAAGTGAGTGGCTTGTTCAGGGGGGTGTATTTGCTGACAAAAGTCTGTGCAAACAAGGACCTTGCGAGAACGTACAGCGAACAGCTGCTCTGTATCTGGGAAAGGTAAATGCAGTTTGCAGAGCAAACTCACTCTAATTCAGGCAAATACTGTTACAAGCAGTGTAGCTGAAAAGAAAACACGTTTACTGGGATGTTAACATGACTCGTATCAAGTGCAGGGAAATGGGGAAAATGCCCATGTCTGTGAGACTGCTGCCTGAAGCAAATCATTCCTGCTAAGAAAACCCTTTTGTGGGAAGCATCGTGCCTTGACCGAACATCCTCAGTACCTGGGGTGGAAAGGTGCTTAGTACGTGGCAGGATTTGGCCTCCACAGGCCTGCTCCAAGCACCAGCTCTGTGCTTTTATTTGCAAAAAGTGCTTCGGACTTTGGGTGCTGATTTAAGCCGCCCCCAGGGCTGCGCTGCAGAGGCGGGGGGTGCTGAGCACTTGCAGGGAATCAGCACCTTTCAGGAGGCTGATGCTGAGCATCCCCATGCTGAGCATCCCCATCCCACTGGCCTGTCAAAATTTCATCCCGCGTTTCTACCTTCCCAACTCCAGGACTGTTGTCACCACCCTCAGCATCCCAGAGGGAGAAGCTGGAGATGCCTTCAGGAGAGCAGGAAGAGCTGCAAAATTTGGGGACGGACCCACACCTCATGGAAGCGATCTCAGGCCCTGCTCACCAGAGGCCTTCGTGGGGTGGCTTGTGAGCCCCAGCACAATCTTTTGCCCCACATCATACCTGCTGCCACACTAATTAGTCTAACAAAAGGTTTTATCTCAGTGTCAGTCACAGCACAATGTCATCCCCGCAGGCACACAGCACAGGCGTGTGGCGGTGCCTGGGTCTTCCTCTCCCATAGCTTGAGATAATCTGTGCAGCACATGTGAATGGTAGTAATATTTGTGTTACTGTTAAAAAAAATAGGTTTTATTCATTGCAGCAGGTTTCAGATTTACAGTCGGAGAGCTGGTTGAAAGCCAGGCCAAGCACTTTTATGTGATCAGACCAGGCGGCAATAGGAAGGCATCAGGCAGAGCAGATGTGAGGACCAAGGGATAACCCACAGCTGGGTCAGCCGTCACGGGAGCACTGGCTGGAGGGAACTGCTCAGCAAGCAAGAAGGATATGGCCCAGGAGAGGCTGCAAGTCAGCATCTCTTTGAAGCCGGGTATTTGCTGGATTTCTGTATATAGAAATGGCTCCCTCCTCTTTTTCCCACCTGTACTCAGGGAAGATGGTTTCTACCCACTTCATTCAAACGTAAAGCAGGATGGAAACAACAGACCATTCTCTTCCTCCTCCTGGAAACCCCCCGGGAAGGTCCTGTGGCACCGCTTGGCATCGAACTGAGCCAGGCAGCACCAGAGGAGAAGGGTAAGCAGCTCTGAAATCATTATCCAGTGGCTCCCACAGGAAGCACCACCAGTCAGGAGCTCCTGCGCCTGTGCGAGGGGATGCAGGACTGAATCTGCTCCGCTGGGTTCGTTTGATTTCTGTTAGCAGTTTCTTGTTCCTCTCAGGAAAACAAAGTGAACTTGTCCTCTTCCAAAGCTTCTGATTTGGGAAATGAAGTCTAAGTCTGCCACAGGGGTCAGAAAAGCAATACTTTATTTTTTCAAAACCTTGTTATTCTGTCTAGAAAAAATTGTATTTGGCAACCTGTTGCAGCCAACATGTAACTGTGGCTGCTACCCTCAACATGTGTCATGAGGGATCCTGGAAGGATTATTTAGCTAGAGTCAACGTGGTAGAAAATCTTCTTTCCATTTTGTTGATGCTCAAAAAACCCTAGAAACATCAGTGATGTTCTCTGATCCATTTGATACAATCAGGGATGATCACATCTCACACTGCTTGGCTGAATTGTTTTTTTAAATTCAGATTTTTCCATGCTATATTTCAGTGCCTAAATTCCTGTAAACCACAGAGGTGGCTCAAAAAGCTTGCGATTTTGCACACCAGAGCAGAGAGCTCCCCAGAGGCTGCGAGGAGCTCCTGCTCCCCAGGCTCCTGGTCAGCACTCAAGAGCTCACAGTAGGAAACCCAAAGCGACAGCCAAAGCCACCGCTATATCAAACTGATGTTGTTTCCTTTTCTTTAGGCTGGAAGTTCCCAATGTTTTGCTCAGGAATCACCATTAGTTGGTAAAATGTGAGGATTGGTTAGACGGCAAAGTTCATCTCTAGCACCAGGTGCCAGTGCGAGCCAGGAGGTCCTCAGCCAAAGCAGTTGCCTTCTGCCAGACCACAGCAGCAGCAAAACCCTGGGCCAAGCCCAGATGAGCTCGTGATAAGCAGAGCAAAGCGTAAGCTTGGCTATTTCTAAACCTCTTGCAGTAAAAATGCAGGGACTGAGCAGCGTGTTTATGTCTGGGACTAATGAGACTTTTGGGGACAGGCTTCGGGGGGATTGTGGGGTTTTAGGTTTAAATGCTTTATGCAAACACTGAACAAACACCATTAGCCAGCTCAGCACTTATTAATAATTAAGCTGGATAGCACTGAGCTGCTTTCAATTGATTTTTAGAGGGGAAAAAACAAGGTGGAAGTTTCATTTCCATGAGTCACGTGCGTGAAGAGGAGCGACACGGGCTAGCAGTCTCGAGCTGTCACGCTGAGCGGCACGCGTCCTTCAGCACACAGGGCTGCAGCGGGTGACACTCTGCTGGGGACATCCCCAGCCCTGTCCCCAGTGCCCCCATGGGTGGCAGGGACAGAAGACAGGGTGATGGCGGAGAGCAGCTCCCCTGGGTGCTGGCACCCTGCTCGGGACTGCTCTCCCTGTGCCTGGCAGAGCTGACACCACACCTCCTCCCTTTTGGGCTCACCCCTTGCACAGGTGCCAGCAGCAGAGGCAGAAGTTTGGGCGCTCTCCCCATGTCCAACGCGGCCCACAGGAGTTTTTCCCACTCAGGATGCCCATGGCTTGCCTGGGCATGGGGTCAGAGGATGCAGAGGGGCTGCCGGGGCCACCGTGCATGGCCACCCTCTGAACATCCCCGCACCCTCCCTGGGCTGGTTTTGAAGTAAACCTTCCTCTCCAGCCTCCCTGCCTGGCCTTGGCTCCTGCCTGCAGCGGGAAGGCGGCTTTTTGGGTGCCTGCGGGCTGCGGTTTGCAGCTGGGTGCTGGGTGCTGGGGCGTGGGTGACACCTACCGACCCTCTCTGCGGGTTCAGCCCATCCTTTAGGACCCTACACGAAACCGTGCCAGGAAAGCGGGGCTGGAGATTGCGTGCTGTTACAGCTGCTCAGTTACCTGTCCCAGGATAACAGCCAATGAGTTATTTTTATAACTGCATGAAGGCTGCGTGCCCCACGCCAGGGCCCTTCTCTAGGTTTTGACAAAAGGCCAAGACTTGGTTTTCAAGTGGAGCAGCGCAAAGCTGCGGGAAATCTTTAAACATGAATGGAGGTTATTCCCCTGCGATTTATTCCCCTGAGATTTATTCCCCTGAGATTTATTCCCCTATAATTAAAATTAGATTTTGGATCTGTTTCTTTAACTGAAAAATTCACAACCAGTCCAGAGCAAAACTAAACACGTGAAGCAAAACAAGTGAAGTTTTCTTTACAGGAAAATGCTGCCACTGATCTTAGGATTTATTTGAAAATGGCAAACTAAAGGTGATTTCTCCAATTTTTTTTACACCTTTTGAAGAGCAGAAGGTAATATCAACAAAAAGCAAATGCCTAACTGCCTCCAAAAACCAGAATAATAATTAATCCAACAAATATTTGCAAACAGGAAATACCTGGATCCTTTTTTAAAAAGTAGTTCCAAGCTGGTGGCTTCTGGTGTCATGCAATATTATAGCCAAAGCTTCAGGTAATAACACTTGGACCCATCCTCAACAAATTGCCCTGGCTGGATACAATTTGCCAAGTGCCTGGCCGTACACATAGACTGGCCAGAAGGCTGTGACTGGAGCAGTGTTGCTTCATGTCTTGGTTCTTGCATGAGAGTGAAGCTTGCTTTGCTTACTTACAAATTCTTACCCATGCAGCTGCAAAGAAAAAAAGTTGTTAATACAGTATTTAAAGGCTGAAATTCAAAGCTTAATAGAAAGTAAACAACACTTGTTCTTTCAAATGTTGTGATTTTTAAGCCTTTTATTATTTTGGCACCTGGCATATAATTTGTGAGTGTTTAGGCAAGGTGAGGCTGCTGTAGAGACTGTACGAGCAGTGCTTTGGCATTCACACAGCAAATAGCACTCGCAGCCACTGCAATATCTGCAATGCCATAAATGTTAATCCAGCTCATCCTCTTTTCCCATGTTATCTCTCCACACCTATAGTCAGCTCCTAAAACACAAGACTGGGACGGGAGGAGTCCTACTGGAGGACCGGCAAGAATAATATGCCAAGCCGTCATATGGGCTGAAAAGTGAGCTGAGGATGGGAGAGCTGATTCAGGCTGGGGGAAGACAGCTTCAAGATCAGCCTCAACACGGGTATAGGCAGACTCTGTGATACCATCTCTTTTTCACTGTTGGTCGTTCCCAAAAGATGAGCAGTCATCAATTGCTCTGTATTTCTTTGTGTCTCTTCCCAGGAATGTGACTTTTCATTCGATACAGTTGAGTCCCATCTCACTGCTGCTGGTCCAGTCTCCAAGGCCACCAGTTCTTCCCCTGCAATGCCCAGATCTTCCTATGTACTGATGGAGCATCTCCAGATACCATCCCAGGTCCTGTTATCTGCTTTGGCCACCAAGGAAATTCTGTCCAAGACCAGTCCTTGAAGAATCCTGCATGTTATGTACTGCTGCCCCAAAGCCTGGCCTCACATATGTGCCATGCTGGATCCCATTTTCTACAAGCTGCTTAATAATTTCTCCTAGGGCACTGAGCAAGACATTTTTCAGATACCCACAGAGATTATATACTGCTTTTCCCCTACCAAAAGATGGTGTGACCAGTTTTTTTTTTTTATTCTTGTTTTACATCCAATTCCTTGGCTTTCATTATTCACCCCTTCATAATTTATTCTGAGGTTTTGCTGGTGAGTGCAACCTAATGGGCCTATAGTTTCTCCAGTCTCCCATACTCCTTCCGAGTATCCTCCTTGATTATATCTTCTGCAGATTTATAGATCTCAACGGCTGCTGCTAAGCCCAGTTAAACTGCCTTTATTACTTCTTTTATATTTCTTTCTAATCTAAATCTCTCCAGATTACTTCTATCTGCTCTCCAAGAAAGCTTCCCTATGCTCCAAAGCAGAGTGTTAGCTCATCTGTTAATCACTGCTCCCCCACAGTTAACAATCAGTGCTAAAAATTGGAACACTATAAGCAAGCACAGTATATTTTACATGTGATACAAATGAATAATGTTACGCTTCATCTTGTGAATTATAAAATAAACTCCTTCTGGAGATATGAGAATGGAAATCATGCAGAAAATTATTTGTTCAGATTGTCAACCATGTGGAAGAAAAGCATTGAGTGGCTTTAATGTCTCATCTCAAATGCTAGACTGGCTGAAATTTAATGCAGTTTATTTTGTGGTGCTCTTATGGATAAGATCGTGTAAGGAAAGCTCCTATAAGGGCTCCTGCATTTTGAGGTCCTGTACTTTTTTCTTTTTTTTTTTTCTTTTTTTACAACAGGGTTTAGCTTGTGTGTCCTTTGGCAAAATTCTCACTTCTCCCATGAGATGTTCTGCTCACCCACCCCTAGCTGACATCTTCCAGCCCAGAGACAATTTAGTGGTGCCTTATAATTATTGCTTTTAAAGTCCTTTGGAATTTACAGCTGTATAAATGTCAGTGGTATTCCGTAAAATACCAGTTATGTGAAAATCCTGGAAACCTGCCCAGCTATGATATTGCCAGGAATTTGGATATAAGTGCAACGTGGCTGTTTTGGATAAGAAAGAGATTAGGGCATGCTTTGATTGATAGTTCCTAATAATCAGGCTCTGAGCGCCGGAATAGGGTTTGCTCTGGTTTTGATTTATGCGTTCCCTTGAAGCATTTTCCATTCCTGCGGAGGAAGGACTCGGCTGGGCGCTGGCTGCTTCTCAATAAAGAGCATTATTTCGGATGCCACAAGATGGTGCCAGCAGCCAGGGGAAACAGGGGCAGGACGGACCCAGGGAAATCGGCCTGATTTGAAGTTGTCAGGGTTAGTTAAACACGGCTCCCGGGACCTCTTCTCTCTGTTTCTAGTAGAGGACTTCAGTTCCGATCTCTTCCAACTGCTCTTAAAATATTTTTCATGTTTCTGCGCCGCACTTCGATAGCCTATTTTAGGATTCAGCTCAGGATGCTGTAGGGCAGTTGGCATTCCCTCAAAAATTTCATTTTTATAAAAAGACAAGCACTTCTTTTTTTTTTCCTCTGGTTCCTAACAACTGTTTAAAATCAAGTGATGTGGAAAATCTAGTGATCTCTATGTCTTAATCCCATGTCTCCTTTCTTTTGGATTAGGGTTTGGCCGTGACTATTTTTGTTACTTAGTCATTGCAAAAGCAAACCAAATTCCAGTGTTCCTTTTAAGAAATCAGTTATTCTAAGTTCCGCATTATCACAATGGGCTTCTCGAGGGAAAATGTTGGGAACCTGATGACAAGGTAGACCAGAGTCTTTCTGCTGAGCAGGTATTGCTTATATCCTAGTAAAATGCTGTCCAGATATTTCCCGTCTTTGAGATTGGGTATAAAATTAAGTCCTGCTTGAACTTAAACATCACAACTCATCTGCACTTTTGTGGGGAAGCCTGGAGGGCCATGTAGAGTGGAGCTGTAGCATTGCTCTTGCCATGGGGTAGAAATGGGGCCAGGCAAATACCCTGTAGCCCCATCATTTCATACAAGCCGGGCAAAAGGATGAGGCACACGGATCATTTCTCAGGCTTTGCTCATACGGGCTGAAATAACAGGAGTGTTGCAGTGGATCGAGGGAAGGCATTACCCCCCCCTCTAATCAGCACTCGCCAGACCACATCTACATACTGCATCCAGTTTTGGATTCCCCAGCACAGGAAAGACATCAAGCAGCCAGGGTGAGTTCAGCAGAGGCCACCAAGATGCATTTCTGGAGGTGAGTTGGATGAATTATCTCTGAAGTGCCTTCCTCTCTCCATTGATTACAGAGGGAGCCTAAATACCTAAAGTTAGGTGATATGAATCTAGTATGAGGTGAATGCCTGAAGGTCATAGGGGGCTCTGGACAATCAGGACTGAAAGCCTAAGTTTCTTGAGTGTTTAGCAGGTACTCTAGCAACTAACTTGGATTTGGTTTTAAGCTTGCCTCTGTGAGTGACCAGTTTGCCAGGCCTTTTTCATTGGTTTCCACATATGCAAAAGTTAACCTTTACCCAAGCTTTCATCGTAGGTTACTCGCTCAATGCATGTAATACCCCCGTATCTACACCATCTTCTTTCAAGTGACCCAGTCATCATTTGAACAGTAACTTTTGCACTGACCCCAGAAGAATAAGTTAATGTCCTCAGCTGGGTCAGCTTTTACAGGAAACAGACTCCATAGACCAGTAGCATCCTACAGACTTATGCGTAGCACTGAAAAAGAAACAGGTGTGATCAGCAGTTCCTGGTCTGTGAATTGCATTTGGGTGTCTTGCCGATTGATCCTGTGGTGCTGAGGTAGCCATGGAAGTCAATATTTCTTGCTTTCAGTGTTCAGCCCTCTAATCCACACTCATTTTCAAAGGTGGAAGCTGAAGATGCTTGGCAATGCAGCAAATCAGGCCTCTTGTGAAAGTCTATAAATACAGCTATACTTGCCAGGCTGAAGTAGAGAAGAAAACAGATACAGCTGTCTCTAACATAGCTGCTGTCTTACAGATTCCTGAAAGTACTTTTACACACAGCTCTTGTCGGCCACGATTTAAGTGCTAACAATCGTAGAAGAAAATAACCACCCTAGCGTCTTCCTCACTGTATCTGCAATCCACAGCAAGAGAGAATAAAGATTTAAAATATTATTTTTGTCTCAAAGACACAAAATATGCAGTGAGACTTTTGCTTTCCTTTAAGAAGCCAGTATTCTTGGAAGTTCAAATGGTTAAAAAGCTGTTTGCATTATATAGTCACCTCAAGATGATTTCAAAATTTTAAAATAATATAAAGAAATTATACTTTATTTCTTTTATTCTGCTTAGTTTGCTGTCCCTGTGGTAGCTCTGTACCAACAGAGCATGCAGTTTTGGAATATGCAGTCTCCCCCTAGAAGGGTGACATTTAGGCACATCTATTTAAGAACTCAGTGTATGAGGCTCTGCTACAGGTTATATTTGATAACGGAAGAGCTGCCTGAGAGGCTGTGACCTTTAGTGCAATAAAACAGTGGGATAACAAGGATCAAAACTTAAATCCTGAGGACCCACAACCAGCATGGCTGGTGCTGGGCCCTTGGAGGAAAGGCATCTCTGTAGCTGTCTGTCATAGCTTGCTTGATATGCCACATTAGCATCTTTTCCACGCTGACCTCACTGAAACGACACAGCCCATTTCTTTCAGTCCTAGCATCCAGTGACAATGCCAGTGGCAAAAGATTGTGTTAGGTCTGAAAGATTTCCCATGCATTGGCCTGAAGGCAGAAGACAAATAGGGGTGCTCTCTGCCCCAGCTCACAGAGTCAGATTGCCTTTTCTGAGTAAACTCACATGGATTTAGTCCAGGTTTTCAACGCCATAATCTGGGGGAGGTTTCGCACTTGTGTTGCAGAGAAGCAGGGTCTCCTCTGACAGGGCTGGTAGCAACGTGTGTGTGAAGCAACCCCGTCTTGTCCCTGCAGGAGAAGGAGCTCCTTTCCTTAGGGACAAAGAGAGCGGGGACACTCATAGCTGTGGAGGGAGCTCTGGGAAATACCGTCACCTTCTTCACGGAGTGTAGGAACTGTTTCTTAGATCTTGCCTCTAGCATAAACATTTGTGTGTGTACTTGCATGTGTCAGTGTTTATCTGAAACAGGGCTTCCCACCACACTCACCTCCAGAGGAGATGAGAGAAGAGACATGCCCCACAAGACAGATACATGGCTGAACACACTCCTCGCTGGTGGTCAACGCTACTGCGTGAGCATGGAGTAAGTACCTACATAGAACAGAGTAAAACTTTTCCAACTCTTACATTAACCTTGTTTTTCTCGAGAAAAAAAAGAATAATAATTTTTAAAAGGGTGCTTTAGAAGCAGTTAAATCATGCATAAACCAATGGCCAGATTATCTCTGTAAACCTTCGTCTGTGGTTTTCAACACAGGGCAATAAAACCTCCTGGGAAACAGGAGTTCAGTGTCCTTCAGTAAAAACCAAACAAAACCTCCCTGAGTTATTTTAGAAACCTGAATAGCACTGCATAAATTTATTTTCCTCCTCCAAAAGGCAGGTCACAGCAGCCTTAATTATCAGAGGCCAGAATGGAAACAACATAAAAATAAATCCTTTCAAAGTTTGCTCTCATTACCACATTTGGCATATTTAAACATAAACACCATCTGTGTTTATCATGAAACACAGCGATAACTGCTGTCCGATCTTGCAGTGACACCAGTGTTTATGGAGTTTTACAGTGAGGGGCACATGGAATGCTTCCTCAGAAACTGAGCTCCCCTGAAATTATTTGCTCAGCCACCAGCTGCTTATGTAGACAGGAGGCACTTCTGCCAAGAAAAGGATTACCATGGAAGAAAAACAAAGCCTCAAACCTTGCTCTCATGGCAGCTTCTTCTAGCAACCCCAAGGAGGCAAATAGCAGAGAAAGTTACTCGCAGCAATGAATCAAGCCATAAAACACATTTTGTGCTTTTAATGTTTTAGCTCCCACCAGGGGAGGAGGCGCATCTGCAGAGCTCTGGGGTAGCCCTGCTGCTCTGCACCCTCGCTGGCAGAGCGGGGACCCGCTGCCCCGCTGCCCTTGCAGCAGGCTGGGGATGATGGGGGGGACCACATGCATGGGCTGGGCTGAGCTCCCTCCTCGCCCTTGCACACTGGCTCCCAGGTAGGGACAGTGTGGTCTCTGCCCGGAGCAGGCACTATGTCCTTGCAGCAGTGCCTCTTGCCCAGCTCTGGTGCAACACCCCCAAGAGATCCATGGAGGGTTTGAAGGCAAACAGGAGCTTATGGTGCCAGTGGGAACGATTCCTCTGCAGCTGCTGTGGGAGCTTGCTCTGCCGGCCACGTGTGCTCACGGGTCTGAGCCCCGGCTGGTGTTTATTTGCACTCACAGGCTTCTTCTGTGTGGAATCAAAAGCAGAATTAAAAGACAAGGATGGGAGCAGAAGCAGAATATGCCCTGCCCAAAGCTAGGATGCAGCGCTGCCAAGGGATGATGGTTTCATCACAAACTCTTCTAGACACCATTGTCTAGCTCAGCATGGGCATTTGGAGTCCTCCCACTGGGACCAAATTGTCCCATGGATCTGGATCCAGGGGCTGATCAACCCAGCAACACATCCTCTGTGAAAGCAAAGCCATCAGCTATCTGAAACACAAAGCCATAGGTAATGGCAGGCCCACCTTCACCACAGCTGTGGCATCAGGACCAGACTTTGGTTCTCCCTTGATGACACACAAGATTTAGGCAGACTGCTCATATTAAAATCTCAGTGTGTGGTTTGGTTCACCACGTGAAAGAGCTGTGTGAATAATTTTGTAAAATGTGGACTATTTTTAGATGATAGAAGTAATTAAGTGAAGATATAACAAGCTCTTTGACACCACAAGATTTAAAAAAAAAAAAAAAGTAGACATCCAAAATGTGTTACATCACCTAAACCTGAACAGACTGGAACAGCATCTGATCTCCATTGCTCCTACATCACTTGCCTAAAACCAGTGAAGGTGAAGAAGATTGATACTGGTAATCATTCAGAGCATAATTCGGCTCATTATCTCCCTTCTTGTAGAGGTGGCATTGAGTGGTCTGACATGTAACAGGAGTACATTGTACCATGCAAAGACATTTCAATTAAAACTAAAACAAATGAAAAATCCACAGCATTGATGTTAATTTGTTCAATTCCATCCTGATGGCTTTATGAGAAGCAGAACTGCAGAAGTTAGCAAAACTGTAGACAGCAGTTTCACAGTATAAATTCTCTCATCAATAGTATGTTCCTAGTGTTTAATTTGAATTTTTCTTTTCTTAATTTCCTCTCATTTACCCTAATTACACTGCCAGTGTGTTTGCCTAAGCAATTTTTCTCTATCAGCAGTGTTTACTCTCTTCAGATATCTACAGACTATTTTCACATCTGCCCACGCACTGTGTTATAATTTAGACAAACCCTATTTAGCTTTATGATTTTCCCTTCATCACTCTGGTCTTCTCTTGACCTTGTGGCTTTACTCTGGACTCTGTCACCCCACCAAGATGGTGGTCTCAGGGCCCAATGTACACTCCCAGAGGCTGTGAAGGCAGCAAGGATGACCTGCATGGTAAGCACCCTGGCCCACAGCCAGAGAAGCAATTTTCAACCTGTGCTTAACTTTAAGCACATGGGTAATCCTACTTGCTTTACTAAGGTTACACATGCCCTTAAAATACAACCTTGCTCAGCTGCTGTGCTGGAGTGGGACCAGAGGGCTCTGCCCAGCGGGCATTAAGCCCATTTAAAAAAGGGGCTTTTCATCCATTTTTCTGTGACATAATGCATGTGTGTGAATGGAGTTCAGGGTGTGTTTTCTTGCAAATATTTGTCTGATTCGCTGCCCTCTATCACTTCAGTGTGTCCAGACGTGCTCTCGTATCTGCGCTTCTCCTCCCTACAAATATTTGGGGCTTATGTAGCTTTCCAGAACGAGTTCACGTTCCTCCAAGCCAAGTCACATTCTTGTTATCTGCTCTCCTGCTTAAAACGAACACTTGGACAAGGGGGGATGCAGATAGCTTTGGCGATGGCTTTATTCTGAGAAAATATGACTTATGGTGGGAACAGAAGTGAAGTGGCTAGCAGGCAGTGTAGGACTGGTCTCCTGGGTCACTGGATTATTTTGTGCCAACTCCAAGACTTCTTCCAGTGGCTGAGGTAGCCTTAATGTACCTCTCCCATAGAGCTTCCCTGGTATCTGCAAAGACATTGGTCCTTCTCTCCTGCTTCCTCCACATTCACAGGGTCTCTTTTTCTCTCCTATACTTAGCCATTTATTTTTGTGAAACTTGTGAAAACTGAGTTCTGGGACACATTGGCTCATGTCAATCACAGTTTGATAGTGCGGTAATAGGGAGGAACACCTGCACACATGCTCTTCTGCCTAAACCATGGTATCGCAAGAGCTTCATTTCGGTAACAAACTAGGCTAAAAGGAGAGTTGCTTGAGGAAACAAGGAGTTACCCCAGATAATTCAGTTATGAAGAGTTGTACTGTGCTAATCACATTCTCATTCTTTTTAGAATAGAATAGAATAGAATAGAATAGAATAGAATAGAATAGAATAGACTACTTCAGTTGGAAGGGACCTACAACAATCTAGTCCAACTGCCTGACAACTTCAGGGCTGACCAAAAGTTAAAGCATGCTATTGAGGGCAATGTCCAAATGCCTCTTAAACACTGACAGGCTTGGGGCATGAACCACCTCTCTAGGAAGCCTGTTCCAGTGTTTGACCACCCTCTTGGTAAAGAAATGCTTCCTAATGTCCAGTCTGAACCTCCCCTGGTGCAGTTTGAACCATTCCCATGCGTTCTATCACTGGATACCAGGGAGAAGAGCTCAGCACCTCCCTCTCTGCTTCCCCTCCTCAGGAAGCTGTGGAGAGCAATGAGGTTGCCCTTCAGCTTCCTTTTCTCCAAACTAGACAAGCCCACAGTCCTTAGCTGCTCCTTAGAGGACATTTCTTCCTTTTGTTGCCCTCCTCTGGACGCATTCGAGTACCTTCACATCCTTCTTAAATTGTGGGGTCCGGAACTGCACATGGTACTCAAGGTGAGGCTACACCAATGCTGAATACAGTGGGATAATCACCTCTTTTGACCGGCTGGTTATGCTGTGTTTGATGCACCCCAGGATGCAGTTTCCCTCTTGGCTGCCTGGGCACACTGCTGACTCCTGTTGAGCCTCCTGCCAGCCAGCACCTCCAGATCCCTTTCTGCAGGGCTGCTCTCCAGCCACTCCTCTCCCAATCTATACTTGTGCCCAGCGTTATTCTGTCCTAGGTGCAGGATCCGGCATTTCGACTTGTTAAATTTCATCCCATTAATCGTAGCGCAGTGCTCCAATCTATCTAGATCCCTCTGCCAGGCCTCCTGTCCCTCAAGAGAGTCAACACCACCTCCCAGTTTGGTATCATCAGCAAAAGTGCTAATGGTGCATTCAAGTCCTGCATCCAGATCACTGATAAATATCTTGAACAGAACTGGCCCTAGAATTGAACCCTGAGGAACACTGCTAGTGACCGGTTGCCAGCCAGATGTAGCCCCATTCACTACAGCCCTTTGAGCCCTGCCCTTCAGCCAGTTCTTCACCCAGCACACCATGAACCTGCTCATCCCACAGTTGGACAACTTGTCCAGAAGGATGCTGTGAGAGACAGAATCAAAAGCCTTACTAAAATTCAGGAAAAACTACATCTACCACCTTCCCTTCATCCACTAGGTGGGTGACCTTACCATAGAGGGATATCAAATCAGTTAAACAGGACTTTCGTTTTGTGAACCCATGTTGACTGTGCCTGATGATTGCATTAGTCTTTAAAGGCCTTTCAAGAGTACTTAGTATAATCTTCTCCATAATTTTTCCAGGAACGGTAGTTAGACGAACAGGTCTGTAGTTCCCTGGGGCTTCCCTCACGCCCTTTTTGTAGATTGGAATAACATTGGCTAGCTTCCAGTCAGCAGGGACCTCCCCAGACTCCCAAGACCTTTTTGGTGGATGAGTTTTAAGTGAACAACTGACAAAATCAGGGAGATCTGTGATGCTGAGTGCCTTTAAAGACTGATCTGCTTTATTTAGATGTCCAAGTAAGGACTGAGGAGTGTAATGCTAGTTCTACAAATCTGTAGCTTGGGCTGTGTTTTCTGATGCAACATGGCATACAACAAAGAGCTGAGGCTTTTCATGTCTGGTTGTACAGCACTGGTAAGGCAGACAGATGTTGGTGACTGCTTCAAATTGCACAAGCTTGAAGATGTGATATCTGTGGTGTGAGGAAAAAACAGTATCAGTATGTTTGAACTCCAGGAGACCACGCGAGCAGTTGCAACACTCACCACAGGCTTCATCTGCACTAGTCAGATAGTGAAGTGGTCACAAGCATGGCTCAGAGAGCAGGAAGATGCGTGGCGGAAGAGTGAAGGACACCCAGCAGTCCTGTGGTGAAAAATGGTGTGTGCCAGTGGAGCTGCCATCCCACTCCAGCTGCAGATGGCACTGGACTCACCGAACCAGAGCAGCCATAGTTCTATGCATGGTGGGAAGACCTGGGCTTGCTGCTGGCAGCACTCGTCTGGGAGCCTACTGGGATCCTTGAAACATCTCTACACAGCACAAGGGCAGCTTCACCTCCAAGGTGATGGTAGATCTGGGCTCTTCCCTCTGTCAGGCTTGTTTTATCATGAGTTGAGATCTCAAAAGTCTTGTGTTATTGAGCCCAAGAGGCCAAAGAAGTTTTCTTCTGAGATGCCTGATTGCTCCTTTAGACTCTTCTGTACCAGAACAGATTGTCTCTGCTTGTCTTAAGAGCAACCAAGTGTGAGGGCAGTGCAGAAGGATGGACCCCATTGACTGCACCTGTACATGTGAAGTGAACATGTCCACAGCCTCTGCTCCAGCCTTTGAGGGCAAGTGGCACAACACAGCTTGCATTTGCTTGGCTAACCTGCCTTCACCTACAGCTAAGGTGTATATCCATACAGTTCGTTGGGTCTATATGTACATTGGGTCTGTTGGGAGCTGAGCTGTGCCCAGGCATTTGCTGCATAGAGGGGTAGCTGCCAGGGCCCAAAACCATTCCAGGCAGTGTGCTGCTAAGTATCCCACCGGGACAGCTGCAGGCCAGTGGTCAAAGCCCGTGTCCTGTCCCTTTCTAGTCTACTTGCATAGGTGTAGCCAGAGACCAAAAGGAGGCCCAGGAGGAGATGGACTGTGCTGGAAACTGGCTGATGAAGAGCGGGGCAAGGACAGTCTCTGGTAGAGGTCACAGTGTTAGAGCTAAGCTATAGCTGGAGTAACAAGCCAAGCCACTGTCCCGTCCTTTTCAGTTGAGCTCACCCGAGAGAGGTGAGTCCTGACCCTTGCAGAGCGAGCAGGAGGTGTCAGGCTGGGCAAAGCAGGCAGGGCAGAGGGGAACAGCCGTGCACAGCAGGCTGGATGGACCCACTATGCACATGGGGGCTGGATGGACCGTTTCTTTAAGAAAAATCATCCTTGGGCTCGGAGCCCAGACTCTCAAATCTCCTGTGAAGCAAGCCACCCTCTTTCAGCACTGCACATACCTTTCATATTTCTTTCCCTCAAGGAAGTGTATTGTGATGATTAATGAATTACGAAGGTCACCTTTTGGGTCTTCAGCTCTCGCTGAACTCCAAAGAAAACAAAATCCGGAAGAGTTCCAGCTAAAAGTGTCATAGCAAATGCATCCAGTTTACTTTATTTATGATTTTGCTCACAATGGACTTATTAAGTACATTTTTTAAATAAACAGAACTTGAGACTGTTTGTGAAATGCTGGGGTTTTCTGTCTTAAAACATCTGCTGCCTATTTCTTAAGGACCATTTAGGTAACACTAGAGCATGTGTAGATATGCATCTATTTCCTGGAAACTGCTTAAACATTCTTCAAAAATGTAGAAATCTGTGTCTTTACCACCCAAGGAAAACCTAAGACTAAAACAAATGAGGCTGGGCAGCCACTTACTGAGAGAAATTCAATAAATCTACCCTGTACATGAACTGTGTTGGTATGTGAGACTGGAAAGCTTGCTGGCAGGAGGCAGAGAAGTTAACTGTAAGTCTGTATAACTCAAACTAATAATGTATGAAGCTGCATAAAGCAACGCAGCTATTTCAGCGGTGTGCTTTTTCTAATGACGTGCCTACTGAATAAACAACTGGACTTGCATCTTCCTCCACAACTGAAGATGCTCTGGACAGAAATTTCCTTTTGAGTGTCTGTCCCATTAGGTGGTTAATAATTTATATCCTTGTGGAATCTTATTCTACATGCCAAGTATGAAGAGGTGCTAGGAACATCTGCAGGATAACTTTTCCATGAGGTGTGATCCTTGTCAAATATCTCCATGATGTTTGATGTTTCACCCCCTCTCTGGCAATAAGAGTCCAACTGCACTCTGATGTCCAGTGGTCCTATGGGCAGTGTTAGACCTCTTCCAGTCTGTCTTCTTTTTGGCTTTCTTTTTCATAACCGTCTTCTCCCCACTTGAAAGGAAGTCAGGGAATAAAGTCAGGTTCAGTCTTCAAGGTTCAGCTGCCGAAGTGTGCTCCTGAAGAGTGCCCCTGAAGAGTGTTCCATAGCATTTATTACTTCTTCCTTCCTTCCCTGTTCCTCAGCCCATCACAGCATTAAAGTCCCTCTGAATAATGATATACCCTGCCCCAGTTTGCTTGAGCCACACTGAACTGACTTGAAGGATGCAGCTGAGGTTGTAAGAAGCCTCTTTGAGCTAAGCTGCTGTCATGTGGGATGCAGATATCCCATCCCATTCATTTATAGTGCCTATTGCTGTTCTTTTCTAGAAGGAAACAAAAGTCTAGTGGCTCCAAGTGCATGCTGGAAACATGGCTAGACTTCACAAGCCACTTCACTGCCTGTTATAGATTGCATGATGAAAGTCATTGCCTGTGTCTGTTTTGCTGATTGTTGGTCTCTCCAATAGATGAACAGAGCCCATATAAGCTTGTGAGTTTTGGATTAAAGCTGTCCTAGACTACTATTTCCCTCTTACAGAACTACCACACATCACTGGAGACTAATCTTGTTCTAGAACTGGGGAAAAGAAGAGAAGAAACAAGCACAAAAGCTGTAACCTAATGTGATGTATCAAGTCTGGCTTGCAAGAGAGGCTTGAGAAACACACATAAGGACTTTGATAAGACCACGACGGAAAAAGTCTTTCCGGTCTTAAATGATAACCATGTGATGCCAGCAATGAACAACCAGCCAGACAGCGATTCTTTAGGACACATGACTTTAAACTACCTTCAGAGCCCACAGATCAGCTTCATAGCAGAAAGGTGAGTTGGTGCCCAGCTGCTCACATCTGTCCCCACCACTGGTGAGGACACAACTGTGAGTTGTCCCAGGGGACTTACTTTCTGGAACATTTGCATAGGACCTTTCCAGCTTTGCGCTTGAAGGTTTTGCAGAGCATGATACGTGAGCAAAGGCTAAACTGATAGCCAGATTTTTTTATATTTAGCTGGGGAAATAAAAAGCACTGTCACACCCCTTAAAGATCATCTTAATTATTTACAAATGCACAAATTCAAAGCACCTGGAATCTAAACTGCCTCTTGGTACTTAGTGGTTCTGATCTCAGGTCCAATACTCCCTTGGACTTATCCTGCACTTAACCAATTAATTGAGACAATCAGCCTTCTTCCTTGCCATGTCAAAAGAAACAGCTGTATGCCAAACTCTTTTATTCCTGCAGATGAAGGATTTGTCACTTGATCACCTAGCCACAAACATAAGCTCACAAAATCTGTTTTTACAGTGGTGATTGCCAGCACATACATTTCTTCATAACTGGCATTGTCTCCATAGTCATCAAATCAACTGTATCTGCCAAGATGGGCACATTGCACAGCCTCACTGCTGCTGAGCTGTGTCAGAGCATAGTCACCTTGACCTCTGGGCATCACTCCAAACACTTCATATCCTGGGAACAGCTGCAGTGACTTGCACATGCCTCTTGAAAGAGCATCAGTCTGGATCCTGCATTGTCTGGATTTGTTATCAATGAAAATGCACTGATCCTACTGAAGTTTGTTTTCTCTAGTTCTTGTGTGGCTGACAGGGATGCTAAATCTGGGCATGACAGAATGCTTGATTGTTAGTGTTAAATATGATGCCTGCAGGCCCTGGAGCTCCTTGTGCTATTCAGGAAGGTGATTAAATTCTCAACCAAAACATCTGAGGAGTATTCTTAATTCTAGGAAAAGAAGGAGGTCAGCCTCATGCAGACACAAATTAGCCATTCCTGTTCCCTCACTACAGAGGGCATGGCAGAAAGAAGGGGAAATCTGGCAGGAGCATTGCCTTCCTTGGCCTGCTGAGAAGCAAAAAGATGGTGTGATACAGAATATGTCACCTCTAGAAAGTCCTCAGAAAGAGAGACAAGGGTCTTTCCTTGGATTAATCTCTTCTTAGCATACATTAGAGGGGCCCTAAAGCATATCCTGTATGCACTGCAGGCTAGCAGGTAAGAGGGGTTGCTGAGTCGTCCAGGAGTCATTAGAAGAGAGACAACTTCCTTGTTTGAGGGACTTCAGCAGCCTCCCCGCTTGGAGACTCGTGTTTTCCTGGCAGCAGCAACCGCCTGCTGATAGGACTTCTGTCTCATCTGTGAAGAGAAAATATTAGCCCTCTCTTGGGCATATGTTTGTGGTGGAGGTTGCGGTTAAGAACAGAACCGAAGCTGGGATGCCAGAGTCTTGGCATCTCTCGGACGCAGAGCAATGGTTTTTCTGCTGCTGCATGGACCAACAGTAGGGTGGGCAATGCTCCCCTTCTTGGGAGGGGTTTAGCCTGTGGCCTCACTCCCTGTCACCAAAACGGCACCTCTGTGCCACATGTCTATGACAAAGTGCACATAGAGTTGGTGATAGCTAGACAGGTGAGAAAGCAGGCTCGGCACAACAACTGGCCTTGCCAAAAAAGACCCTTAAACAAATCCTCAAATGAAGAGTAAATATAATCACTTGATAATAAAGTCTCCCAGGAATTAATCAGGTTCATCTGGATTTATGCAGTAGGAAGCATTTGCTCCACTCTGATTCAGTTAAATAATGATCTGTACCAGCTGCCGTAAACTGGGTGAGTTCACTTCTTTGATTCAGTTATGCCCACGCACTTGGAGTCAGCATCCTTCTCCTGCACAGACCTATCTTCAGAAAGTTTCTCACTCCCGTGGGGCTGGGGAAGCTTGCCGGCTGGCAGCAATGGGCCTGCGCTGCCCCACAGCCCACCGTTCGCGTGGGCACTGCCTCCCAATCTGCCCATCATGCATGGATAAAACGCAAATACCCAGAGGCAACAGCCATAGCTTGCAATGAAGTCCCCCTTAAAAACTTGTCTTTGCTTTGATGGCTTCAAAACTCTGGGCAATATTTTCAGCTGCTGATGTGCTGCATCACCACCTCGCATGTGTTCAAGGTTGTCCCAGTGTCTCCCTCGGCTCCTCACCTTGCCAAGAGATCTGCCATCTCCCACCGTGCCCTGGGGCACTGAGCTCCTTGTAGGAAGGGACTGTCTCTGTACCACCGGCAAGACAGGGGCCATGGTGAGAGCCCATAGACGGGCGACTGGGGCTTGTGTAGGCTGAGTTCATTCTTATATCACCACTGCGTTAGCCCATCGACTGGTAATTGATTACTGTCTGCACTGTCAGGCTGTGTGGGGGGTTTGGTTGGTTTTAGCCTCTATCACCAAAATATATCTTTTCAAGATTTCATCCTGTTCTGTTTTTTTCTAGTCGCTTAGCTGCGATCTCAGTCCTCCTCCAGTCTGTGGGGCTGATGGATGGTCAACTCTTTCAAGAGTGGCATGTGCTTTCCCAGGGCATCTTTCACCTTTGGAGGTATTCCCTTTACATACAGACAACTCTCCCCCCTGCTACTAGAGAAAGGACCACTTAGAGGAAGGTGTGTATTAATAGATATTGCACACCCCGGGTGCAAACAGAGGTCATTTCAATTTGCTAGGTAGGCTCGACCACCCAGGCAGGACAATGAACTTACTGCTGTCAAGACCTGTCTATTCTGGGTCTTTCTGCCTATGTCTTCGTGACATGTACCATGAGTAGATGTTGCACTTCACAGGCATTTCTGCCAAACTTGCTGACATGGCAGCAGTTGGAAGGGGCACTGATGGTTTTTATTGTGCTTTCAACTTAGGAGTTAAGATGTCTTTCATAAACCTTCAAGGAGGAGAAACATAGCAGTAAATAGCTTCAGGTTCTGGCCTTCTTTTGTTCTTACCAGCTCCTGTCCTAATTATAATCATTTGCCATGTGATTTTAAAGCAATTATGAATTGAGTGTAATGCATGCAGATTACCGATCTCTTTGTCATGCACAAAATTCATTCACTCTGCCAGCAATTTCAGACACTGAACTTCAGCTTGTGACTCACAGCTTTGCGTAAATGATTCTACAGTAAAACCTGTGAAATAGTAAACCTTCGATAAACATTTTTCTTTAACAGATTCTTCAGTGTTATTACTCCTTATAAGGACTATTTGCCAGCAGAAAAGAAAACACTCCCACACAAACATGGGCAATTTAACTGGAGACCTTTTATGAGGTAGGTGATTGTTTTATACCTGAGCGGATATTTATTGCGAATTACACTTAGCTACAGAAAAATATCATGTGGGCAGAGATGCACTAGGGAAGCTGAGAGCAAAACCTCACCAGATGCCTTGTCCAAGAGTCACTGGGTCATTTCCTTAGGTGCTGTGTGCGAATTGCTGCAGGTCTAGTAACAGTGGCTGGAGTACACAGCCCAGGAGGAGAAGCTATAAAACACATAGCATTCCCTAAAAATTAGAGGCCCCTCCAAAACCACATGTTGTTCATGAACCAGACCAAATCAGTCAAAAGAATGAACAGGCTTGCTTTACAATTAGTAAAGTAGACTTAAGTCTGATGAAATAATTGAAAACTTCATGGAAATCTAGGTGGTGTTCCCAAAACTTGGTCAGCTTTACTAGATTATTCAAAACAATTGCAGACAAGACTTCCAGGGTCTCCTCTCAGACCATTCAATATACCAACACTGGCACAATTGCTCCCCAAAGTCAGGGAAGCAGCAGATCCCTATATAGCCACAAAGGCTATTCATCTGGAATTTATGGACATCCAGGAGCTTGGGAAGCCAGCCTAGAAACTAAGGTGTTTGCTTCCCAAAGCAGTGGCCAACCATTTGAATCAACAGAGATTGATAGCTTGGCATAGGAACATTACAGCTGGTGACACTGTCAGGAGAGGGAACCAACCCCAAAACCATCAGTTGCAGTTGAAGTTATGCCATGCACTTCGGGTTGCAGAATTAGACCAGGCAATTCTTCTGGCTTTGTCATTGCCTGCCCAATACTCCTTTCAGCAGAGTTGTGATGATAAATTTACCACAGTTTCATAAAACATCAGATACAATTGCTTGCTCATGAACTGCATTATGGCTTTTCTGCAGCAGAGACTGGCTTCCAGCAGGCAAAACATGTGCTAATCAACAGCATCATTTCTGGGAGGGCAGCCCAGAAATGGCTGTGAACATCAAGATCAACCCCACTGACCAGAGTGCCCCACATCCAGCTCTGAAGCAACTGTGCTTCTGTCTATCCTATACAATACTTGTGAAAGCTGGGCTTGTTCTTTTTGTACTTACTGATAGCAGCCTCAGCATCTGAGGTTTAATTCATATCAAAACAAAGTCCTACTGGCTCCAGAGAGGGCCAAGCCAGGCCCACAATGATGGGAATTCTTTATTTTATAGAGAGTAAGCGTGCAGCTGCCTCACAAATGCTGGAGTTGTTAGCAAACAATGAATTAGTTCTATTTTAGCTTCCCATAATAAAGATCTTGCAGCAGAGCAATAAGGGAGAGGAAACATAAGAGCCACTTCGAAGGGAACAACAGCACTACAGAGTGAATGAAGCCTTTATCGCACGGTGGTCCAACAAAAACAGGATTCCACAACCGTGGCAGAGGAGCAGCAGCTCGGTAGCATGCAGCCCTACAGCTATACCTGCAGGCAATTACATAAGCTAAGATGTCACAGGATCCAATGTGGTTAATTGAAGGGGACCATTATGGAGACAAAGCGTAGGATGACTCTGTTCCACAGATTTGCAAATACTTCACATGGCAAACAGGTCAAAAGATCCTGGCCTCTTCTTGTTTTCATGTCCTGAGTGTGCGCACTTGCTGTCAGGGAGGGGCCAGGACTCAGCTGGGGCCATGGCCAGGCACAGGCATGCCTGCAACGGAGATCAGGCAGGGACCACGGGCAGGGTCTGAACTTAAATACAGTCCTTGAGCAAAGGTGAGGTGATACCCAGCATCCTGACGCTCACCCCGCAAATGTCCCCAGAACAATGCAGACACCTTTTTAGCAAAGGTACAGTCCACATGCCTTGCTTATGGAGAGAGGCTGTCTGGAAAAGAGAGGGGGGCAAGTGTGCAATGCAGGTGTATTACAGGGAAATACCTGCAGAAGTACCAGTAGCAAAACAGTGGATGCATGAGGTACTGCCACAGACAGCAATTATTGATTTTTATTGAGTCAAATGGAATTTGGCGGGACTTGCCCACAAGACAGAAAGTCCTGGAGACTGGACTCAGGCATTGCTGTAGCTATACCATGCATTTGGTTGTATCCCTTTCAACCTCAAAGGCAACTGTGATCAACATGTCCATCACGACATTATCTTAGCCTTCCTCATTTTCTGCCATGTTTCTGACAGGTCTAGCTCACAGTTTCTCTGCTGCTCCGTTCTAAAGATTTGCTAGGAAGGACAGAAAGCAACCCAGGGAACAGAGCAGTTCAGGCATTTAACTCGTCAAACAGATTGTCTGACTTTCTGTCTGTCTGTCTGTCTGTCTGTCTATCTATCTATCCATCCATCCATCCATCCATCCCTTCCTTCTCAGGTATAGTCTACAGAGAGGGACATGGTTGAACAGGGTCAGTCAGGAGATGGGACATGTGGTCATCTGGGACCTCCCCCCTTGTCCCCTCCCTGGGACCTCCCTCCCCTCTGACTTCCACCCCTTTCCTTTGCACGCCAGGTAGAAGTTGACCGCCAGTGGTACTTTCACTCAAGTGCGAGCGACTCTTACAAGGCTGCATTTAGCACAGGCTGCCCATGTCCATGACCCTGTACAAGGGACCTAGAATAAGAACTTGCTACCTTTGTCTAAGAAACAGGTGTTTTTGCTGGCCAAGGCCCACACTTGTTTATGTGAAAAACACATAAACAAGTGGACTAAAAGTGTAAGAACAAGCAGTCTTAAAGGATGCACCTACACTACTGAGTAAAAGAGCGCCAGCGAGAGAGCTCAAGCACTGGATCACCCGCGTGGTTGTCCACACTCTGATCTCGCTCCCTGGCTCCAATTTGGATCTCTTCAACTAGTTTTTTCCCAGAGAAATCTCCTACAGAAGGACTAGTCCTGAGCAGCGTGAACACCCAGAGGAGCGTGGCAGTGAGGCTGGGGGTCTGCCTCCAGCAGTATTTAGTCTCCAGAAATACTAGTCTAGTCTCCCCTGTATTTAGCAGCATAGACAAAGCCATGCAGACTTTGGGTATTCGGTACATGGATAGCTGGTCTATCCTCAGATCCTTATCATATCCTTAGACTTCCAGATCCAATAAGGGGTTCATGATCACATGAGGTAGGATATGAAGTTCAGTCATGATCCTGGAAGGATAGGGTTGAAAGCCCGCAAATGAATCAAGAAGTGCAAACAGAGGTGAGGTTATGAGCATCAAAGTTTGAGAAGCAGTGTTTCAGTCCTAAATAGGACTTACCAGGTTTTCTGGACTGAAAGCAAATGCATTGCTCTTTAAGAAGATGTGTGCAGGGTTTCCCATCTCTGACACCGGAATATATTTTTATCAAGTCAAAGGCAACTTGAGTTCATCCCTTCTCCATTGGGAACAAAAAGTGAGATGAGAATCTGTTGGTGGCAACTCTTTCTCTAAAATCACTGGATGGATCTGGTGGTCCTCATATAATATTTTCTTCTGTTCAGGAGAGATTTTTCAGCAGCTGGCTGGTTTGGTCATGCTCCACTGCCCAAAATGAGAAGCTGGACATGGCAAATCCCAATTTGAACCCTGACTTCTTCTTTGATGCCTCAGGCAGCACCTTGAGTGTGTTCCCCAGGAACTGGGAGTTAGAGGATTTTAGAAAGTTCAGCTGCCAGCAGCCAGTAAGACCCAGAGGAGCATCTCTGCTGCATGGAAAAGCCTTCCTCCTTCTTCCTTGTATCTGCTTAGGGTTTTCCTCTCCATCCTTTTAGTACCTCCCCTGTAAAAAGGAACACAGTGATGCTTTGCCCACCTCTGTGGCATCCTTTGAATGACTCAGAAGCACTGTGTGTAATTTTATGACTTAAAAGATAAAGAGGGAAGGACAGAGCTCTACCACTTGCTACTGTACTTAAAGCTGTAATTCTGGGTAAGTACTTTAAGTATCAAGGCCACCTTTGGGAACAACTATGTGTAGTGGCTCTTCTTGCTATATTCCATTTGTCCAGTAGAACACAATGGCTAAATCAATGTAAAGTATTTTTTTCTGCTCTCCCTGGGGCTATTCTTTCCAGTTATGTATGTTCAGCTTTAATCTCCAGAAAAATCAATGAAGATTTTGTTGTTCTCAAAAAAAAACGCCAAGCTAAACATTTAAAGCATTTTCTGTCATCTTGGTCTGGAATATGTAATCCTTCTACCCCTCAGGTTGCCAGAAAGAGCACCCGACTCAGCAAGCTTTTGTGAAATGAGTGGTAGCATAAAAACAGGTTTATACTTAAAGGTTGTTTTTCTTGGGTCTCATTCTTAACCATAATCAGTGAAATTGTTTTTACTTGTATTCTCATAAAAGAACCACTACCACTTTGCTGTTCCTGAAAATAAAGGCAATTTTCACAAAAAAAAAAAAAAAAAGACAAAGAGCTGACTTATGTATCCATCCTCTGACATTCTCCTTGTGTCAAACCCTGACTTTTCAGTTCACTTCTATGCATGCCTGTGAACACAACAGAGATGTTCATGGTGCAGTCAACCAGTGACTGTGAGAAGACATGGCATAGCTATCAGATAGTATGTGGGAGTAATCTGAAAATAATAAAAAATGAGAAAGCACATTAAGTGCAAACCAAAATTTATCTATGTCTATAAAAAAATAAATCTTTACAGAAGATGTAGGAATACATTTGTAATAAAACCTTCATTTCAGCACCAGGTCTTCCTGGTGGCTTTTGCCTCCAGTACAACCTTCTGTGCTTTTCTAAAGGTCAGATACCACAGTCAGTAAGATAATGCCTTACTTCTCAAGCAGCCTTGAGAAGTGGTAAGATTTCATGCTCTAAGATATAATTCTGCTCTTGTTACAGAGAACAATTTTCAGGAACGATGCAATACCATCAGAACATCTCTCTGCAAAGCATATCGGGGGCCTCAGGGATTAAAGGTGTTGCACCCAGAAAGTTTGGCATCACAATTCAACAGGCCAGCTGCTCAGCGAAGCAGGCGGGGAAGCTGAGCAATCTGGGCTGACTGAAGCAATTTGCTACCATTTTGGAAAGTACTTGGCTCTGATTTTAGCAGCTCAAATACCAAAGCTTCCTGGATGTTGGAAAGACAAAACATCCACTTAGGAGCATCGGAGTTTCAACAGGTAGAAGGTAAAAGCTGGGAAGAGTATCTTCCTGGGGCCCCTTGACCCATTCCTCTCACTTAATTATCCTTCCCGTGGGTTGTGTGGAGGTTTTGCTTTGCAAACTGAAGCAGACTGAAGTGGGTTTGACAATCCAGTTTGACCAGTTGCTTTGCACTTCTTACAAAGAGGAAGGAAAGAAGCCAAATCCTCCTGCACCGTGTGGGTGTAGCGACATACCAGCTGTGTTATTAATGACATTACCAACCAGGCAAGATGCACGGTGTAGCCATTACGGCGCTGATTGCACCTTCCGTGCCCCAAGCACCCTCGGCTCCCCCGGCACTGTGCATGGTGTCAGCGTGGGGTACGCTTGGGTCTGGTAGGAGGAAAACAACGTGTAGCCCCGTTTCAGAAAAAAAAATATGCTCTGTTTATCTGCAGCTGCTTGGCAAATGATGTCATCAAGACTGTGTTTCATTGCTTTAAGTGGAAAATGTTTGTGTCAAGCATCTTCTCCAATGGACACAGTGCAGGGTGTGGACAGCACTGGGAACGGACACACACATCCCCCCCTACAGCTGTGGCCGCTGGTGCCATCATCACCACTTGCTCTTGGCAGCAGGTTAGTCAGCAGAGGATGGCAGAGTGGAGCTCGAGAACTGAAGAAGTTTCTCCCAATGCCACTCATCGAATGCGATGTCCTTGCAGGGCGTTTGCTGTGGGCAGATGAGCTAGGAAATGAGGTCGGAGGATCTGCAGGGAAACGATGGTGAAATAGTCCATGGCAGCATTTCCCGGTTTATCTCACTCTCGCCCAGCTTCTCTCGCTCAGCCGAGCATCAGCAGCCATGCTGTAGGAATCTTCCAGCACTTTTCTTAAAAGCCACAATCCAGCTGCAACTTGACTGGTGTCTTCAAAGTAATCTATGGGAAGTTAAACCAGCAAATGACTCACATTCTCTCCTCATCTGACTAGCAGAAATTTCTGGGGGGCAAACTGAAGCAGCCAAGGCACGTGGGCCACCGTGTCCTACTGACAGAAAGAGGCAAGTCTGGGCTCCGCAGGTATTAAGCCCAGCCCTGCCAAAACCAGGCAGCAGCTGCATATCAGAGGTGACTCTGGAGGAGGGGGTCAGGCCCACAGGAGTTGGAAACACAGTGTTTGAGATTGCCTAACGTAACTGGGGCTTCTGAAGAAAAAAACCCAGGAGATGTGTTAGCAGGGGATGATAGCATCTCCTTTCTGCCTGGCTGGACCATCCATCACCCATTTAGGCCACTGCAGCAGAGACAAACCCAATTACCTGCTGACCCATCAGCTCCTCCTTTCATCTTCTTCTCCAGGAAAAAAAAACACACCAACCTATGCAGCAAACACCACCCCCCGCAACAGCTCATGCTGGGGAATGACAGGACAGGGCACCCAGCCCTGCCTGGGCTGGAGGTGTGCTGCCCTCCCTCCTGGCACAAACAGGGGTCAGGGAGGGGAGCCAGCACCCCAGCGAGGGGAGCAGGGACAGGGATGGGGACAAGGACAGGCAGGGAGTGCAGCTGGGATGCGCTGTCCTGCACCCCACCACAGGGGACCAGGAGTTTGTCCTCAGCAGGCCTGGAGCCAGTGCCTCTGCTTGGTGGGGAGCTCAGCAGAAAACGTTGTGCACACATAGGACTCATCAGATGTTTAACACAACAATATTACACACACAAAACCATTATAGCTATGCATTAATGACATAATGCTAACAAGATGAGAGTATTTCTTTATTATATGCTGGCAAAGAGGAAAGAAACAGCCCTTACTTTACAAAAGACTCTGCCTTTTCTCCTGTGCTCCCTCCTTTGTGCTCGTCCTGAGCTGCCACATGCCGGTCTCTGTGAGGCTGGGGACAGCCAGCAATATCCCTACGTTGGGCCGCCACTCAGCCAAGGATACTCCCTGCTGCATCCTCCTCAGGTGCCTTGTGATTCCTGGACTTGGTGTTAGCCTGTGCACGGAGGCAAATAAGATTCAGAAAGACTTGTCTGAGCATTATAAATTTCTGGTGGGGATAGACCCTACTAGCCCTGGGGTAAGAGTCTCCCATGGCTGTTCACATGTCATTGATCCCTATGGTGCTTATTGAGCTCCTTTTAGGAGACAGCACTAATGCCCACATCCCACCCCCTTTAGAGGCTTATTTCTCTGAGTCAGTGCTAAGGCGGTGTCAGTAGCTCCTGTCCTTCTCCGTGCAACCTCCCCCAGACAGTAACCCCAGGCTCAGGCTCGCACCCACGAGATTTACACTTCCTGCAGGTTTCCTCCCAGCTGAGTGCGACCCTCTGCCCGGTGTTGATTGATGATAGCAACAAGGGCCTGGTTCAAATTAGAGCTGTTGCTAGTAACAACTTGCTCAAGCCTCTGAGCACAGCTCCAGGAAGATTAAACAAGGCTGTCCTAGTCCCAGTGAGCAACATTTTCTCCGAGCATAAGGGATGAATCAAGGGGCTCAACAATCCTGGAGGAAGAAAAGGTCAACAGGAAAACAAGCAGATGATGTACAGTAACAAGCGGTTCCTTTCCCAAAGCACAGCTGGCCCCTGTCTGGAGCTCCCAGGAGAGTCCTCTCAAGACCCTCAGCTCCTAGGTTTCTATGAGCCAATGGCTTCTGCTGACACCGCTTTCCCCAGCTCCCTCCCGTAGATTGCATGGCCATTTCCTTTAAGTATGGAAAGGCTGGAGAAGGGAGAAAATCACTGCAAGCCATCCTTCCTCCTTCCTTCTTCTATCTCCACATCAGTAGATTGACTTAAATATCATGCAATTTGAAAAATAAGCTTTGGAGCCTAGGATGCCCTCTCATTTTCTGAACCTTTGGTTCACATTAGAACATATCTCAGCACTTTTCTTTTCACATGTGAAGGCTAGAAATTTGCCTTGAATGACAGCAGAGATTCATCCCCAGGAGCTGAGGGTTTTTAAGCAAAAGTCTGGTTTTAGAATAGAACAGAACAGAACAGAACAGAACAGAATAGAATAGAATAGAATAGAATAGAATAGAATAATTTCAGCTGGAAGGTACCTACAACAATCATCTAGTCCAAGTCACACCATGGGACTTGTCCTCTGAATGCAAAAATGCGTAACGTTAGAAATAATTTAGAACAATTAATAAGAAAAGAAGTCTGGATTGCCTTTGTGTAGGGTTTCTGTTGAGGAAAGCTGCATTTTCTTGAGAGAAGGAGCAATGGCTACACAAATCTATCTTTATTATTCAGGAAGGAGAAACACTGTCAGTATCAGTAATAAAATCTTCTCTCCATCCATTTGCTTGTAGGTAGATTTTACAGAGTTTACAGTCAGGACCAGAAAGGAAATATAAGAAATACAAGAAATATAAGTCTTCCGAGTTTCCATTTGCTTTGGGAAGTCTTTCGTTAAGGAGTTTGCTGCTTTAAAGTGTCCTTAGGACAAACATCGGTGTTGACAAACTGCAGGACACCTCCTGAGGTTTCCCCATTTTAAATGCTGTTTAAATGCTGTAAACTATTATAGCAGTTGTGTTGTAGGGTCCATAACTTCCTTGTTTGAGTATATGCCATTATATGTACAATACTCACCCCACAAAAGAAACATCATCTTCCTTTCCCTCACCCTTTGCAATGTGCAAAATACCATCCCAAAACTAGATCCCACCTTGCTCATAGTTTTGCAGCAAATCCTGACTGTTCACTGGGAACTAAAACAAAACGGTGAACATCCATGGGTTAATATTCTTATAAACCACTTTGGAGGAGCTGTGAAACTGCAGATTACACAACCTTACCAAGGAATAGGTTGATTTCGTTAGGAAATGTGGAGGTCTGGTGTTTGTTTTGCTTTTTATGCCAGATCCATCCCCCGCAGCAGTAATCCCAATGCCGGGGGAGGGAGGCAGCCGTGCTGGGGAGACTTGTTCTGTTTTATTTTTCCAGACCCCTTTCACGCTCGGCAGTGCACCCTCCCTGTGCTCCTCTGGGTGCTCCGGGAAGGCCAGCTGATGGGTCGGTGGGCAGCCTGCAGCCCCCAGAGGAAGATAGCGGGCCATTTCTCCAAGGAGCTTGCGCTCTCACGGGCACCCATTCATGTGGCTCCATCATGTTTTAAGCCATGAAGAGATGAAGCTCCTGATAGTGAAGAAAAGAAATGCATTTCTCTAGCCTGGAAAATGGGAGGGTCAGGGACGACCCTTGAGGAGCTGGATGTGTGGAGAAAGGAGCTGACACGGGCAGAGACTCACAGCTGAGCAAAGGACAGGCTGGATCGATGGGCTGAGGCCAACCGGATGAAGTTCAATAAGGCCAAGTGCCGGGTTCTACACTTTGGCCACTACAACCCCAGGTAACGCTACAGGCTTGGGGACGAGTGGCTGGAAAGCTCCCCCGCAGAAAAGGACCTGGGGGTGTTGATCGACACCCGGCTGAATATGAGCCAGCAGTGTGCCCAGGTGGCCAAGAAGGCCAATGGCATCCTGGCCTGTATCAGAAATGGTGTGGCCAGCAGGAGCAGGGAGGTGATCATGCCTCTGTACTCGGCTCTGGTGAGGCCACACCTCAAATACTGTGTTCAGTTTTGGGCCCCTCACTACAAGAAGGACATTGAGGTGCTGGAGTGTGTCCAGAGAAGGGCGACGGTGCTGGTGAGGGGTCTGGAGCACAAGTCTTATGAGGAGCGGCTGAGGGAACTGGGGTTGTTTAGCCTGGAGAAGAGGAGGCTGAGGGGAGACCTTATCGCTCTCTACAACTACCTGAAAGGGGGTTGCAGAGAGGTGGGTGTTGGTCTCTTCTCCCAAGTGACGAGTGACAGGACTAGAGGAAATGGCCTCAAGTTGCGCCAGGGGAGGTTCAGGCTGGATATTAGGAAAAAGTTCTTTACTGAGGGAGTAGTGAAACATTGGAATAGGCTGCCCAGGGAGGTGGTAGAGTCACCCTCCCTGGAGGTATTCAAGGAGCGTGTGGATGTGGCATTGTGGCATGTAGCTTGATGGACATGGTGCTCTGTGGTGTTGGGTGGGTTGGTTTTTGGTGTGTTGTGGCTTGTTGTTGTGTGGTGGTTGCCTTTTTTTTTTTTTTTTTTTTTTTTCCCCCCAGGTTGGACTTGATGATCTTACAGGTCTTTTCCAACCTTAGTGATACTGTGATTCTGTGAAAGCAGACAGTGCACAGAAGAGATGAGAGAAAGCCAGGGCTGAGCAGGGCTCAGAAACTCGTCCAGCTTTGCCATCCCCAGAGCAGGGACACCTAGCCTCACTGCCCTCTTCTTTCTCTTTTTGGGTATATATCTCTAGACTGTTCTTAAAAATTCTGAAGGGTGAGATTTTATGGGATTGCTGTGCTCCTTTTCCAGAGCTGACCGTCCAGACTCTTAGAAATTATTTCCAAATTTATGGCCTAAATCCCCATGCTGCAGCTTAGATCCATTATTTGCTGTCTTCTCTACAGCTGGCATGGAGGAGAGAAGACAAACCCTGCAGAGAGGGAGCTGAGCTGTGGAAATGCCTGAGGGCAGGAGGGCTCCTCAGCACTAAGCCTGTGGTTCTCAGAAATGAGGTGAGATCTGACCTGATGCCATGGTCCCAAAGTGCAAACAGATGGGGGATTGCAGTCTGGAGGTGGGATCTCAAGGATGAATGCTTGTGACCTGCTACCCTAAGCCCAGCTGAAGGCGTGGGAGGTCAGAGAAGAGTAACTGTGGCCCAGGGGGTATGAAAATGACAGCTCAGGAGCAAACCATCCCCTTGTGCAGAAAGACAAGAGTTTGTCTAAGCAAGTGTCTTCTCAATTAACTGACATGCAAAATAAGAGATAACAACAACTGGAAACATGGGCAAGCAACAAAAATGAAGATGGAACCATTGTTCATTCACTCTGAGATGAAATCAGAAAGACCAAAGCCCAGCTGGAGCTAAGACTGGCTAGGGACAAAGACAAATGTACAAGGATGTTACAAGTATGTTGGCAGCAAAAGGGAATTTGGAGAAATTGTGGGTCCACCAATGAATGGGAGAGACAACCCACTGACATGATAAGCAAAAGACCAAAGTATTTAGTGCCTTTTTTGCATAAGTTTTCATTGGCAAAGCTTATTCCCACACCTTCAGATGTCCAGCATGATTTGGAAGGAGAGGGACAACCAATGGGAGGGGCAACAAATGAGGGTCTGCCTAGAAAAGCTGTAAGTATTCAGATCCAGGTGAGCAGATGGGATTCACCTGATGGTGCTGATGTGACTTCATGGCTGCTGTCCATCATCAGAAACTCACAGTGATCAGGGACAGCTCTGACAATTGGAAAGTATCCCACAGCATTTTCATGCAAAACCTGAGCAAACATGAGTTGGATGAACAAACTGCTAGATGGACTGAAAATTAGCTGGACCATTAGGTCAAAGAATAGTAATCAATGTTGTGATGGGCCATCTGGCAGCCAGTAATGAACAGAGAACCCCAGGGAATGACACAGGAGCTGATATTGTTCGATGTTTTCATCAGTCACCAGGCTGATGACACAGAGGACACTTTCAGCACATTTGCAGATGGTAATAGATTAGAAGCGATGACATCCATCTCCCTTTGGCAGCCCTGGTAGGGCTTCAATCCAGAGGGACCTTGAGAAACTTGGGACCTGGGTCAATAGAAACCCCTCAGAGTTCAACAGGAGCAGTTCAAACCCTATGCTTTGATGTAGGATGGCATCCTACTGCCTACGTAATAGCCATGCAGGAAAGGACCTGGGCTTTACTATGAGACTTCAGTGAGAATTTAATGCGAATCAGGCAAACCATATACTGGGGATGCCTTAGGAGCAATGTGACCGGCAGTTGGAGAGTAGCTATTATTCCCTTTCTACTCAGTGTTGGTGAGGCTGCCCTAGAAATGTTTTCCCATGTTGGGACCCCCAGTTCAAGAGGTCATTGAGAAACTGGAGAAAGTCCACGGGAATGCTGCCAAGATGGTCAGGGGCCTAGAGCACATAATCTGCAAGGAGATGCTGAGGGACATGGGTTTGGGTACTTTGGCAAAGAGGTGGCTTAGGAGAGGTCTAAAACCAGCTTGCACCTACATGAAGGCGAATGACAAAGACAATGGAGCCAAACTCTCCACATCAGTGGCGAGCTATACAGAAAAATCCTGGTCTTCACTGGAGCGAACAGATTTGTCTCTTCGGGGGCCTGAAGGAGGGTCATGGAGTAGACCTCTGTGGTGGACCTACAAAGACGGGCTACAAAGACGATTAGGGGACTGGAACATCTTTCTTATGAGGGAAGGCTGAGGGACTTGGGTCTTTTTAGTCTGAAGAAGAGAAGACTAAAGTGGGATCTTATTAATGCTTATAAATACTTAAGGGGTGGGTACCAGGAGGATGGGGCCAGTCTTTTTTCAGTGGTGCCCAGTGACAGGACAAGAGGTAGCAACTGTGGAAACTTAAGGTCGATTGCCAGGGGAAATCTCCCCTGTGGCTGTAAGTCATGTGCCCCAGCTCAGCTCCCTACTAGCAGGATGTTGAAGACCAAGGAGGATGCAAGTAGTGAAAGGTGGAGCCCACCGTGTTACCTCCACGTAAGTAAAAAGCTTTTATAATTATCAGTTTCCTTTTTACAGCTCGGAGGCAAGTATCTGTGCAGCGCAGTGGGGAGCAGAAGTGACCTCTCCTCACCTCTCCTTCTCTACTGTGTCCACGTGGAGGTGGACCCATGAAAGTGCCGGTTTCCTCCCATGTTTTCCCCTTCTGTACAAGGGAACAATGCAGGCAGCAAGGCAGCTCATTGCCCAGATTAAAATAACTCAGTTCTGCTTCAGATCTTGCTTATATTCTACCAGCTTCGTATCTGAACGTCTCATTAAGAAAAGCAAATGGACTATAATGTCTTCTAAGCAATCTTGCTCAGAAATCCCTGAATCAATCGAAAGCCAGGAAAAACAATTCAGTGGATCTGATGCATGAGTTCTTGGAATTTTAGCTATATTAGGCAATACCTCTTTGTTCACTCAAATTAGCCTAATTGCATGCATATTTATTGTCCGCTGTTCTTTAGCATCTAGGTAAAATCAAAGTAGGCTGTTTCACTACTGAGATGGCAATTTTGCATAAGAAATATGGACAGGTTTACATCAAACTAATAACGCTATTCCATTATTCAAAACCAGAGCTAAAATTAGCAGGCATCTCAACAATCAGATGCATATTTTATCTTCAAGGTATGAGTCTGAATTAGCACAGACCTCTGCCTCCTATCAGTAGCCCTTATTTCTATATAGGCTCTTCTACGCCAAGATCATTGGCGTGACATAGGCACGTGAGGCTCAGAATATCTCTTACATTTGTATCTTCCTATTTAAATACTAAAGGGACTCCAGAAGTCATGCTCCATCTGGATCCATCTGTTATGTGCTGGAAAACTACATAAGCCTCTGTGTCTGACATTTTATACACCTTTCTAATAGCAAATCACTTGCTGGTACCTGTTTAAAGGAAAATAGAGTCAAACCTACCTGCAGAATTGCACCTGCTTGTGCTCAGTCCAGAAGGACCAGTGCTTTCTCAAGGCCCTCCTTTAAATGACACGGCATCTTTCACCCCGTTGGGTGGCCAAGGGATGGGGGGCCCCTGGCACAGAGCAGGTGCTGTAGCTCATCTGCATATTCTAAATAACAGCCAAAGCCTTGTTGTGCAACAGCCACCAAATGGTCCATTAGGAGGTCTTTTAATAGGCCATATGTGAGCAGCGCTTGGACAGATGGAAAAAATTCCCTCTTGACCAATGCTGTGTTTTAAGCACCCTTAATCTGCAGGGACATTGCCACTTGAATGGAATAGTGGGCACCTTGAAGAATGCAATTAACCCAAAGAAAGCTCTCTGTTTTAGCCTCTATACACTGTCTGAGACATGAAGGGGTGTGAGAAAGGGTGAAAAAAAAAATCATAGTTGTGGTATAACATCCTCACATGTCCCTGCTGCCTGTGTTGATGGAGTGGTTACTTCATGTCTAAAACCTGGGCAAGCTTTTTCCCAACTCAGTTCAGAGGTAGGTTGGAGGAAACGTAGCTGCTCAAAGATGGTGAAGAATGATGAAATGCTATAAATTGGGACCATGGACTTGTCTCCTCATTGCTGGGGTGCACAGACCGGGGGGGCTGCCCAAGATGGGGGCTTCACCCAGGGTGGTTCCTCCCTGTGGAGGAGCAAAATGTTCAGATGTGCCTCCTTCTCTTCATGGGCTGTGGAGGATGCTTTGCTCAGAAGCTGCTGAGATATCTCAGTTCAGGTGAGGGGAGTCCCCCCAGCTGTGGGGCAGGACCCAGGGCTAACTCCTGGGTGCTGGGGGGGCAGTTGCCCCCATCGCTGGCACTGGGCAGCACAGGGTGGCAGCCAGGCCTTTTCCTTCCCAGCAGCTGAGTGCAATCTATCTATTCTCACCCAAAGCAGTCTAATCGCATCCGTATTTATTGCCTGCTGTTGTGTTACAGGTAGGCAACACCTCCTTAGCTGCTGCAGATCCCAGGGCGCTGCTAACACCACAGTGCTGTCGCTGCGGTTTCCCCATGATCTCTGCACTGCGCGGGCTTCTGCCCGTTCTATCTCTTAGGGTTAAAGAGACCTTTGGGCTTGTTAGTATCAAAAGAAACAATATCAGTGGCAAGTCTGCTTGCTGAGTGTGGTTCGGATCAAATCATGTTCTTAAGGCCCCTGGAAGGGTACAGGGCTGTGAGCTCCAGACAACAGGCACGTGGATTTCCCTGCGCTGGGATTTGTTTGCAGGAGGAGAAGGAAGTATCAGCTGTAGGACCGGAGTTTGTAATTCACCTCACTGCCCCAGCGGGGGGAGAGTTTAGTCCCCTCTTCTCAGAGCTGTGCCCAGAAATAATATTTGCTGATATTGGCCTAACAGCCCAAGGGGGGAAATTACTACGAAATGTTTACAAGAACCATTTGAAACCTGAGAAGAGGATGTTTTTAGTAATGGAGAAAGAGCCAAATACCTTAGAAGAGAAATATTGCAGCTTTAAGAATTAATTACTCTTTCCCAGTAATGCAGGTTGACTACTAAATAACCTTGCACAATTTCCTAGACAGATACATTTTAATGGCAATATTGTGCACAAATCAAGAGCAAAATACAGTTCCCTGAACAGTGGCCCTGCAAGCCCAGGGAACATGGGCAGATGCCTTTGCCCAAGCACTTATCCAGCAAAGCCCAGAGGAAGAGGAATGGGGCTAAAGCAGCCACCTATACACAGCAGCTCACACCAGGAGGGACAACTGGCTTCAGATCCTGTGTTTAGGAGAACCTGAAAAGATCCTGTTGTCTTACTGGTGTGAATCGCCAACGGTCACGTGCCAAGTGCAACAACTGCTGCAAAAGGTCAACTTTTCCTAAAGGACTTTATTCTGAACCTATTCATATCTTCCTAAATAAACAGCGACTCCACCAAAAGCTATTGAGGTCCCCCAGAATTAAAATCGTTTTATAGGAGGTCCAGGCATGAGACGCAGATTTGTTTCTAGTTGTGCGTCTACCCAAGCCTCGGCCACTTTTCCTCCCTGCCTGAAGCTGGAGCCCAGCTCTTGCCCACAGTGTGAACTTGATCCTTTTTGTCCACACTCCGTCTTGTCCACAGTCTTTCATATGAACAAACCACAGAAATGCAGCATGGACCTGTGGCACTGACCATCTCATGTGCTGATAGCCAGATCCCTGCCAAGAGGCAACGAGGAAGCAGCCTGGCTCCAGGCTGCTCGAGCAGGGCAGAAAGCAAGGGGACATCCATAAAGCCTTTTGAAGGAAACATCGTGTCTCTGTCTAGGGATCTGCGGCTCCTAAACTGAAGCGCACGGAACAGGTTGATGGCAGCAGCTATTTTAAAATTCACAAAGTCTTAAAGCGTTACTGGATGATTTCAGTGCTGGGAGATAACTAGACAAAATAGCCCAACAGGGGGGAGATGCTGATGTAGTAGCAGCCATAATAGTGCGTGACGCCGCACACATCCCTGCTTCTGAAAACCCACTCATCCGTCTTGTCAGGGGAAATTGCTGTGATTCTGTTTCACAGCGGAGGTGGTGGGAGGAAGGAGGCAGATGCATATTTTCCTCTGATCAAGGAGGAAGGCCAGGCCATGCTGTGCTTACCCTCCTGAAGCTACCCTGGCCTCCGGGTGAAGGGCGTAGAGACTGGTGACAGCAAGTATCTGGTAGGGAGGGTGTGGGTGGGCATGGCTGAAGACAAACAAGGCTTTGAAGCTCCTCTGCTAGCACCTGAGCGGTGCTTTTCCCTCCCTGCCCCGGTGTGCCCCTTTGTCCGCTTGCCCAGGACCAAAGAAGGTTCTGGGGCAAAATGAGCTGGGAGCCAGCGGGCTCCTCCTGCACTTTGCCTGTCAGCTCAGGGTCACACAGACTGAAAACTTCTGGGTGAAGGTAAATCTGTGCCAGCCAGGGCAAATTCTGACAAACAGCTTAAATGCCTAATTTATGTGCCTGTACCCAAAAGCGTTATCCAGAATGCCCCAGCTCAGCTGCTGCCTTAGAGTGGAGGCAGGTCAGAGCACTGCCCTCCTACCTCCCGCCATGGGCGTGCTTTTGCCAGCGAGATTCCCCTTTAGATCCCTGAGAGGCCTCATCCCGCTCCCGACACATGGCTGAACCAGCCCAACAGCATGGGAAGCATGGGGAGGGGACAAGAGGGTTTGTGCCTCCACCTGAACATCAGTGCCTACGTAACGAGGGGCATCTCTTTAGGTTCTCCCCATAGTAGAGATGGGGCAAATGACTGTATTTAGCCTCCTGCTCATCCCACCCCCTCGTGTGCCCACCAGCTCCTGCCCAAACTCTCCCCCTGTACCACAGCAGGGCCCTGAGCCCCTGCTTTGCCAGGGGCAGCGTGAGGCACCAGAGATCAGCGCCTAACGCTCTTTTTCACCTGGCTTTTGAGGACCGTGGAGAGATGCAGACAGGTCCAGTACACTTCACCTGCACTTTTAGCATATTTTGTGCCCATGTATGAGTTGGATACCTTTAGCAACTTGCTCGGTGAAACTCTGTGCTGGATACACGAGTAGGAAATCAAGCTTTGTCATTTCCAAAGACAAAAGCTACAGTTCAAAAAACAACCAAAACTGTATCACAGTGGTAATTTCTCTTGGAAACAATTTGTTATCCCTGATTTCAGGACAATGAAATGGTGCATAAATATCCCACTTGTGATTTTTCAACTCCCTTTCAAATTTCCCCATGAACGTGTGGCCCGCGTGGTGAGTTTGAGTCTGCCAGGGATGTGCTCATTCTCATCAACCTCATCCCTCTGCTCCCCTCGAGCCCCCAGCCCAGAGTCCTGGTCCTGGCAGAGCAATTCTCACAGCAAAAAGAGATATTTGAAATGTGTTTTAAACAGTACTTTGATTTGTCCAGGCTGTTGTCATGCTTTTGCACTTACATGAAGTAACTCAAGAGTTTTGGACCCATTTTGCAGTTCCAGTTTCAGTCTGTTCCTGCAGGTCTGGAGCTGCCTCCCTTCGTCTCTCCCATTCCCTTTGGTAGGGCAGCACAGGGCCTTCAGAGAGGAGATACACAGGTAATGTGCCTGGACTGATGTTCATGCGGCCCTGGATGGGGAAGAGTGCTGCTGGCACCCCACACCCCTACCCAGAGCTAGCACATGCCTCTGATGCTTCCTCACAGAGCATCATCCTTAACTTGCTCAGTCACCCTTCTCTCAATTACCACCATCAGAAGACTTTCATCTGCAGATCAAGAGTGGAGGTGTCCCAGAAAGCTTCAAGTCCCAGGGGTCAGAAACAACAGAGACTGCCCGCTAACTGCAAGGCACAGCAGTGTCCCTGCAGCACAGGGACTTACACAGCAGCTACTTGCCTTTCCTAACAAAAGGAAGGAAGAAAACAGTCTTTGGACTTAATCTATGACAAAAAAAAGGGGGAAAGGGGGAAAGGGGGAAAGGGGGAAAGGGGGAAAGGGGGAAAGGGGGAAAGGGGGAAAGGGGGAAAGGGGGAAAGGGGGAAAGGGGGAAAGGGGGAAAGGGGGAAAGGGGGAAAGGGGGAAAGGGGGAAAGGGGGAAAGGGGGAAAGGGGGAAAGGGGGAAAGGGGGAAAGGGGGAAAGGGGGAAAGGGGGAAAGGGGGAAAGGGGGAAAGGGGGAAAAAGAAAATCTTACTAGAGTTGTGCCTGAGCAGGGACAGCAAGTTTCCTCCTGTACAGGTTACTCCACTTCCACACTTTCTACTCAGCATGGAGCAAAGCTTTATTTTTTACCAATACCATGCACATACTTCAGAGGCATATTTGAAGTGCAAGCCCCACATTCCATGCTCAGACATCCAGCAAACAGTTAATAAAAACCATACTAGTACGGTTCAGAGCTTAGGTGAAATAAGAGTAAAAAGTCTGACTTTTTCCAATGGCTACAAAATTGCCCTGGGAAATACAAAGATGTGATTCCTTTTAAAGGCAGCTATTTTCTGTTACGGAAACCTACGCATCAGTCCTTCCTATCACACATCTCCAGAGAAAGCAACAGCCATCCCACACACTCCTCTGCTGTGGATTGCTCAGCACTTTGTCCCATGGTAATCTGTAGGAGAAACTCAGCCCTCTTGTTAAATGCCTGGGGCTCAGAAGATTAATTCTGCAGGGTAGATCTCTAAAGCACATCAGAAATTGAAACTCATTCCTAACAGCTTTTCATCATTCAGGCTATTACAGGTGCAAGCAAACCAGCAGTTCTGAGGGAGGAAAGCGATCCTATTATAATCAGAATTCTTACAGACAGTTTTACATTTTCATGTTTAATAGAGCTTTTTTTTTCCCTCTCCATATAAAGCTTTCCATCAAAGGCTTTCCAAGCGTTTTATAAAGGCAGGTGAGTCATCATCACTCCCATTTTGCAAACAGGAAACTGAGGCCCCAAAAAAGTCATCTGAGCAGCGTAAAACAGCAAATCCCAGCCCAAAACAGAAATGGAATCAAAACCTCCTGTCAAAAATCCCCCTCACCTACTACCTCTATTTAGTTGCTATGCAGCATTTTTTTTTTTTTTTTTGTAAAAATAACCCAACCAGTCAAAGAAGAGAGAATGGCAAGGAAATTACAAGCTTCAACATACTTACTTCCATACTGCTGACATTAGTACAAAAATAAAGATTTTTATTAACTAGTTTACAAAAATAAAGTCTATTGAGTCACACAGGATCTCATCGGGGGGGGGTTATTTGACTTTGGAAGATAAAGCCTGTTTGAAACGTCTCTTTAGATCTTGCATGTTGGGAGATTTGGGCCGAGGGATGATGGACGACCGCCTCCTCTCCGCGCTGCCGGCGTGCTGTAGTTTGCTGACCTCCTTGCAAAGATACTGGAAAACGTCGCAGACGCCTTGGGAGTCATCACTCGTGGAGATTTCCAAGAACAGGCTGCCCAGTTCATTTGCCAGCTGTAGTCCCTCTTTCGCCTGTACTTGCCTGGCATGGAGGAGGTCTGCTTTGTTCCCCACGATAATGATGGGAGTCCTGGCATCTGGGTGGACCTTGCGTATGTGCTGGTAGAGAGGCCGGACTGACTGGTAGCTGCTGTAGTCTGTGATGGAGTAAACCAGGAGGAAGCCCTCTGCCCACTTCACACACCGGGACAGGGAGTCCAGCACCTGCACGCAGTCTTCCTGCACCTGCGGTATTGACAGAGAGCACAAATTCGGCATCGGGTCGTGAAAGCATAAAGCCTGTATCGCAGATAGCACCGTTAAACAGGTTCAAAGGGAAGCCTGAGCTCTGTCTGAGGAGACCGAGTCCGGCCTTGTAGGAAGCTGGGGCTCAAAACCGAGCCTTCAGGCGGCAAAGAAGAACCGATCGCTCGGAAGAATCTCCCTACCTGGATGCACCCCGGCGTGTCTTGGATCTGCACGGCAACGTGGTCCCCCTCCAGACGGACCAGCCTGGAGTAGAGGTTGCCTGGAGAGCAGAGAGCCGTCAGGCACAAGCCGCGGCCGCGGGGGTCCCCGCCCCGCCCCGCCGCCCGCCGCCTCACCTGTGTTGGGCTCGTAGTCCCCGATGAACCGCTTCGTCAGGAACCGCACGATCATCGCTGGAACACAGAGCGGCCGCGTTAGGCGGGACGGAGGGAGGGAGGGACAGGGGACGGGGGGACAGGGAAGGGGAGAAGGGGGGAGAGGGGAAGGGGAGAAGAGGGGAAGGGGAGAAGGGGGGACGGGGAAGGGGGGACGGAGACCCCGCGCCCCCCCGCACTCACCACTCTTGCCGACGCCGCGGGAGCCCAGCACCGCCAGGCGGACCTGCGCGCCGGGCGGCTCCGGGGCGCACTCGGCGATGGGCGCCAGCAGGAAGGGCTGGGACATGCTCAGCGGGCGCATGGGAGGGGCGGCCCGGGTGGCTCGGAGGGCTCGGCTCGGCTCGGCGCGCCCGGCGCCGGCGGCTTTTAAAGGCTCCGCCGGCAGCGCCGCGCCCGGGGCGGCCCCGCAGCCTGCGCACAGCGCGGGGCTGTACCGCCCCCTCCGCCTGTACCGCCCCCAGCCCGGCCGCCTCCCCCGCCCGTACCGCCGAGCAGCGGCCCCGCCGCTCTCCCCCCAGTTGCCCCTCAGTTGCGCCCCTGCCCCTTCCTCCCCACCTTCCCCACCCCCAGGGCGTGGGGTGGCCCCCAGCGGGGGCAGGTGGCGGGCGGGGGGGCACACGGGACAGCCGAGGTTTGGGGGCAGGCACCGCAGCACCCTGCTGCGCATCACCCCCGCCCGAGGCCGGCGGACGGCAGCACAACTCTCGCTGTGCTTGAGAAGGTGCGTTTCCACACACCCCCCACCACCACAGGCTGGTGCCTTATGCACCCTCCCTGCAGCGAGGGACTCGAGGCACAGAAGGGAAATGATTGATCCTTTTATCTCAGGCTAGTTTGTTTCCCACACCCAGGTACATCCCTCCACGGTCGGCGTTGAAATCCCAGCTTGCAGATCAAGCAACAGCCAGCCCCGAAACCAAAGCAGCCCACGGTGCCTTCAGGTGCGGATTGTGCCCTTCGGCATTTTTAAAGTGGAAGAAAGTTTCAGAGAAGAAAGGCACTCCACCCTGGGCTGTGGTTAAATGAGCCTCAAACCCACAAACAGCTGTGTGGATGCTTTAGTCTCTGCAAAACATTGCCCCAGCTCCTGCAAAAGTGCTTCTGTAGCACACAGCTTTGCAAGCATGTAAGTGTTTACAAGATAAAAATAAAGCAGCCCCTAAACAGACTATTTATTATTATCATCAGGGAGATAACACAAGCCAGCAGGAAACAACATGGAAGATGCCAGCAGGTTGGTACTCGAAAGGAGCAGGATGGGTTTGTGATCCTGCAGTCTAGTGCCACACAGGGACTGAGCCACCGTGGGAGCTGCTGGGCCCTGGGCACCCACACGCAGGCAGCTGAGCTGAACCTTGGCAGTAGTGGGGCTGCGCAGCGGTGCTGCATGCGGCCACCTTCCCCCTCCCCTTCGATACAGCTCTCAGAAGATGCATACAACAACAGGTCATGTTTTTCCTCACTTCCCTTTGTCCTCCCCCTCTTACTTCCTCCCTACATCCATGCAAGAGTCCAGGTACCTTGCCTGGTACGTGCTTCTTTGGACATCCTCAGCCCCAGGCCCTCCGGGGACATGAAAACTCAGAATGAGGGCATCAGCAGAACGCTGCCAGCTCTGCTATACCAGAGCCAAGGTGTTCCTGAGGAAAGTGAACCCTCAGCACAGTGGGGACAAGGATGGGGAGGAACTGCTCCCCGCTTCCCATGGGCGCAGAGTTCGTGCAGGGAGCAGAGGGACAGCTCAGGCTCTGCACCCCGCAGCAGCCAGAAGACCAGCCACCCCCCCCCCAGCAACGTTCTGCCCTGTTTAAAGATTCTCCCCTGGTGCCCCAGAAATGTTCTACCTGATGACGATTCCACACCGCTCTTTGCTGAAGGGTTACACACACTTCGCAGTAGTTAAGACCATGCTAATTGACATCAGTTAAAGTAGTGTCTGTGGAAAAGCATGGTGGAAGAAGTGCTGTTGATTATTTGTGTTACTCTAGTGCCTAAGAACCCCTACAGTAACATCAAGGCCACTTTTAACCTCAAAAACTGATTGCCTCTAAAACTTCACTTCCCATCATGCCAGTGAGCCCTTTTCTTTTTGTAAACAAGATTTCTCTTGTATCACTAAAAGCTTTCGGTTTCCAAAGGTTCACGCTATTGTCATCTGCTCCCATTGTCATGCACCACCACTCGTCTTTGGCCTTGCACACAGTGCCAACACAGGCTATTTTTATACATTTCTTTACAAAAGAGCCATCAGAGTACATTCAGTGTGCCCTTGAAATGAGTACGTTGCAGGCAGATGATTGCTAGGCGCTGAGCTGTGAAAGCAGTAGTGTTAAACAACCACCGTCCCCAAAACTTGAGTGGCTCCCCCTGTTTCTGGGCAGCTGTAGAGCTCATGCAGCCTTGCCTGCTGCTGAGAGCACCCCCAAAGGGCAAACAGCGATGGTCATGAGCAGAGAGGACTGTGTAAACCCAGCTAGGAAATGCTGTGAAGGAACTCATGCCCAGGGAGCAATGGGCTGTCACTCCATCAACGCCTACTCTGAATCAAGAGGAGCAGTTCAGTAGGTTGAACCAGTTGGGGCTCACATTAGCTGTCCCTGTTCTGTAGACCGAGCGATCCCTGGGTTGTACAAGCATCAAAGCTATTCCAAGGAACCTTTCCTTTCTCAGCTAGAGGTCCTACTTGGAAGCACAAGGCTGTACTTTCACCGATCCCATGCAGATGACCCATGCCACCATTCCTATGGTCTCCCCTTTCCCCTCTCACACAGCAACACCACTCAGTGCCACTCACATGGAGTCTCAGGGACACCATAGTGCTGCCTGACCCACCTCCCTATTCCAAGCTCTGGTCTCACTCAATAGCAGGTACTTCTAGGGGGAAATGGTAGGTGGCTTACTCCTGTGGCTGTGGCAGGGAGGACATCCTGAGAGCCTCTGGAGCTCCTTTCTCCTCTAAGAAATAAAATGCACTGTTTTCCTGGGAGTCTTTGCTGATGTTGTGGAATCAGCTAGAAGTTCTGGGCTTAAGACTGGCAGGACCTCATGAGGTAACGAGCAGCAGGCACAAAGCTTTTCCACATGGAGGACCACTGGCAAGAACCTCTGCTGTGAGCTGGCATGGCCTCACCACTCTCCTATAAACTTTCAGGAGCACAAGCCCATGTTCAAAACTGCAACTGTTTCTTACTCTCCCCAATTCCTACTGGTCAGTGGCTAAACAGTGTCTGAGGGCCCAGGGGCCATCACCCAAAGCCTCTTCCTCCAGAGTGGAAAATGAAATCAGCAACCTCAACCAGACCTTTGTATTCTTCTTCTGGGTTCTTGAACTGCATGGGTGCTGCTGATGTGAGCCACGTCCCTACCGAACGCTTGAGCAAGGATGGTTAGGACTATGTAAATCCCAGCAGTTGCAACTTGATTCTTACATAGAACTTGGTAGTACATCCACAGAGGTAAATGCATGCACATGAACAGCTCATCATCTGTGTCTTCCATACCACCACCCTCAGCATTGCAGGGACTGCTGGTACCTTCTTCCCATGCAAGAAGACCGTTCGCAGCAGTAGGGTGTCCCCTGCACTGTGGGAGACACTACCCACACCCCCGAGTCATGAGGTGCCACCCAGACAACAATGAGCCCAGTTAAACCATGTCTTTTCACCACACACCCTGAACTAGAGGAACCCATGGTGCCTTGCAGCCTCTGCAAGGATGGGGCCGGGGGGGGGAGGCCTATCCTGCCTGTGCTGGGATAGGGAGGGCCACTTGCTCTGGCAGGTGTATACAGAGCTCTTGGCATCCTTTGGACCAGTCAGGACACCCCAGCACAGCATCTGTGTCTGGGATGCCAGGTGTCCTTTTGATCATGAGGGCCATGAACATGCCGAGTCCAGGATTGCACTGAGAAGGATAAGGAAGTGAACATCAAGACCCATCTGTTTCCCCCATCTGATACATACAACAGAAAGATTACAAAAGCATGACTTGTTTGTACATCTTCGCGGCAGCTGCTTACCAGCCTGCACCCCAGGAACAGGGCTGGAGGTGTCTGCACATCCCTCGCCCCACCGAGGTATGCACACTTCACCTGCTCCCTCCAGGGGTCCTCAGCCTGCAGCCCCTTTCACAGGCATGGCTCCTCCTCCCCAGTCCTTTCTGCCCTTTCATTGACCCTTCCTGGCCCCACACAGTATTAGCACTAACACTGCCTACACAGCCCTCAGGAAACCTCAGGCCTTAGCGTCACTGATACGCTGAAAAAACCGAAGCTGACAGCTCAGGAGAAGGCTTCCTTACTACTTCTCCAAGAGACGACAGGAGATTTTGGCATAGCCTTTGGCAGGGAACCATCTGCAGTGGTTTGAGGCAGTAAAACCTAGAAAGGAGGAGACAGCTCAGCCCCCACCTCCTAATTAGGTTCCGTGGAACAGAGACCACACTGAAGTGCAATGGCTTGTGCTAATCCATAGGCACTTCACTGTCTGCATGTTGCATAGGGACAGCCTGTCCACCAGCTATGGGATAGCGAAGTCTCTGCACTAGAAGGAAACTGGAAGACAGGTAACATATAATACTGAACTTCTGCAAAACTGGCTTTTAAAATAGGGATTCCTGAACTCTGCTAACTCAACATGTGTCCAGTTATATTGGAAACCTACAGCTTTGCAGATTTCACAACAGTTCTCTACAATTCAAAGCATTGTAGAATGAACAAAATTCAACCCCGTCGTGGTATGAAGAGAGAAGAAACACCTAGCCTGTAGCTGGCAAGCTTACTACAAGGTTTTGCTTGCTAGGCACAGCCTCAGAACAGGACAGCAGAGAACTGCTTACAGCTTATGGGTCTAGTGTGTAAAACCCCTCCTAGAGCAAGTCAAAGAGGAAGCCAACTTGCAACTTCACCGTAAGAAAACATGCTTCCTCCACCCACACAGAGAGGCTGAACTGCCGAAATCACCCCCCCTTCCCTCCCGTATAGTCTGTAAGTTCTGCATACATCTAAACCTATTCTATCAAGAAGGATGCATTTCAATTTAGACACTGGTTTCATGGCTGAAGATGTCCTGACAGGCAGTCCTTCAACAACTTTTCTCAATTCACAGATCTCCGTCTTTTGTCAGGACTGTGCAAAAACAGGGCAGCTGAACACATGGGAAGGAAACTTCAATAGCAGACACCAAGATCTGTAAATACCTGAGCTGTGCTTCTGCAAACCTGAGATGACCAGGAACACCACCACTGCACTGAGAGCAACTAACAGGTTGTGTATATAAACCCAAGACAGGTTACATCTTAAATTTGTCCTGTTTTCAAACATTCAAAAACCCAAAAAAGGCTATTCTCTTGCTACACAAACCCAATTTCATTTTCAGTCATTTCTGGGAATCTTGACCAAGGAAAGCATTCCCTCCTTCTCCTCCCAGCCCACACACAGCTTCCAAATATGCATTTAAGAGCATCTACTGTTGGCATAGTGACCTTAAAAACACTGAGACTAAATAAATTTAAAACTGTTGCAATGCCCAGCGCCTCTGGAAGCACAGCTCTTAAATGAGACCACTGCATGCTGTCTAGTCTTATTATTCCAAATTGTTGAAATAAATTCAAAAGTTTAGAACTACCCACCACTTATAGTTACTGTTACCATTTCATAATAATGCTACAGCTTATCCACTTGAAATCTTGACAGTACAAAACAAACAGAACCAAAATAACTTACACAAGCATGCATAAGAAAATATAAAATACCATCACCAAAGACTGTACCCAGTAAAACCTCCCACTTAACTCCTTCAGACACAAAGCCTAATGGAAAACAATGCTTATTTTGTGAGTCAAACACCAATTTTAAATTGTGGAACACAATTTAAAATTGTGTGGAACTGTGGAAATCCACAAGCCAAAGAAGCTAATAAAGGTCTAAGGCTTAGTATACAGATCTAGCTGCTCCAAGAAAACCCCACTTGATCATAAAAGCTAAGTGCATAAGCCACAACAGTGAAAGTTAATACAGATTCATCAACCTTGCTTCAGGAGATGGTGGTGCACTCCATGCCCAATACATACAGTGTCAAATACAGTACTAATATCATGTATCAGTCTATTGATGGGTAAGCTCTGTTCCATCTTCTTCAAGGCATTTCCAAAGTCATTCCAACTATACAGCATGCTCCATCTTCTGAGATGGGAGCTTGGAAAAACTTCAAATGCAGTACCTGCTCACTGCGACTTTGAACCTCCAGTGCCTAAAGCCTGTCACCCTTAAATACCAGGCCAAGCCAGACAATGACTTCAACATCCAAAAACTACATTCCCGAGAATGGCAACACCCACAATTGAATGTTAGGTAAATGCAAACAGGCATTAATCTCTTAATTTGTAAGCAGTCTGGACAGTTTGACACTTCTGCTTAACGCACTTCAGAGTTAAGGGAAAAAGCAAACCTCATTACCTCTCCAATTCTTACTTCCAACCTTACTAGCTGTCCTACAGTTGACTATTCAATAGTTTTCAACTATTTCAACAGTCAATACCTACAAATTGCTTGATGTCTCTACCTTCTCCAGTATTTTACTCTCTCTACATGTAGACATTAGTTTTTCTTCACTTACTTGAGGTAGCTACGCAATGCCTTACATCACACTTGGAAAGGTGAAATATTATTTATCCGTATTTATAACAGTTAAGCTTGAGTTTGTGCATGTTCGAAGCTACCTCAGCAGGTTACTTTCAGCAGTTTCTTTAGCAAGCTTCACACTGAAACAAAGCTCACAAAAATAGCACTGGGTAGTAGCAGTTGGCTGAAGATGTTCTTCCATTTGAGAAACGCTGGGCAGGGAGCACAGGGTTTTTGTGAATTATCAATAAAATCAATGGGATGAGAGGAACGCATTAGAACATCAGGTAGATGTTTAGATTCAACAGGTATGCAATAAACAAAATGCAAGTGTTCAGCCAGGCCAGCCAATTCAAATGATAAAAATCAAATTAAAAAGGCTGGCAGTTTTGAAATTAAAGCCTTGTTTCTTAACTACTACTATTTTATAAGAATGCTTATTGGCCGAAGGATGTTCTAAAAATCCTTCTTTTGCAGGTTACAATGGTGAAATACCAAAATCCACCCACAGCCATTTCTCAAGAGGTTGCTTTCAAAAACCGCTTGCACAATTTTTCTTTGTTATTAAGCTGAGGTCTCTTAGACAAAAGCTCTTATCAATGAAATCTGAAGCCCATTACCCTTTTCCCACAAAAAAATTAAGCCTTCAAGTGACACTGTACAATTCTTGGTATATGCTCTTGGTTTGTTGGGGAAATATTCTATGCCCTCTCATATTACCTCATTAGGTAATCAAAGAAGGATGATCATCACTAAGCATTCGCAAATTTCAGTGAACCCAGGATTTATGGTCTATATAAATGACTAAACTGATCATCAAAAGCTGCAGATTATTTAAATGACCAAGCACCATGTAAGGCAAATCAAATAAACCAACTTCAATAACAGAAAAGTTTTCTAAAGCATCTGTTCCAAAAAACCTAAAGGAATCAGCCACAATCACATACACTTGTCCAAAACCAGGTCTTCAGTTTATTTTTTTTAAACATGCATTATGCCATGAATTCATAGGGAATTGGCTCCAGCAGCTCTGGATCCTTGCCATTAGTTCTCACAAAGTGTGCTTCTCTTGGTGGAGCAGGCTGTAAACAGAAAAAAAAAACCCTCATGACACTAAAACTCAAAAGAAACCTTACACCAAATTACTTTTGACAACCATTTAACACATTATTATATAAACATTACAGCACTTTTACCATTCCCAGTCTCTTTAATATTTGATTCAAAGAATAGCAGTAAGAAAATAATCTGCTAGAAAGTATGCTTGACTTCCACTGTTGAACAAAAAACCCCCTACACTTTACCCTCTGCAATTTACTAATCCAAATTATCATGAACTGATGTACCCTGGAGTTCTGAAAGCAACAGCCATTATCTCCTCTCTAAAGTCTAGTTATTCATTCTTTTCTTAAGGGTTTGCAACAGAAACTGTTGCAGCTAAATTCAACTAAACCAAAAACACTGATGCTAGAAATCAGCCAGAGCTTCTGCTGGAGATCAGCAACAGAACAGGAAGCAGCCGTCCCTTCGTTCACAGCCAAGGATACAGGAAGAGTGCAGTTCTGTTTAGGCACCACAAGTATCAGACAGCTCAGATGCAGACACACTGCATGCTGCCACTCTACTCTTAAAAAAAAGTAAACTCCCACAAAGGATTGCAAACCCTAAGTGAGGGTGGTAGCAACAGACATCTCCAACAAAAATCTGCCAGAGACCTGCATTTTTCAGAATACTGTAGGCAGCTTCATTAACGTGAAGTGGGGTTTTTTGTTTGGTTTGGTTTTGGGTTTTTTTTTGCAGACAGACAGAAAGAGCTCAGTTTACAGCATAACACACTGCTGTTTTGGAAGAAAACAACATTTCACTCAACTGGTTTGGTTCTAGCTGTTGGGTTTTTTTTGTGAACTGAATCAACAATGTTTCAACTACAATAAAAATATTACCTGACGTTTCAGTTGAACCCAAATGCCTTTTTCTTTTGCTTCCTTTTTCTTCTTTTCATTCTCCTTCACACGCTGCAGAAAGCTGTCTCTGCTCTTGGAATGTTTAATATGCTCAATACGCACATTAATTCTCTTGGCAAGAATCTTTCCCCTAAGAAAATAAATCAGTTTTTAATCCACTGCACTTGAAAAAAAAGCTACTTGAAAGCTTGTTTTACAGCCCTTACACAAATTCAGTAACAGATACTTTTTCTTTAAAGGGCAATCACTCAAAATACATTGCTGTGGATGCAAATAAGATATACCTTATATAACTGACAGCTCATTAATATATAACAATATGCTGACAATTTAGGATTAAGACTGTGGAGAACACGTAATTTTAACCTTGTAGCATACAAACGAAGAATTGTATTACCACTGTACTCCAGTCCAGTTACTAAAAAACCCCAGCTTGTCCTTTTCTGATTAAACTGTACAAAAGCCAGCTGAATACAGCTACAAATTAATATTTAAAAAAGGGCTTCAGCATCAATGTGAAAGTCGGCTGAAAATCCCCATTAAGTAACATCACTTTAAGTGCTACTCAGAAAAGTAAGAACTGTTTCCTCTGACAGGATCCAAGTCAAATGAGCATCATTTGCTTGGGTTATAAAAAGGATATATACTTTACCCACCTTGAATGACCAATCAAGACAATAACTGTCTAACTGGTAAAGTGAAAGGAGGGTGCAATTACAGATCAGCTTTCCCAAATAAAAAGTTTCAGTACATGGAATTTCATTACTTACTTAACCTGCTTGTTAACAATAATGCCCACGGCATGCTGAGTAACATTATATACCCTTCCAGTCTTGCCATGGTAACACTTGTGGGGCATACCTTTTTGAACAGTACCCATACCCTGTTAAGAGGTAAAACAAGAATAAAGTGTAAACCTTAACTTGAAAAAAAAAAACATCATCAAGGACTTTTCTTTCAGAACTCATTTAAAGTACACATTACAAATTAATTGAGATTGATTTAAAATTACTCCTATTTTATTCATACATTAGAATATATAACCATGCATTTTATATCTGAAGACTACCAAATTCTGCTACGACAATTCTGGTTGCTTTCAGTGTCGGTGAAATGATCGATCACTTTGCTTTCAGCAAGCAATCAAAGGAGACAATCATCATCAAGCTCCAGTGTGTCAAGAAGTGTTAATTCTGAACAGTGCTGTTCTCCAAGAGTCAAATAACAAACAAGCAAATTACACACCATTTTCTGCATGATTGTTACGAATGCTCTGCATTTCAAATTAAACTAAAGGATTCAACAAAGTAGGAATCCTTGGTGGAAGGCTTTCAGATTCACTAGAACTTAACTTTGAAAGTACAGTTCATTTTAAAGAACAAGTTCTAGAAAATACCAAGTGATGGGAAATGCTGCTTCACTTTTTCCCCCTCTATTAATACATATGATGTATGCTTACATTTATTTCTTGGTTTCTAGTTTTAATGTGACTTTGCAATCACCATCCATGCACATACTTATTATAAGTATAGTCCTACAATGATACAGACATAACTATCAGCTACACCACCATAAACTATGGCTCTTCTGAACAACAGGTGCAAGTCAGGCAAAACAGAACATCTACTAAAATGACAGCTGGGGTCCTATGAAAGTAGTGCTGGTAGGCACCATACAGCAACCCAAGTATTAGGTATGGCATCTTTCACTCACTTTTTTCAGCTGAGCGCACAGTAACAGAGCACAGCTGAATATGTTAAAAAAAACATATATACACACATATGTATAAAAAACTCCACATAAAACAGCATGTGACACTGAAGTGTCACTATTGGTTCAGTAGCATTCATTCCATTATTGCTTCAAAAGTGAGCAGTGGGTACTTGCGTTGACACACATGACCAGAGTAAAAAAAAAAGACTACCTCAAGAAACTGGAAACTGTAAAGGATTACACTGCTTTAGCTTTTAATTATGTAGCACTGTAGAAAGTACCTTGATATCAACTATATCACCCTTCTTGTAGATGCGCATATAGGTAGCCAGAGGGACAACTCCTGTTAAGAGATAAAAATTTGGATACTTATGAAGCTCACAATTTCACACACACACACCCCCCCCCCAAGTGGGGCGGGGGACACAGATCATGCATTTGATAAAGTTTTCTTAAAAATGCCTCAAATTTAAATTCAATTTCAAAAACGTAAAACTGAGAAATCAAACCTTTTTTTTTTTTCAAGCAGTAATTACCTCTTCCCATACTCGCAATTTTAAAAAAATCCAACTAAGGAAAAATTACTGCTTTAATCTCATTCCTAATGCAGAAGTTGAAAAGGCATTACAACTATTTACTACTTCATTGTGAAAACAGCTATTATCACTGCTCATTGCTAAAAGGCAACAAACTGTACATTTTAAGGAAGTGCAACCGTTGAAATATTTTCTTCACTTCACCTTCAAATGAATTTTCAAGCATTGATAGAATTAGCATTGTTACTACTGTGAAGTAATCAGAATACCAATATATAAGCTGTAAGAGGTGAGAGTTTACTTGTGGATCGTTCTACAGTTTTTAGCCCAAGTTGTCAGATATCCTTTGACACAAACCACTGTTTTACAAATGCTACTTAGGGACTCTTGACATCCAACAGGTCAGCAATTTAATGCAGAGTTCTTAGTACACTTACCATGCTTGCGAAATGGCCTTGAGAACATATAACGTGTCCCCCTCCTCTTTCCCTTTGTGTTCGTCATTTTGGCTGATTACTGTAAAAATGAATGCAAATTATTCAGAACTACAAGTTCATTCACTAAAAATTTGACTGACAGCATTTTCAGACATTTCTGAAAAATCAAGTCTTTAAGCCTATTCAAAATGACACCACTTTCAAATTGCTGGGTCAATTCAAGCAATGTTTTTAGCTTAGACATTCACAGAAAACAGTATTTATAGGACCACAGGGTAACTCAGGTTTGAACAGATGCTAGCAAGTCACCTAGCTCAACCTCCTGCTTCAAGCAAGGTCTACTATGAGATCAGACCAGGTTGCCCAAGGCTTTGTCCCTGAAACCCTTCAAGGGTGGAGAGACTACTGCACTGCCTCCCTGGGCAGCCTGCTTGGAGGCCTGGCTGTTTGCATGATGAAAACCTTTTTCCTTATATCCAGCCTGAGCTTCTCATTTTGCCTTAAGCCAGTTCTCTCGTGCCCCTGTCATGTGCCCATGTCAAGTATCAGGATCCATCTTCTTGGTAACAGCACTGCTAGGTGCCCCCCAAAGCCACCTCTACTCCAGACCAAGTAAGCCCAGTTCTCTCTGCAACTCCTCACAAGGCATCCACAAGGCAAGATCTCCACTACCAGATTCATCAGCCGCTATTACATTTAACACAATAGAAGCCATGGTCATATGTTTGAGCTCTAACAATTTCCTCAGCTTCAAGCTGGGTGTCCTACTGCCACAGAAGCCCCCCCCGCCCCGGCATTTCGTGCCACGTACGAAGCAGCGCCAAGCCGCACACTCCCCGTAGGCCAACGGGGATGCCAGCCACCAGGCACATTAGCGATGCCCAAGCCCCGCCGCACCCGACGGTCCCCAGTCCGGGGCCTACCCCGTGGAGCTGCCCCAGCCACCCGGCCTGCGCAGGGCTGTTCCCCAGTCCCCGACATCCTGCCGGCGGCCCCGGAACTGACCGGGCCCCCCCACCACGTGCTGCCGCCTCGGCGGAGCCCCACTCCCCCACGCCTGCAACGGCCGCCGTCGCCAGCCTAGGCGGTCCCCTCCCTCCTTCTCTTCATCCCTCGGCAGCCTCCCGGTCCGGCCCGGCCCAGCGCGGCGCCCCGCATGGCGGCCTGCAGGCCGCGGCCTCCGCGCTCCCTCAGCCCCCTCGTCCCAGCAGGGCCGTGCCGCCCCCAGCCGGAGCCGGCTTCCACCCGCCCCGCCGCCAGCGCGGCCCGTCCGCCCGCCTTCCCGCCGCCAACACCACCCAGAGCCGCGGAGGCACCTGAGGCCGGCGAGCGGAGCCCGGCGCACCTCCCCGTGTGTGCCTACAAAATGGCGGCTGGGGGCGAAAGGAGGGAGGCGCCACCGCGGCCGCCCTTAACAGAGGGGCCTTCGCGGGGCTGCCCGCGCCGCGCCTGAGAGAAAGTCCCGGGGAGGTGCCTGCCTGCCTGCCTGCCTGCGAGAGGTAAATCTCGTGACGGAAACCTCGTACACTGGGCCTGCTACACAACCACGGAACTCGCCCGGTAGAAGTCTGACCCTTTCGCTAAAGCAGGGACAAATGCCGGTTTTTTTCATGGCTGTGTCGTGAGGCGGGGCTAGGAGAGGTTTGGCAGCGGGGCAGCGGGAGAACGAGCCAAGTGTCTGTCAGGGATCCTGAGGAGTGAGTTCTGCGGTGGAGTGCCTGGCCCGCCATCCATAGGGAATTGTGTGTGGTAATTTAAAATACAAGCAGCCAAGACGTTGTTTTCCGACATTAAAGAAGTGCGCCGATATTTAAACGTGCAGTAACGTGAGCCTTCCGCCCCTGTGCGCCAGTCACAGCTGCCGGGCGGGAGATGGGGTAGTCCTGGGCGGGAAAGTGTGCTGGGAGAAGCAAACCAACAGCAGAAGCGAAGAGGCTGCTCAGGTTGGGGGATTTCTTCATCATTAAATCACAAATTATAGTCTCCAATTTGTGTGGCAGGTGCTTCCAGAAAGAGAAACAAAGTACGGCTTCTCAAAAAGAGCCTTTATACGGCCACAGGTGGCATGGGCTGTGTGGTGCCTGAGAATGAAGCAGACTGGTGAGCAGCTTCCAGAGCCGACGGCGTGACTCATTGTGTTTGTGCGTCCTCAGTATTAGAGCAGAGAGGATTCATCGTGGGAAGCTGATTGCTGGCGGGAGTGAGTCCAAGGAGTCTTCCCTCCCCCGAGCTAAACACACAGGGACAGTTCAAAACTTGTCTCGGCGAGAAGTTGCCCTACTGCAGGAATCTTTGTTTTGAATGAAAGAAGCACTTACTTAATTTAGGGGAGGGATGATTACTTAAAGGGGCATATAAAAACGTATTTGATCCTCTGACTAACTTCACAGTTATTCTAATGTTGTCTTGCAAAACTTAAGCTTAATCCCTTTCTATCATCATTTTAAAGCTAATTTAATATTTATGGATTGCAAGAATGGGTATGGAGGATTAAATACACTATCAGGTTCTGCCAGCAAAGCTAGCTGGCAGGGTGTGTTATGACAGACAGAGGCCCTGTCTACACACAAAATCTCTTGGAGTAAAGTGTTCCATTTAGAAAAAAAGTGTCTGTATTCCAGCTCTGCACCATGAAAAATTTAGGCTTTACAGCACCTGATAGCTATGCAGAGGAAATCTGTATCATTTAATATGAATTCAGTGAAGGTTTCCAAGCATGAAGATAGTTCTGAGCCTGAACAGCTCTTAGGTGAGGAAGCATCTTGGCAACAGAGAGATTTCAGGGAGGATATCAAGCAAAGTAAAGACAGGAAGCCAAATCCTAAAAGGCATTATTTAATAAAGGAAGATAGGCATTTTCTGTGAGCTGAACTCCTTCCTTTTGCCAGTGATTTACATAGAGGGCAAATACTCTCCACATCAAGCAGGAAAGAATGGGGAAGAACCTCCACGTGTTGAAACTCATGTCCACATACAGAGCATGTAAGTGTAATTCATAAGGGAGCAGTAACTGTGAACTTAAATGAACTCTGCTTTATTTGGGGCCAAGTAAGACATTCAGGATTTGCTGCATTTTTTCTCCAGAATAAATTGCATGACAGGTTTATTTAAAATTTCAATAATGTTTTTATTCATAAAATTTACTTTGATTAGCACATTCCCAGGATCCTTCTTTAGCTCCACATTTCAAAGAAACAATCATGTTTCACAGTTTGTCTCCATTGAATCATTCACTGGGCAGGCTGTCTGGGTCTGGTCCAGAAGGCCATCCTATCTGCCAACATTTTATACATGGTTTTCCAGATCTGTGGCCTACTGAGCACTTAAAGACTGAAAAGCCTTTGTATGTTGCTCACAAAAGGATTTCTTAATAATGGCTGTCTCTAGCAGATAAAGGTGCACAAGTTGTGGGGTGAGTTCTGGTCTGGAAACCAGAGCTAGCAGCCAAGCCGATGTGGAGGAGACCTGCAGCTCTACATTCCAGACTGCAGGTGCTTCCCTTACTGCCCTGCCTCATCCCCTCAGAAACCCAGGCTAAACTACTCTTCTGTGATCCAACTGCAGTTGTAGGATCCAGATTCCAATTTCTCCTAGACTGTACAGCAAACGCCACATCTGGTTCTGCTTCAGAAACACCACATCCTCAAGACTGGGGTGAATGTGAGTGGCAACGCCCAATTTAACATGAAAATCTAAAACCCCATGAAGGTCTCAGGCTGGTCCTCCACCCATTAATGTACTCTGGAAATCTTACTACACCATGGTAGACAGAGTTTCCTTCCTACTCCTCCTGGTTTGGAGGTAGAGCAAGATAGGGAAAGCAGCTTCAATGGGAGCCAATTCAAAAGTCGCTGGGGAAAGGACCTTGAAAGGGAGGGCTCATTAGAAGTCCAAGGAGTGGGGACTAGATAAACATCACTTTGTTTTTCAGAGTGGAAAGTACCATGCCAAAAAAAGCATTTCCAGTCCCAAGCTCCCATAGTCACGATTCTGGTATCATCTTTAGGAGAGCCCCATTTTCTGACACTTTTCTGCAACATCTGTCTGGACAACAGCTCTCGCTAAAGAATAAATGCGCTATGACGATTCTGCACATGGGGTTGTCAGGAATCCTTCACTGCAATTTTAATGCACAGTGGGATCTGGCTTGCTCCTAAGCTCAGAGGACCAAATGTTACACACAGAGATCTTGAGTGTGACATTCCAGTTGTGTTAGGTTATTCAGCAGGGGTGTGGAAGGAGTTTAAATGAATGAGAGCTTGTAAAGGGCTTTGAGGTGAAAAATGAAAAATATTCCCCTTCAGTAGGGTGTAGGTCTCCTGTGTCTCACATAATGCATTTATTACATGAAAAAAAAGATAGCTGATTATGACTGGAGCAAAATTTTAACAGAAATAACTGAGAATAAGTGTTAAACAAAGAGGATTGAAATCTGCAGTTCCTCTTGGGATCATGCTACAAAACCAAAAGTCTAAATTAAAAATCAAGATTGTGAAGTTAATTGGTTACCCCATGGCAGGCTGCCATCCATAGAAGTGCAGGATCTACCCTGCGCTTTTGATCAAAAAGTTATTGACCACAGTCATCTGCATCACCTCTTAAGTTGACCCTGTTGTTCCATTGTTCACTCTTCCCAGAAAGACTGTGTTATGGGGCATCTCAGAGTCCTGCTTCTGTCCCGTTTCATGGTCTCTTTAGCTCCCCGATGATTCTAGCTCTAACAATCTTTTTATTTCTGGTAGTCAGTTCAACTCCTCATCCACAAAACCCATTCTGTAAATATTAAGCCTGATCCTAGTTTCATGGGAGTTAAAATCAATAAAATTTGTGTCTAAGCAACCAATCACCTCCCAAAAATGACTGTACAGACAAACTTCTTGAATAGTCTCATTCTCAGGTGGCTGTACTGAGCTGCATTGCCATGGAGAGAGGAATGCAAAATAATGACAGCGTACCTTTGAGAGAAATGAAAAGGCAAAAACTATATGGACCAAGAATTGTGATGGGGCCCAGCACGTCACACATGGGTGAAAGTTTTCGTTACGCTAATGTTACTTATACATTAATTGCTAATTCAAAATGTTGCTAGATGCAGGTAGATTGATACTGAAGCCAAACAAATGGCCTTTTTTCCATCATTATCTCAACTGCCACATAAAATCTGAAATACTGACAAGTTATGTCATTCAACTGTATATTTGAATAACATGGCATTCTACTTGCATATGTAAATCAGTGAATACTGTATTACTGACCATACAGTAATCATCAGGAACTTGAAAGGAAGCTGATGTGTAACTGTGACCAGCTTCTCATGGCTTGGTTGACCTTTTCCTTATCTGACTTCTAGCATGTGACTATTTTATTCACTATAAAGTATAATTTTAACAGAAGCTCAACCTATGCCAATTGGTTTTTCAAGACAGGCTTAACTTTGGAGGGCAAAGAGATTTAGCTTTAAGTAGATCTGAATATAAGCTTTGCTGCTGAAATGTAATACCTGATGTATCATATATAATAACAGTTTATTATAATGGTACACTGAGTTTGAACTGATGAAATCTCACTGAAACTATATTACAAAACAATTTTTTTGGTGCTAATTCTCAGGTGACTTTGCAGATGACACCTAATTGTTGGGAGTGGTCAAATCACTGGAGGGCAGGGTTGGTATTGAGCGGGGCTCATTGTGGTGAATGGGGTGAAATCCAGCTGGTGGCCGGTCACAAGCGGAGTCCCCCAGGGCTCAGTTTTGGGACCGGTCTTGTTTAATGTCTTTATTGATGATCTGGATGAGGGGATAGAGTGCACCCTCAACAAGTTTGCAGACGACACCAAGTTGGGAGGGGGTGTTGATCTGCTTGAGGGTAGGAAGGCTCTGCAGAGGGATCTGGACAGGCTGGATCGATGGGCTGAGGCCAACCGGATGAAGTTCAATAAGGCCAAGTGCCGGGTTCTACACTTTGGCCACAACAACCCCAGGCAACGCTACAGGCTTGGGGATGAGTGGCTGGAAAGCTCCCCTGCAGAAAAGGACCTGGGGATGTTGATTGACAGCCGGCTGAATATGAGCCAGCAGTGTGCCCAGGTGGCCAAGAAGGCCAACGGCATCCTGGCCTGTATCAGAAATAGTGTGGCCAGCAGGAGCAGGGAGGTGATCATGCCTCTGTACTCGGCTCTGGTGAGGCCGCACCTCGAATGCTGTGTTCAGTTTTGGGCCCCTCACTACAAGAAAGACATTGAGGTGCTGGAGCGTGTCCAGAGAAGGGCGACGGAGCTGGTGAGGGGTCTGGAGCACAAGTCTTATGAGGAGCGGCTGAGGGAGCTGGGGTTGTTTAGCCTGCAGAAGAGGAGGCTGAGGGGAGACCTTATCGCTCTCTACAACTACCTGAAAGGAGGTTGCAGAGAGGTGGGTGTTGGTCTCTTCTCCCAAGTGACTAGTGACAGGACTAGAGGAGATGGCCTCAAGTTGTGCCAGGGGAGGTTCAGGCTGTATATTAGGAAAAAGTTCTTTACTGAAAGAGTAGTGAAACATTGGAATAGGCTGCCCAGGGAGGTGGTAGAGTCACCCTCCCTGGAGGTATTCAAGGAGCGTGTGGATGTGGCATTGTGGGATGTGGCTTGATGGGCATGGTGCTGTGTGGTGTTGGTGGGTTGGTTTTTGGTGTGGGGTTTTGGTTTTTTTTTTTTTTTTTTTAAGGTTGGACTGGATGATCTTACAGGTCTTTTCCAACCTTAGTGATTCTGTGATTCTGTGGGGCTGAGACAGGCTGGAGAAATGGGCTGACAGGAACCTTGAAGTTCAGGACAGGCAAACACAAAGTTCTACACTTGGGTTGGAATGCCCCCATGCAGCTGGACAGGCTGTGGGCTGGCTGTATGGAAAGGGGCTTTGCTGAAAAGGATCTGAGGGTCCTGGTGGACAACAGCAATATGCCCTTGTTGCAGAGTCAACTACATCCAGGACTATATTAGCAACAGGTTAGCCAGCAGGGCAAGGGATTCTTCCCTGCCGTTTGGCACTTGTGAGACCACATCTGGAGTATACGTCCTGTTCTGGGCTCCCCAGGACACAAAAGACATGGACATACTGGAGGAAGCCCAGTGGAGGGCCACCAAGTTGGTCATGGAGCTGAAGCACAGGAACATATGAGAAGAAGCTGAAAGAGCTGGGTTTGCTAAACTGGCAGAAGAAGAGGAAATCTTATACATCTCTTCTGCTGTCTCATGGGAGGGTGCAGAGAAGCTGGAGACAGACACCTCTTGGGGTGCACAGTAGAAGGACAAGAGGCAATGGGCAGAAGTTAGAACATGGGAAATTTCTGACTCAAGATAATGGAAACATTTTTAATGTAAAGGTGTCAAAAATTCAACCAGGTTGCTCAGAGAGATGGTGGAATTTACATCCTTGGAGCTATTTAAAACCTGACATGGCCCTGAGCAACCTGATCTAGCTGGACCTGCTTTGAGCAAGGGACTGGACTGAAGACTTCCATAGGTCCCAGAGATTGTTTTGAGTCTACAATTCCAACTTCTCAACATCAGGTGCTGTAGTTTAAAAAGGCAACATGCCTGACGGATGCAACAGCATAAAGTAAAAATGTGGGTGGAATCATTCTCTATTCTATAAGTACTCTATGGCATTGTATTAGCATATTGGCATCTGAGGTAGCCATTTGTATTTCTCATTAATTGTTCTAATCAGAGCCATTAACATCATTGTTTTTCATTGCTTGTGAAATGGCAACCTTGCTGGAAGGAAAGGGCTATATAAAATATTGCTAGTTTTATTTCAAGTAAAGGAATGTTTTCTACTTAGTGTTAGCTGAATTCTGGTAAGCACAAATTTAAATTTATCTTCAAACTATGCCAAAGTAAATTTGTTTTTCTGTATGAGTACATAAAGACAAAGTAGCATGTTTATGATTTTAACCGTGCTACAAAATGCTCTTTTTAATAATGCATGAAGTAACCAGAGTTATTGAAAACTCAAATACTGAGCAGATTGTAACAATCTTTCAGTAACCATTATTGTCTTACTCTAGTTCTACATATCTTCTGGACGCGAAAAGAAAATCCTATCCTGCCTCCATAGCCTCTTCTTGAAAGAAGAGGAAGGAAGAATCAAATACAGAAACTACAGGACTAAAAAGTACACTGTTCTCTGCATTAAAACACTTCACATGTGATTATAGTTCCAATTATATATTCCTTCCTAGGTGCTTTATCATAGTCCGAATTTGTGGTCAGAAAATGTCAGCCTTCACTAAGTGATTTGCTTTTTGCAGGCCAGCCTCCTTTCCAAAAAGGGAAACCGTCTGTAGCTTCTGCAGTCTTACATATACCAGTATCTTAAATGATGAACCTGAGACAGACTCCATGACATCACAAGGCACAGGTGCTTTAAAATAGTTGTATTTTTTAAAAACACATGTGCTTTTATTTTCACCCTCTTTTGAACATTTTCAGTCCTGCCACCACATTTTTCAGTTTTCTAGCTTATTGAGCCAGAAACTTGTTATAATAAGCAAAAGGTGAATTTCTCAAGTAATCTTCATCACCTGAGGTCAGGAACTGTGGTTGCAAGGGGACTATCAAATATCACAAGGCTTGCGATAAAATAATGAAAGTTGGCTACACTCTGACAACCCCTGTCAGTGAGACAACAACAGCTGCTCTGAGCAAACAGTACAGCCAGAAACGAACAAATTAATGGTCAGTCAAGGAGAAGTGAAACAGAGAATTAACAAAGGATAAACTTGACCAAGCTACAACCAACCAAGGACAAACTAGACCAACTTTCCCATATGTATAATAGGAATAATAGCTTATATTTATGGAGCAGGGTTCTTGTTAAGGATCGATTCACTAATATTTGTGAAATGCTGTGGAGTCCTTCATGGAATATGCAAAATAGTAATGCGAGCTAATTAGCATACTTGCTGCTCCAAGGCAGCTGCACCTTATCCAAGGGAGAGAGGCAGCACAGGTGAAGGGGCAAAACAGGGAAAAACAAACACAGGGCAAATGGCAAGAAGAAGTGCTGCAGGGGGAGAAGAGGAAATGAAATTGCAGGGGAAATGGAAGGAGGAAATTAGGCCATATGGGACAAAGAGGTGATGCTTGTGTTACTGCAGTATAAAGACACAGGGCACAAATCTGCACAAAATAGAGCTTTATTAGTTCTGTGGCTCATGCAGTAACATGTGGTTGGTTGTTTTGGGTTGTTGGGTTTGGGCTTTTTTTCGGCATTTTTTTTAGGAAAAAACCTAAGTATAACGTGAGAAGAACAAGTATAACCAGATGGGAGTATTTAACTGACCATCTGCAAGTACAGAGGGGAACTGTGGGTTTTCCAGGATATAAATCTTCCAAGAGAAGAAATCAAAATCATTCTACTTCTGTATTGCTGACAAAGAGAGCATTGTTTGAGAACTGATTGCAACATGCACTTGAACAATAGCTTTAGATCAGCGGAAGCACAAAATATTACTGTGACATATTTTTCAATTAAAACAAAAATAATTAACCACCCATTACTGTCATGAAAAACACAGGCTATTAACGGTAAATGCTCTTTAGCAATTTTATTATGTCCACAAAGCTGTTTCCAGTATTTTTTCTACCTCTTATTGATAATTTTTTCCACTGCGTAGCTATCTGCATGCTGTTTTACATATTCCTCCTCAGCTTCCTTTATATCTTGGTACTGTAGAGAACTGATTAGTGGGGGAGACTGTAATGATACAAAGACTCTTCACCTGGAGGCTGCCTGTTGTCATATTGTGCGTCACTGTTGTTATTACATGACAGCTAATCTTGCTTTTGGAGAACTGCTGCGAAGATCACAAAAATACTATCTTGCTGACTGCAGCGGGAAGCTTTGCTTGGTGTTCTGGTAGAGAACACAGAGACCGAAGAAGCATCTCGTACCTCTCACCTCTAGTAATGATTTTTCCAAGTTAGCGTTAGAGCACTGTCACCGACTCCTGAGGTTTTCATACTAAGGAGAAACTGGAGTTACTGAGACACTGGTTTCCCTAGTGCCTGGGTCAAGGATCAAAGCCATTAATATTTTAAGAAAAGTTTCTATTATTGAAACTATTGAATTATAATATTAAAAAAACTTATTTCTAAATATACTTGTGTCCCTATTTCTCTAAAAGATTCTGTTCAGAACAATGTCAAAAAGCACCCAGTTATTGTTTTTGTGCCTAGCTCACGTCCTTTCATATCAAGATCACTGAGACCCAAACTATACACATTTCTCTTGCAGAATACAATGACATTTTTAAAAAGAGTTGCCATTTTATAAATGGACTTTTTTTCTAAGAACTGTAACCTCATTTTTAGTTAGAATTCTACCTGTTTTTAGGAGTCTAAAGACTCAAACAGTGATAACAGTTTAGAAATCTACCGTTATTTTCAACACAAGTAAATGCTTAGATTTTACAGTCTTATTGGACATCTCTCTTAACTGATGTATATTTTAAGTGCGGTTGGTAGAAATTTGTATTCAGTTTAGCAGCATAAATGGTTTTATTTTCTCTTTTAACTTTTCAGATGCTGGAAATCCTTTGTTTAATAACAGGTTAATTGTTTGCCAGCTATATATATATGGCAAGATGCCCAGTATCAGCTGAGCTGTGAAAATGAAAGTATCAAAATATCCCCATGTGTGAACTCTGCAAGAAACAAATATTACCCTCTGCTTTAAAAGAACCTAGAAATCAACAAAAAACAACACCCTTACTGAGGAAAGCTTTAGTCTTCTGAAATGAGTGTAAAGGAAAAATCATCATAAGCAAATTTTTCTCTGTCAGACAACTCTCACCTAATTTATTCTGTTTACAGATTTGGTCTAATAATGATTATTTCTCACACCTCTTTGTAAAATATTGTGAGATTTACTGATGAAAAGTGCTAAGGAATAAAATAATTTTATCTATTGTACAATTATAATATTTTTATAGTATCATAATTTCTGTGATAATAATTTATGTCTTGCTTATGATTACAACTAAGTCTGAATTTATTCTTTTGAACCTATCAATAAAATGTATCACTTATTTAACTACTTGCTAAGATCCTCCCATATCCAGTTCGTCTACCATCATCCCCCTGTCACGGCTCCCAGAGAGCATGTACAACTGTTATGAAAATAGTGGTATTTTCTGAAAATGTACCATAAACATAATTTACAAAGATTAATCTACTAATATAGATGTTTAGCTACCCGTCAGTCAGTACAAGATGGTTTGATATAACGTAAGATGGTTTGATATAACATGACTTTCCAAATATATTACCCGTTTGTCTCTTCTGTTCCCCAGAAGGATCCCATTTCACTCACATAATGTGTTAAGATTCCAGTTCTGTATAATTTGATGCAGCTTCAGGTTTTCTGGGAATTATGAAATACAAGTTGGGGAAAATTTATTTTATGTCTTACTCTCTATTACCTCATAGCATAAATCCTGCAACACCCATTGCCCACAAAGAGAGGTGCATTTCCACAGCAAGGCTGGTTAATATATCATGAGAATGGTGGATGACCTTCACTGGGCTATGTGTCAATAAAAATTCAGATGGTGAATTCAGATGGTTTTCTTGCAAGGACCAAAACCCCTGCTATTATGTCTGGATCCAAATATAAGAGTTTCCAGAACAAGTAAACACGTAAAGTAAACAAGTAAACAAGTAAACACGAAGCAACCTGTTCTGACCTCAGATATGACTCTGCTATGAGCAGAAGGTTGGACTAGAGACCTCCAGAGGTCCCCTCCAACCTGAATTATCCTATGGTCCTATGATGCTATGATCTCGCAATCATACTGTATACTAGTCCAACAACAGATGTGATATGTCTGCATTCAGATACTGCAGCAATAGTCGGACCAGTTGGTGGTTTGACTGGTTAGCAGAGCAGGTAAATAGATTAATGGGACCAATTCTGTTGTCACGCAACTATTAATAAAAACCTGACATGCCCAAGACTCAGCAAAACTGTCTGTAGTCACAGATAAATGATACAGGCACAAACATACCTGTACCATGCCTACTCTTCAATTTCTAAAGCCAACCTTCCCACACACCCCAGAGTAAGCTGGGCTCCTGCCAAACCACATTATGAAACAAGGAGAGGCACAGGATGAGCAGCAGCAGTTTACACTTGTATTTTCTGTGTCTATTGGTGCCTTTGCACATTGGACTATAAGTTCTTCAGAAGACAGAATGGGGTTTTCTCTTAATGTCTTACGTAGTGACTAAGGAGGCGAAGGGCTCCGACTTGTGTTTCTAGGTGTTATGGTAATTCCAATACTATGTAATAACAACAAGCACATGCTCTGAGAGACTTTCAGGGCAGGGAATTAGTTCTATCTGTTCAACTAATGTACTTCTGTGAGAAAAGCATCTATTATTTAACTGAAGCCCTTAGGACATGCTGGATGTGCCATTTCCCCTGGCAGCATATTCCAACCATTAATGTCTTCCACTGTTAAAAAGTGTAATTTCTAACTTGAATTTGTTTGATTTCAGTTTATAGTTATTTTTTCACGTTACACCTCTCACTGTGCAAGATTAAAGATCACTGTAGCCACCTTCCAGTCTTCTTTTTGATAAGCCAAACAGATAGTGCTTTTTAAGTCTCTCCATGCAAAGAATTTTCTCCAGCCTCAAATAATTTCTCAGCATTCTTTTGACAACGAGGACACCACAGGCTAGTGCAGTATTACCACAAAAATCTCCCCAATGCCATACATAGAAGGAAAATAACATCTTCTCCTACTTGCCACATCTCTGGTTGTATAGTCAAAGATTCCATTATTTGCTATACCATAGCATTAAACTGGAAATTAATTTTTGCTGACTTGGCCACTGTCAACTCTTAATTTCTTTTCAGTCATTGTTCTCCACAACACAGCCCCTCATCTCTGCAGACGTGACCTGCTCACTGTTTTTTTAAGTAATTCTACTTGTGCCTATATTAAAACACACTGTATCTGAGTGGGATTAATTTACCAAACAATAGGGATCTTATGACAACCCCAGCCTTAATTTAATTTCCTATTTAGCCACTCTCTTTCTCTTCACAGCACATCAGTTTTGCTTTCTCATTGCTGAAAACACTAACACATTTATTTGTTTTTCTCAGAATTAGGAACCTTGTGCTCTCCTGCCAGCTCTCCTGAGCAACTTTACCCTTTGGAGCTGCTGTTCAGTAGATCCCATCTACCGGTTTCTTGAATAAACCAGTCTGTTCCCCTAAAGCCAGGGTCTGTAGTCTACTGCTGTCCTTCCTCAGCCCCCACAGGATCATGAACTCCATTCTTCAGTCACTACAGCCCAGGCTTTGATAACCAAGCCATTGACTACCACATGCCCCAGTTCTTCCCTGTTAGTGAAGAACAGGTCCAGCTGTGAATCACCCCTGGTTGGCGCAGCCAGTATCAAGAAGTTATCTTTGATGCCTTTCAGAAGTCTCCTTGACTGCCTGCATTCTGATGTGTGGTGGTTGTAGCAGATGTCGAGCACGCTGAAATTCCCCCAAAAGCCAGGGTCTCTGCTCAAGAGACTTCCTTGTTCCTAGGTGAAGTTCTCCTCAGCAGGTTGGCTGCCCACTTGGCAAAGATGCTCTTGCTGCATTTTGTCAGGTGGATCTTGTCTCTCCTCAGTGATACAAGATATGACTGATATCTTGTCTCAGACAGGGTTATTTACCATACCGATTTATATGCATTATAGTGACTCTGTAGCTGCTTTCAAAGCTCTGTCTCCTCAAGCATACACAAACACACGCACAGTCCTGGTCTACCCATCCTGTTTTTCCTTAGCTGGTCAAATACCTGGAATACTTAATTTGTGAATAATTCCAATCACCCCAAGGGGCTTAATGATGACAATTAAGTGATAATTTCCAATTTTCTCACTCGTTTCCTCGTATTTTACCTCATTTTAATGGTCGATGGTATAGAAAGTGTTTTTGTATTTCCCCTCATTCTATGTGGCATGAGTTCAGTTTGCTCATAACACAGCACCTCAGTTTACACGGCGCTTTAAAAAAAAAATCAGTCTGTTACTAATTTAGCATCTTCCCAGCTGCTCTGCTTAGTCTCCAGCATGATGAGCCCACACCTGTCAAATGCAGGCCAGCATAGCCATACGTGCCCCACTCTTTTTGAAATGTGGTCCAATACTCCGCAATATCTAAATTCTCCCTTGGAACTACAGAGAGAAAGAGCACTTCACACCAGTATATTTTGCTTTCTTTCTCTAATTTATGGGTAGGAAGAAACTTCAAGGCAATCTCTGCCTTTCTGTTTGAGTGCCTTTCAAGATCCCTGCAGCTTTCTATGGCCTGTATGGTTCCACTTGATGCCACATAATTGGTTCCAAACTGAATTATCTCCCAGATAATCTTACAAGCTTCTGCAATAGTGCAATTGCTTTTTGTGTTTTTGCTTTGGGAAGACAGCACGCTGTCATATTTTCCTGGTGTCATTTTTTGAAGACTTCGTCCACTCCAGATTATACAAGAGTATCTCTTGTAGCATGTCTGATTAATACTGTAAGGGATCATATTACAGTTGTATCTTGCAGCATTGTATTTCAGTAGATGAACTGCTGGATATCTGAAGATTTGACACTTCTAGCCGGCCAAATATCCGTTCTTGCATTTTTGCACATAAATGGCCAATCCACTTCTTTTGTTTCTATTCTTTCTCATTCTCCTGATGCTGTCCTCCCCCATGGTTTCTGTGGCAACAGTTCCTGAATGTAGTCATCCAAGAGGCATTCATTTTCTCAAATACTATACTTCTGAAATACACACTTCTAGACCACAGATATTATATAAAAGAATTGCTTGAGGGTATTTCAGGTTGAAATAGAGTTCAGTTACAAGACTTTCTAAAGTCATATCCTTTATGTCTCAGATGAAGGAAAATTTACTATTTCCATTAATTTAGTTGCTAAAGAATGTTTACTTCTGAAGATCATAGAAAGTATCATAATTTAATGTTATAGATATTAAAATATCTTTTTTTTTTACAGTGAAAGGATGCATTTATGATTCAGGCCTTATGTGCATAGACATTATTCTTAATAATAATGAATCTTGATCTGCTAGATGTTTCCCATATATGAAAAAAAGACAGGGCAGGACATTCCATGTCAAGCATTGGAACAGCCTGCCCAGGGATGTGGTGGAGTCATCACCCCTGGAAGTATTTAGAAGACGTATAGATGTGGCGCTTAGGGACATGGTTTAGTGGTGGACTTGACAGTGCTAGGTTACCGGTTGGACTCGATGATCTTAAAGGTCTTGTCCAACCTAAATGATTCTGTGATTCTGTGTCTTAGCTAGCTTTACGTTTCTTTAATGCAGATGTCGACAACTTGAACGAGTCATCCAGATTTCCATTATAGTCTGCAGATGAACAGGCACATCTAGATGATTCATCTCATTCCCAAGTAGACATCTCAAGTAGTTGATATAAATGACTACTTTACAGATCAGCTTTATTTTCCAAGGTGTCTGAGGCTGGGGCATGCAAATCCCACACTCACAGAAACCAAAAGAACTGGTAATCTAGAGGCGAAACAAAAAAAGGAAAGAAGAGAGGAATTCATAGGCGTGTGCCTATCCACATCCCCCTCTTCCTGGGAGGGACCCTAGAGGAACAGCTTTGATGAGACAGCTGCTGTTCAGATGTCAGAAGTCACTCTGAAGTTAGTTCAGCATTAGAGTGATTAAGTTCATAGGAGGCAAGAGTTTTCTTAGTTCTGTTTTTTTTAATTCGCTTTTATTGTTTGGATAGGAGTTATGACTGTTCACTCTCCTCATCTCTCCAGGCCTCAAGGGAACTCTCCCCTGGAAGCAGCTCAGCGCTTGCATTATGGAAACATCCACTCATCACCCCCCGCCCCCAGCTCCACTGCTAACGCTCACCCAGTGGCCACCCGTTAGATTTCAACACATGAGGAAGAAGAAAGAAAAGTAAAGCCTGAGCGCTGAGAGCAGCCTGCAGGGCCCTCACTCCCAGCCCCAACCCCGCGCCCACCGCCATACTGGGGGTCGACGGCTCCGCTGAGGAGGGCGAGGCACCGCCCCCGCCCCTTCAACCGACCCTGCGCGCGCGCTCGCCCCGCCCCCTCCGTGCCGCGCATGCGTGTTTGGCGGCGCCCGGCGCCAAGGGAGGCGGCGAGGGGGCGGAGCCAGGCCCGGAGAGGAGCTGGCCGGGTGGGCGGGGCGCGGGAGCGGGGCGCGAGGCGGTGCCGAGGCTGAGGGGCGGGAGAGGAGCCGGCCGGTGACCCGGCGGCGCTAGGGCCCGGCGGGAGGCGGGGCCGGGCGGGGCGGGCTCGTGCGGTGCTGGCCGCGCGCGGGGCGAGGGGCAGCGAGCCTCTGCGGCGCCGGCTGGGAGCCGGGCGGTGGGGGCCGCCGGGGCCGCGTGCGCCCCGCGGCGGGCGCTGGCGGGGGCGGTGAGGGCTGCCCCCGTCGCCGGCCTTCCCTTCCCTTCCCCTCCTACTCCCGCCCGGCCCAGCCCGGCTCCGCTCGGCTCGGCGCTGTGATTGGGCGGAAGATGGCGCTGGGCGGATGGAAATCCTAATGACAGTCTCCAAAATCGCCTCCATCTGTACCATGGTGAGTGAGGGGCCGGGGCCGGGGCCGGGGCCGGGGCGGCCCTCTCCTGCCCTGCCGGCCCCCCGGGGGTGGGGACGCGGGGCGGTGGAAGGGGCTGTGGGGAGGCGTGAGAGGGGCGGGCTGCGGGGGAGGGTGGGTGTGCGCGGCGCCCCGGCGGTGGGTGGTGCGGCGGCGTGGGGACGGTGTGGCGGGGAGGTGTCCCTGGCGCGGGAGCGGGAGCGCTGCCGTGGGCGGGGATCGGAAGCGGCGCGGGGTTAATCGGCTTTGGGAGACTCAACCTTGATGCAGACGCTGATGGGATTGGGTTGGGCCGGGAGCGAGGGGGGAATCCTGACTGCGAACGGGACAGAACTGCGGGGTTGCGCGCACAGCTTTTCCCCAAAACGTGCCGAAAGCTGGGAGGGAGAGCTTTAGGACGTTGCCTCGAGTTCGGGGTTGCTGATTGCTGGTATGCTTTTAGGGTTTCTGGAAGCACCCTCCTTCCCCCAATCCACTTCGTAATCCTCCCCGGCTCTCCGAGTACTTTACTCATGTGGTGGGGCTGTAATTGCCTCGCCGATGAGCAGGCGGGTGCTCCTCTGGTTAGCCGGAAAAGTGTTAGTTAGCATCCTGCGTGATCTGTTCAGCCAAGCACGCTCCACGCGTTGGCATGTAATTTGATTTGTTTGCATCTATCTGAGTCCTGATAGGAGGCTTCTTCCAGTGATTGCTTTTTCATTACTCTCTCTCTTGATAAATTAGAGCTATCCCAAGCACAAATACAGGCTAGGCCGAGAATGGATTGAGAGCAGCCCTGAGGAGAAGGATTTGGGCGTGTTGGTTGATGAGGAGCTCAACAGGAGCCGGCAGTGCACACTCGCAGCCCAGAAAGCCAACCGTATCCTGGGCTGCATCAAAAGAAGCGTGACCAGCAGGTCGAGGGAGGTGGTTCTCCCCCTCTGCTCTGCTCTCATCAGACCCCACCTGCAGTACTGCATCCAGCTCTGGGGCCCCTACATAAGGACATGGACCTGTTGGAGCGAGTCCAGAGGAGGGCCGTGAAGATGACCAGAGGGCTGGAGCACCTCTCCTATGAGGACAGGCTGAGAGAGTTGGGTTTGTTCAGCCTGGAGAAGAGAAGGCTCTGGGGACACCTTTGAGCAGCCTTCCAGTACCTGAAGGGGGCCTACGAGAAACCTGGAGAGGGACTTTTTACAGGGGCATGTAGTGATAGGACAAGGGGTGATGGCTTTAAGCCAAAAGAGGGTAGATTTAGATTAGATATTAGGAAGAAATTCTTCACCATGAGGGTGGTGAGGCACTGGAACAGGTTGCCCAGAGAAGCGGTGGATGCCCATCCCTGGAAGTATTCAAGACCAGGTTGGATGGGGCTTTGAGCAACCTGGTCTAGTGGGAGGTGTCCCTGCCCATGGCAGGGGGGTTGGAACTAGGTGATCTTTAAGGTCCCTTCCAACTCAAACCATTCTATGATTCTGTAAGCAGTTACATACATGTGATAAGGCTCTCTTGGGTTTTTTTTAGAGGGGTGAGGAGCTCAGTAGATTCACTCATGGAGGAATGCTGAATTTAAGGAAGGAAATATCCCTTAGTCAGTGGAAGTCGCTACTTGTCAAGGAAGAGATGTGTTGATGGTTTATAGCTGAAGATCTTGCATTTGTGCTCTTTTCTACCTATTCCATGGCCAAATGAAAGTTCTTGTTCTCAAATCTGTTTCCCCGAGGGAAGGGAAGAGCTGGTTAAGGGGAAAAATGCACTCCATCATCTAGTTTGTTAATTTGCTGAATTGGGATTATAACATATGGTAATGTCAAACAGTGGGAAATGCTTACTTTTTATATTATTGGAAACTGATTTATGGTTTTCATAGATCTTGTTGCAAAGAGGATTTAACATCTCAAACATATTTCAGAGGTGGCCCATGAGAATTCTGAATTAATGTCTGTAAGCCCATAGGCTGAGATTGCTCAGGTGGTTGTTGATCAGCTGGAGTAATGTTTTCTGTGATATGGGAGATCACATCTTTTCATTTGGACATGGAGAGTCAGACTTCTTGAATTCATGAGCTGTATACCAAGATGTTTATATGGCCAAATGTTGTAGAACATACACCATGTGCTTCAGGAGTTTTTGTTCTCTGAAGTAGTTTTTAGGTTAGACTGTTGAGTCAATGGGATTGATCCTTGAGCTAGGATGATCTCATTTTATTGCGATTCTAGCTAACATGTTTTCACCTACAGTTGACCACTAGCCTTTGTGTCAACATAAATTCAGTGCTGGCCTCTTGATTTAGGTCCAGTATGGGATCTCACTTTTCTGCCTCTGGACAGCATAGAAATTGCAGGTCTGGTCTGGCCAAGCAGCTAGTTTAAGATTATTCTGTATGTATGGTTATTAGAAATGACATTATGTCATTGACATTTAGGTCAATCCCGAAACAGTTTTTTCAGCTAGAAATCTTCTTATGATTAACTAAAGTGTCTATATCCATGAAGCTGAAATTGTGATGGCAATTAGGTATTATCTGTCCAATCATAATCATATGCACTGAGGTGGATAAACTCCAGGTGTAAGATTTTTCCTGTGCCTTTCTGATGCGTGAGCTTTAATAATACTGTGAGATGAGACGGCTAGCACAGGATACCTGCTGTAAAAGTTTTTTCAATACTTAATAGATAATAAAAGATTGCACTTAAAAGTACTTCAGTAAAGATAGTGTGAAGAAGCAGTTGGTATTTACTGTGGAGTTATTTAGAACAATGTGGTTATGGTCAGGCAGATATTTTTAATTTTAACAAGAGTCATATACTCATGTTTAAGCATATGTTTTGCAAAAAAAAAAGGGAATATAATCGCTGAGTAATACTATTTTTCTCCTGGCAATTCTTCTTTGTGTCGACTCGCTGTTTGATAACTGCCAGACAACTTCCTAAAAATTTTACGTTTTTCTTGACTTCCTTCATGTCTCTTAAAAGAACTCTCGGGCTGTTGCTTCTCTTCTTGTGTTTGGTTAGTACAAAACCAGTAACAGGCAATTTTTGTCAAGAGACAGTTTGTGCCTACACAAACCTAATATGCATGTACATTTCTAATCTGTAACAGAGCAGTCTGGAACTATGTTGAAGAAGCTCTTCCATTGCAGTCCGGCGTTTCATGACTTCCTTCTTTGTATCCAAATTCAAGTTTCACTTCTGCTGACGCACTTACATTTTATGCATCTTATCCTTGTTCAAGCTTCAAATATTAGAAAGCAATATGTTATGTTTTACAGTACTGGCATGTTGTATGGGTACAGTGAAGAGTGTATTCCAGTATTTTTAGTTTGTTAGCCACAGTGCCTTTTGAGATGATCTTACAGGAGCACGTTCTGTTTACAAAGGGTTGGTTCTTTTGTATGCTTCATTAGTTCATTGATCTGTACTCTAGTGTTCATACCAGTGACGGCAGAGCTCTTGCTGTAGTACTGTCTCCTAGTGTTGTATCCCCTTTGAGCTTCCTTGGACTTCTTTGCTCTACATCACCACTCCCATGGTTCCTTACGCTGTAGTAAGTCTTAATTACATGGCTGGAGATTGTGGAAAAGCACTGGAAAATACCTTTGCCCTTGAGTGATTTAGCCACTGTTCTTGTTGCAAAATGAATGAGGTTAAAAGTGTGTGGTCTTTTTTTTTTTTCTTTTAATGTCTTTGCAGTAAAATTAGAACTTGGTCTTTTACCCTCATCATGCATTAAACTGCAGTCAAAGTCTTACCTGCCTGAATTATGTGGGGTTTTTATGCATGGCTGAGAAGTGGTAAAGTAACCCATGCTAACTGCAATGAAGATGTGCCCCAAGCTATACTCACCATAAAATAGATTGAATCTAGTACTTCTGACTTTTGCTTCTGTTGTCTAGAATCCAGCAAACACTTGCCAGCGGTTGAAAGGTATCAAGTGTTACAGCAGCTGAAGTAAAGAGATGATGCAAGTTATCTTTGTAGCTTAAAAGCTACAAAGACGTCAGTCTCAGACATACAGAAGGAAGTTGTAATGGTAGTAGTGCTTGTTTTTCAGCGTTTCTTCTAGAAACTGGTTGATTATATTAGCACAATCTGAAAAAGTTTAATGAAATTTGAAAATGATGCTAATCTAGAAGCTGTAGCATTAGACATGAAAATCTTTTCTTCACGTTTCAGGTATTTGTCTATGTGTTCCCTTCTCTATCTGCCAGTTTAGCATCTTATATACAGGGTCAGTGTCACTGAATGTCTTCAGTGATTATTCAGTCCCCTGACACTGACGTCAAATACATAATTTGTAGCTAGATGTGAATTGTATGATGTAACAGTGTGTTCTGCATGATAAGTCTGTGCATATCTTGTAATCCAAATTTTTATTTTGTTTTTGAAAGGAGTGAGACTTGTGGAATCACGCTGAATGGCTGGCTGTTGTCCTTTTCCTGCCTGTCTCCTATTTAAGGGTACTGTCACCAGTATCCTTTTGCCCGTTTCAGTCACATTTGACAAGGGTGAAGAGGTCTTAGAGGTACTTAAGTTGAAACAAGCATGTGGGGGGAAAAAGGCAGCTTAGAGGAAACAAACCTGTAAGTGCCCAGCTGAAGGGAGGTTGCATGTATCTACCTCGGATGTTGTAGCAGAGAGGCTTTATAAAAACACTTAATTGCAGGAAAATTTTATAACTAATTGTGAGATAGGTATACATATATGGACTTCATTACTGCTCAAGGAATTATTTGTTTACAATAGGTTTTTCAAACTTGATTGTGAAATCTGCACTTAATGTAAATGGATGTTTGCCAGAGTTTGAAGTCAGCCAGAAATGGCTATGATGTACTCACTCCTGTTCTTCTAATTGCACTGTCTCCTCTGAAGCACGAATCATAATACTTAAACATTTATTGATGATCAGGTTAGCAGATTCCACAGTGTGCAGAAGACTCATGCTGGAAGAAGTGAGAATTCAGAATTAGAGCAAGGAAAGAGAAGTGGAAAAACATAGCTTCAAAGTGAGGAGGTGATAGAAAAGGAAGCAGAGGAGCAGAGGACTAAAGTAACACAGAGGAAATAGCAGTGTTACGGTATTCCTTTATCCAGCTGCCTGACTTGCTTAGGTAGCAGGGTGGGCAAGAAGGAACATGTACTATGTCTCAGCCACTGCATTTCACTCTGGCATCATGACCTGAATCTGCCTTGATCAGTGGACTGGAGTGTTCAGGCACGTGTTCTGTTGTGGTGATTCTGTTGCAAGCACAATAAATTTTGGAGAAGTATTTGTTAGACAGTTGGGGTAAGAACTTAAACCACAGTAGGGAGGTTCACTCATCTGTTGGAGTTCTTATCAGGAGAATATTTCATGATAAATATGACACTAAGACTCAATCATGATTGTGGCATTTGTCATCATAATTTTTGTAGATGTAACATGCTACAATATCGTAATAAAAGATGAGGCTGTACATTTGCTCTTTAAAATACTGGGTTTGTGACACTGCTTAGTATACTAATTAATTTAGACAAATTTGTTTTAAATTTACATCAAAATATGAATTTGACTCTAAATGAATACAAACCAAATGTCAAATATGAGACACAAAGAAAAAAATCCTTAAGTTGTGTAGCTGTAAAGCAATATTTATACCAGCACAGAGAATTATTTAGTTGGCATATTACTTAATTGGATAATTTCGGTTATATAAATGTTCCTTTTTCTTTTTACCTATTTTACCTATATGTATACGTATATTCATCTTGCAAGTTCTAAGCATGAAGAAGCAATGAAATACAAACTTGGACTCTAGTCTTGCTGACAGAATTTTTAGCTGTGTCAGAGGGAGTAACTGATCCTATTACTAGAAAAGCTTGAATATTTACTTTGATCATTTATATAGTCTTTGTATTTACTTTTTAAACTACTGAAGCAACTAATTTGCATTAAAACTTCTAGGAATGATTCTGTAAAAATGTGTTAAAAGGATGTATGTCCATTAAATGATATTGTCTACTTTTCTCTTTCAAATATATTGAAGGAAAGAGGTGTATAAAAGCCCTGTATAGAAGGTAACTTGTTTTCCTAGCTTAGGACGTTTGCTAAAGTTAAATGCTTTTAACAAATTACTTATTTCAATAAGGACTACCTGATCTTCCAGTTGAGGAAAAAAAAAATCTAGATCTTTTTGTAGCGTAGAACCAGAATGGTGTATTAACATAGGTAGACCAGAACTGTAAAACATTTCTACCATTTTTCATAAGCTCAAATTCTTTTTATAATTCCATGAAAATGGGAAATTATAAAAGCAATGTACTTCTTTTTATGAAACAGGAATTATGTGGGTTTAAAAAGCATGTGAAACACACCACAGTGTGCATTTTATCAATAGAAGCAGTTGAGCAAATGTGTTCGGGGTTTTTTTTTTTCCCTCCCCCTCTGCGTTTTGGGTGATTAGGTAAGTCTGATATTTCTAAAAGATTAATATAATGCTTATAACTGTCTGTAGTTTTTAGGCAGTTAACGATTTCTAAGGTCACCATTGAATACTCTTTTAAATACGTCTCACAGACTTTCTATCTCATCTGCTAGTGTAATTCAACCTTTAACTAAAAGTCTGTGAGGGTAATAGTTTTGATCTTTTGGGACCTCACTTAATAAGTGTCATTATGAGATGTATTGCACCAATGCTATTGAAAATCCGTCTGATCGGAGGAAACTGAAGCAAAGGCACCTGATATCATAAACAGCGTTACCCCAGGAATTTTCTGGAATTACACAGTATAAATATGACTTATCTTGTCAGTATTTTAGTTTTTAGCAATATGATTTCATTCTGTATTGGGGGGGGGGGGTAGTAGACGAAGTCCATTTCAAGTCTGGCAGCAATTGGGAAAGAATTGTAGAAGCATCGTTTCATCTTTTCCTGTTTTGAAGATCCATTCCATGAAAGAGCCAAGCCCAGAGCCCTAATTCTCCGAGTCTTAGCTTCATATGTGAGAGTGACTTATCTTTGACTTCAGTATCCAAAACAGAAGGGAGTATAACTATATCTAGCTGCTGTGAAGGAAAATATGTTGTGTATGCTCAGTGGGGCTCAAAAAAATGGGTGTGGTAGACATACCAAATGTGAAGAGAAGGTAATTTTGTGCTATGCTATCATTTTCCTTGCCCAGGCAGAGATGTTTTTACTTTGTATTTAGTAAAAAACCTTTTGTTTTAGCTGTGCATGATTAGAATATACAGGACTATGTCTTAAACTAATTAGTTAAGAAAATAACACTATTTGTAAGTATTTTTAAAACATGAACTGAAACTATCCAAATACTTCATAGTTAGATTACCAAATTTTGTATTACTAATGCATGCTCTTTGGCAAATAAATGAACAAGGATTATTGAATCCCACTCAGCATATTTCACTTCTGCTTCCTGGGCTAGAAACAGTATCAAAAGAAATGTGTTTCCATTTTGATTGCAGTCAAAACAACAGAATATAGCTATTCTGTTTGCTCTTAATCCCAATTCATATAAATACATGGGAAAGTATGAATTCACATGTTCTCATAAAACATAACTGGAAGAGTAGAATTATGTATTTCTTCTTTAACAGAAGATTCCATCAGTCACAGTGCATTAGTTAGTGTAGGCTATGAAATTCTGTATACCTTCACTAGTGGCACAGACAAGGAAGAGTCTTCTAATACATGGCAAAAAAAAGTGAAAGCACTAGTAAATGAGTGCTTCTATACTGAGATTTATTTTTGCTAATTATAAATAATTAAATTAATTTTACACTTGTAATGTTTTATTCTTGTTCAGGAAAACATTGCTATTCCTGGTTACTGAGTTTCCCTTTTACTTGTAATGCCTTTCTGTCACTAGGAAGAACGAAAGTTCTGTTTTGTGGGTTTTTCTGTTGTTGTTGTTCACTTACCTATAGCTAAGGTCATGTTTAAAAAATTGGGCTTACATATACCTATGCAACATGGTTTAGTTGTGTGAGTCACCTTTTATCTTTGTTGTTCCTTGCTTCTTGAGGGAGGTGGAGACCATTGTAGGGAAGGATCTAGCATAGTGCATGTGTGAAGGGAGAAATGGATCTTCAGAATGTTGACAACAAATGTAAATTATGAGATAAGAGATTTATTTTAAAGGTGTAATTTTTGGTTTTACATGGGAAATTTACAACTCAATAAAGCTAGAGGATAAAGCTGTTACAGCAAACTACTGAAAAAATGGCCCACCAAGTTATCAACTGATGTTTACTCTAGAAAGGAATAAATCAAACGCCCCTATCCCATCCCAATAAGACTAACACCAGTGTAATCTTCAAAGCACATGAGGCTGGTTATGAATCAAGTCTTTGTAAGAGAAATGCTGCCTACTAGGTTGGATGATAACAACATGGTAGGACACTTCAAAACTGCAATTGTTTGGCTGCTTGCTGACATGTATTTAGACAGTATTTTTAATATAGGGTGGTGCTTTTTTTTTTTCTTTAGACAAGTGCTGGGTGCATTTTCGTTACTGTTTTAGTTCAGGTAAGGTGTGTGCAATTCTGAAGTGATTCACCCAGGCATCCTAATTTGCCATACTTTGGTTTGCATCTTGGAGTGGTCTTAGATTGCACAAATTAGATTCCTTTTGGAGGAAACTAAATCAAGCAACATAGTTCAGCGGCAGCTGGGTGTTCAGTTGCAGAGCCAGCCTAGCACTAATCTGGCAAAAACCCTCTGAAACCCAGTGTGTGTGTGTCAGATCATAAGCGCCAACTGATCTGCTTTACAGATTGGCTCCAATTAGCTTATCCATGTTAGCCATTAGTGTGTCTCAGGAGTACTAGTTCGACATGTAGCACCACAAATGTGTGACCTCTGAGGCAGTGAAAAAAGGCCATAATAAAAGCGGAAATGGCATTTAACAATATTATTGCTTTAGCAAGTGAAAAACTAAACAAACAAACAAAAAGCCCCATCATATGTCTGCACTTTACATTTTTTTCCCCTTTTCCATTGAAATGTAAATTATCAGGGGTTTTTTAGTTTATTTTAGAACTTTGAGAGAACGTGTATCTGTGAAACTTGAAAACCAGGAAAATTCAACTGTACTTAGTTAAAAGGTACTACACATTCCTATCCCACTGTGTTTTCTGGGCTTTGATTCCACTGAACTGAAATAAAACACTCATTTGGTTTATGTTAAATGTGTAAATTTATAGAAACCTCAGGGTCTTTTGAAAATAAAAGCTGAGAAACTTAATCAAGGGCCTTCCATGGTAAACATGGATTCATATCCCTTCATTAAGAAATTAGCATCTAAGGGGATCTTTGATAAACCCAATAATATAGCCTTTTTCTTTAACTTGATAGGGGAAATAAGCAACAAATGTTCAACTGATTTGAACATGGTTAAACTAAGATTACTCCTGATTTATCTCATATCAGTTTGAAGTTAAACACAGGATGAAGTGTACAGTAGCTCAGCTTTACACCTAACTCATTATGTGCGAGAACACTCTTTTATAATCATTAATATTTTAACATTGTTTCCAGAACAATTTTCAATAACAAATAAAAGTTAAGCAAATCTTGATTTCATGTTGTATTCTTGTATACACACTTTAGTTGCTGAACTTTACACTTTATAAAGCTACATTGTGTTAACTATGACAAATACGTGTTCTGTATGCCTGCAGAATTATCTCTGTGCTGGAAGGGGTGTAATGTAAGGCAGTGTTTGGTGATGTATAGGTTTTATACTAATATGATGCAAAAACTGGTAAATGCCAGTACTATTGTAATATTAGCTTTTTTGGACTTCTGTTGTGCCTCTGTTCCTTCCCATTTCTGGGTTAATGACCTTGTGTGCTTCTGCTCAGAAGGGTAGGGAAACTGGAGGTGGGTGTACTGACCAAAGTTGATGATGTTCCTTTCTGTCCCCTGCACAAGGTCAAAGCCAAGTTGCTGTGTGGGGACTGAGCACCTATTGTATGGGTTGTTCAGTGAGCCCTAAAAAAGAGAGGTTCATTTTGGGATCTTCCCACATCCCAGTTAAGTGGCAGAGGAAGAAATTCTATACTCTGCAGCATACATCACAGACTGAAATCTCCCAAGCCCAGTGAGTCCATCTCGGCTGATGGAAAGAGATAGACTCCACTTCTGCCTTAAACTTCTGCTGTCCTCTTGTCCAAAAGGTGATATGGTACCATAACAGTTGGTGGTGTTGCAGTGCCTTCCCTCTGCATCTGTATTTGCATAATGGAAGAGTCAACTGGGACGGATAATGTGTACTGTAATGCTGAATGGGAAACCTTTTGTAGCAAGGCAGAGTTAGGTTTTAAAATAGCTTTTATGGGTCAGGTGTGAATGTGCATTTTAGTGTACTCTTTCAAGCCCCTGCTGCATACTCTTCTCGCTCTCTGCAAGCAACACACTGTACACAGTGTAAATGATTGCTTTGGGGGGAGGAATAACATCCTTTATGATAGACAAGAAGAGAGCTGTAGAGGGTAGTCTAAGTAGCTTGAGGTTTTTTATATTGGTGTAAAACATCTATGCTGGTTTGCAGTAATAAAACATTCATAAACAACTGCATTCAAACATAGGAAATGCTGTGCTTTGAAATCATGTGAAAGTCTAAGCCTTGAATGAAACAACCTTGAAAAATCAGAAAACCCTAACTATATTGGAGTATCTTAGCATGTCTTTCTAATTACCAAGTCAGGATCTTTATTGTGCTAGAAAACTAAGTGCAGTGTTCAGGTCTGTACAAAACAGAAACATCAAAGTTTATACCATGATATTCTTCCTTCCAAAGATAGAATAAAGCAGGTACTCCACCCTAGCTTTGAAAAGAGAAAGAATTTCCTAAAAGCTTCCTCTTGAATTTATTTATTTTTAAAGAAGTAGAGTTTTTAACAATAGGATGAAAAGACCTCCACAGTTCCTTTTTTTCTAGTTTGTTTGTAAATAATATCCACCTTGCCAGAGCTTGTGGGTGTATTCCAGTAAGGCTGCAAAACTAAATATTCAGAAGTCGTGGAGTGCTTTAATCTCAAATGAGGGTTTATACCCCTTTTCCTTACCACCAACACCGCCATTTGAGAACAGCTTCTAAAGTAGTAAGCCCTGCAGCCAAATCCCCGGTAAGGGAGAGGCTTTGTCATAATTGCAGGGAATATGACTGATGAAAAAGCAGCTGGGGCCATGTTGTGAATGGAACAGAGCTGTACTGTCTCAAGTGGAGTTACGCCATCTTTTGCTCTATTCTAGTTAAAGTTGTTACCTCCTAATGGGCCTTTGACCATGTGTTTCCAGTTTCAGAACTACTAAACTAGATTGTGTAACCACTCCTAAGTTCCGCAGTACCACAATCACATCATGGCAGATACCACATAGTGGAGTTTCATTTTAATTTTATACATTTTGATACAGTCCTAATTTTAATTCTGTTCCCCTTCCCCCTATCTGTAATTAATCTGTGAAATCCTGCATGCTGTTCTTTAATGCAGTTTGTGATTTTAATTTAATTTTATTATTGTAATGTCCAGGGCTATTTGCTACATCTTTGGCGTAAAGAAAGAACTCATTGGGAAGGAGTCACGTATGTTTTTAAGATTCATTGCTGTATACTACGTGCTATTTTAGCTTCACTTAGGCCTGACTTAAGAATGGAATATTCATGCTCATGTATTAGTTTGATAGACATTTTATATTTTCAGTGTAAGTGGAACAGACTAGTCTCTTTGCTTCCTCTGAACAGTCTGCATTTCTTAAGTTTTTCTGAAACGTGCTACACAGTATGAAAATTATACTTGTTAAGAGGAGCTCACCATTTGGCCTTGTATCACCTGCTTTGCAATACTGTATTAATGGAATTGTTATTAAAGAAGCTCCACTCTGATGATAATAAATACAGAACATCAAAACAGTGTAATTGCATGAAAATACATGAAAATGACATAACTTACTTTGAGATGTTTTTGAACAGAATGTATTTGGAAACACACACCTCTAAGGTATTTTGAATTATGTTGAAATAATTTTCTTGTGGTGGAAGAGTGTTAGGTTCTTTATTGTAAGTATTAAGGTATGGCACAGAAGACTTGCTATCTGCCTTAAGACCTGTGTGAAATGGTTTTGTGGAGAATCTAAACATCCTGAGAGTGCAAATCATCAGAGAACTCAAAGGACTGATTTTTCTGCATTCATGGCTAATATTATCCTGCCTACGAGCTTGTCTTTGCATTAAGCAAGACTAACTAAACAAATCTGGTTTATTTGCAATGTATGATTGTTGAGCTGGGTCACAAACTCCACTTTCTCCGTGCGCCCCGCCCCCCCCCGGGTACAGACCGGAAGATGTTTAATCCATTTTCAATATTTAGTCTCTCATTTATTTTTGTATTGCTCTCTCCTGACTAGAGAGAGCTTCAGTGCAAGTGAGTTTAGTAAACCCAAAATCTTACGGTCTGAGATCTGAAGATACTGGTTTGGTGTTAGCAAGATCTATAGTTGTGGCCAGGGTTTTGGGGTTGGTTTTTTTTTTTGTTGGTTGGTTTTGGTCATTTATCCTTGCCAAAAAACTTCACTTTTTTTTCTAGACCAGTTAAATTCGCTCTGTACATAGTTGCAGCACTAATATTTTACTGCTTTTGATTTTTCTAGGGCGCCAATGCCTCCGCTTTGGAGAAAGAGATTGGTCCGGAACAATTTCCAGTCAATGAGCATTATTTTGGTTTGGTTAATGTAAGTTTCAGTCCATAATTTCATTGCTTTGAAATGCCAGGAGTCGATTTGTTAAATTACAAGACTGCAACTGAGAGTATAATTAAAACACTGAAAGATATAGTCATTGAATATACATACTTATTGAAATGTGTTTCAATATTCAGTGTATTTGTTGAAATGTCCTACTGAAATAATTGTTGAAATTGGACTGTCTATTTAATACTTTATTTCATTTTACTAATTGTAGGGTATTTTTTAAATAACTTTCTTGCTATTAAAATGTATATAAAAAAAAGCTGTTTAAATTATGTAGCTTGTAGTTCATAATATGCCAATCTAAGTGAATAAACACAGTAATAGAAGAAAAATCTGTGAAAGACTGTTGCTGATATGAAGTGTTCATATCTGGTATTTGTATTAAGATTTTAAAAAAATACTGAGCCCAGTGTTCAGTGGAAAAAACATACTGAATTGTTCGATTCGATCATTAGTTTTAAGGAATAATTTAAATTCTAATTTCTGGTATTACCCATGAAAAATATATCTTGTTAGAAAGTGCACTATTCTGAAATGAAATATTAAATAATTTTCTTTATTGTGGCTTCAGAAAGTATGTATTTAAACCACGTTGCTTTATCAAGAGCTATCGTCTTGAGTTTCTTGATGAAACTAATTACTTCTAATGCTGTCCTGCTACTATAACATATGTCTCTGCCTCTAGGTTCTTAGCACTGACATGGTTCAAGAGTTTGCAATCTGAGTCCACACTGTGCAGTCAGTAAACACTCTTACTGATAAGCTGATTTACATGCATCTCAAATGCCATGACTTAAATTAGCAATTTTTTTTCCTTCTTTCCTTTCTCATGAAAGTTGAAATGCCTTCAAAATGACGTGTTGTTTTTCTGAAAAAAGGAAATACAGTAGTTTAACTGTTAATACTTGTTATTAGTTCTGTAGCAGAGAGCTTAGGCTTTTCATCAAAGCTGTTCTTACCTTTTCTCAAATCTGTTTTTCTGTTGACAGATAATCTGTTTTCCTAATTTCTTGTCCAAGTCCAGAGAGGATTTAAGACTTTAAGAGTAGAATTATATTGTATGCCTAATCTTGAAGTTTTACATATTTTGTATCCTTAAGGAGAGTTTCAATAAAGGACAATCTTCCTAATATATAATGAATATCAACAAATTCTAGCTTTCTGTAGTCCAGAGAGAGTAGGAAATTTGAGGGGAGATCTGTTTTTAAGTCATTGCTGTCAACCGTATACGTAAGAGGCAGGCAGCTAAGATATCTCAGAATGCTCTTAACTTCCTGGGTAGTTCAGGAATGTTGCTTATTTTAGCTTCAAACAATTAAGTTTTATGGATCAAAATTCTTTGAATTGTAACAAACAGTAAAATGGGATTCCATTATCTCTATGGCACCCTGGTGCTGTGTTTTTGAGGTACAGTGGTTGGCTAAGGAAGTTCAGTCATATTGTTGCTTGGATGGTTTTCAGATCTGTTATACAGATTGTGTTTACTAACATGGTATGTATATGCCATAAATGTGTAATAAGCTTGCAGAATTTAAATCTGTCAGGAAAAGGAAAGGTAGTGACCTCTTCATTAGCAAACTATGGCCAGTGGCCATTCAGAAATTATGGCAGAGCTAATAATAATTAAGAGAAATATTAGATAATTACCTAATAAATTAAGAGTATTATTAGATCGAGAAGTGATAGAAATCACAATTTTCTAATTGTTTTATAGCAATTACAGGAAGTGAAGCTCTTAGAAGTTCATTAACATTTACTGCTAATTTTTTCTAATTTGTTTATCGATTTTGTTTGTCCTAACTTTGTCCAGAGTAATGGAAAAAATTGAGATAATGTGGAAATCAATAGCTCTCTTCTAACTGTGTGATGGTTAGCCATTTGAGATGTCTGGAATGCAGGACAGGATTTTAGATAAAGATGACAATTCTGAAAAACAGATCTGTCAATGGTAAATGTAGCATTTATCCAGAGGTAGTGTAAATGAAGAGAAGGTAGGAGCACTATCTTATCTCCTCTCCAGCTTTGTGGCAGAATCTAGGGATTATTCAGAGGATGTGCTGAAAGAACAATTTGAGAGGTAAAAGAAGAATTAAGAAAGGGCAATTATGGGAAGCTTGTGGAAGACCAGCTGGTTGATGGGATGTTTGATTCTGTCAATGGAAGCTCTAAATGGCAAATTCAGCTTAGGCTTGAAAGGACAATACCATTCACTAAATCAGCAGGAAATATTTAAGGTATGTGGCAAGATGAAAATGTTAGTAGTACGATGTGCCATGCACATGGGCAATCAGGAACATCAAGTCTGCCTATCATTCTTCTTTCCCTCTACAGTGCAGTAATGCAAACTATTCAAATCTATGTGCTTCACAAATTAAATCAACTTTTTTATCCAATGAGTTTGAAACAATGAACATTTTTAATCTCATATGAGCTACTCTGGTGGCTTTTCAGCAGTTTACCAGACTTCTAGAGCAGAGAGTTTGGTTATTCTGTCTCTTGCAATGGATCTGAGTATTTTGGAGAAATCCTATTTACTGGCGTGGCCCATTGCAACGAATAAAAGTTGTCAGAGGTGCCAATGCATCAGAGCTGGGAGGAGCCCTAGTGCTGCACAAAGGCAGTATTCTAAGCAGCTCTAAGTTCTTTTGGATCTCTTGTTTGTTTTTGTAGATCTGTGGGGTTCAACAACCAAGTTTCTTCCCAGTTGTATGTTGCATCGGAAGAGTAAACTATAGGGCTGTAAGCCTTAGTGAGTGTGTGGTGGTTTTCTGCAGCTTTCCTGATTGTCTCTTTTTTTTTTTTATTTCCACACAGGTTTGAGTGTTGTAACTTTTGATTTCAGAATTTAGGAAAAAAAAAAAAGAGAAGTGTGTGGGAAACATAGAGAGTGCAATATTTTTGTGAAAGGAAATAATCTGATTTCTCAGAATTTAGAACAGAAGAACAATAGCAACGGAAAAAAGAAAATTTTTTTTTTTACTTTTCTTAGATATGCACATCTTAAGATGATCCTCACAGAAACAAGGAGGCAAGCAATAAACTAGTTGAAAACATAGGTTAAAATAATTGTACTCTTTATAGTCTCTGTTACCTTCCCCTGAATGAGATAGAGGAGTTTCAGTAGCCCGCACAGGCTGACAGTTTAAGATATAAAATTGCAATGATGGTCTTAGAGTTTTCTACTGTTACTCTGAGGCAGACTTCACAAGTGTTTTGTTTTCCTACAGTTATACTTTGAATAGAGCTCGCTAATTTCTAAAGCTAGCTAAATATCCTTCCTGTTTTGAATACTTTGATGGGCTTCCAGTGCTGTGCATTTTCATATTTCAGAGTGCTGTTGGAGTGTTTACACTGTCACTACAAAACATACAGATTATGGTTGCAAACTTACAATACAGTGCAACGCTTGCACACCTTCTCACAAGTGTTGTGCTTCTGAGGCATTGCTGACTGTAAAGTGAGGGGAGAAGGAAGGTGTCTGTTGGCCGGGTTAGCAGGAGAGCTGAGTGTTGAAGAAACAGATTAGAAAGCCAAGGGTAGGTGTTCAGCAGGTGGTGGGAGGATGGGGAGACTGGAGCAAGGTCTTGGGTGTTTTCTGAATGAGAGGTGAGCTTTTGTATTGAGTCAAAGATGGGAGGTAAAGTAATAATGGTGCTAAGACCAGCATTTATTCATGCAACAAATTCCCTATTTGCTTAGTCTAGAAACCTCCCCACCTTCTCACCCATGTTGTTTAGTACATGTACCATTATATTTTTTTAATGATTGGAAGCTTCTGTTTTGAAAAGATTTTAGGTTTTGAAGCAATGAGGATTGATGTTTTAGATATAAAACAAGTGTGAACTGATTACATTTTCTTCAGGAGTTTGTTTTCAAACAATCTTCTATTGCATACTGTCTTTCTGAATTTGGTTGAACAAAAACCTTTTATTAACTTAATCTGCTTGCTTTTATTTCCTATCCACAGGCATGTAGGTTAACATACATTCATATTAAATTAATCTCCTGAATTTTGTTCAGTGTTCTGAGCTCTCTGTTGCTTCATATTTTGGTCATCTCTCACTGCATGTTTGCCATTCTAATTAATTTCTCATCAGACTGTTCCTCTTTAAAATGGGAATGTTACTAAATTTCAGATTTGCTGCCTTTTCATCTTTTGACACTTGCTGTAGAAATTTCAGCACTTTTCCCATTTAATTTAATTTTAAGGACTTTCTTAACATTGTAATGTAGTTCTCCTTTTATGGCTATTTCTAATTATAAACTCATAAATAGTTAGCTTACAATATTAAATGTTTTAACATAAACTACTGTGTGATTTCATCTGCTTCCTTTAAGGAAAAAAGCCCCAGTTTTTGCTCCTAAGTTCATTGACCTACTTTGAGTGCAGATTTGGACCACAAAGAAGCTAACATGAGCATTTTCCCTAGCTTAAAGAAATAAAAATAATGAGCATTAATTTCCTCACTTTTTAATATGCTTAAGACCTATTAATATCTTTTTTTAAAATACACTTCTTACTCATTCTTTGAGCATGTCTTGGGTATTTAGAAAGTAGTTCTTCATATTTCATTAATTTAAAATAAAGGAAAACCATTTACTTTCTAGTTTTCTGATTAAATCGCATGGTGCTCTTGTTTGTCATTGTCTTAATTGGGCGAGAGCAAAAACCAGTTACTTCCTTGTTATTCCTAAAATGTAAAAGGTTTTACTTCTTTTTCTCTGTTGAAAGAACCTGCTCTTAAAATATCTCTAAATGTAGTCTTTGCTATATAACAGTCTCCCTCTCACAATACAGTCTTAGAATTTGCTACTCGTATATGCTACTATCTTTATATAAAACATAAATATGAACATTATTTTCACATTTTACAGAATGTGTATAGCAGGTATGGGCTTCAATTTTCAGGTTGAGTGACTGCAGATGAAGGGTTGGATTACTTGCTGAGGGCCTTATAAAGATTTTTCTCACACTTTCGGTGTTTGATAATAGGTTTCACTGGAGGAGGGCAGCATAAAGTGAGAGTGGCTTTATCCACTGACAGCTCTTGATGCCTTCCCAGAGGGGTTGGGGAGGTTTGCAGTATTGGGGTGAGCTGGAGACAGTGTCAGTGATCACAAGACTTAAGCACCTAAGAGCTGGAAGGAGTCTGGGGAAGAGGGACATCTGGAGTGTCCTGGTACAAAGGGGGTTACGGATGATTTTCTAGCTGCCCCATGTCAATTCAGTGGCCTGCCTCCTTCAAAATGTGCATGCCCAAATTGTGCATTTTCCTTTCAGTCTGGATTTGAAACTACCACCTGTGCCATAGCTTTGAATCCTAAATAAGCCATGTCGCAATCTTTTAAGAAAACCGCCTGAATGCCAATCCTGTCACCCTAAAATGAGAACTGAAAACTTAGGAACAGGTTAAAGCAGTTATTTCTGACTTTGACCACAACTAATAAGATTTGGAGAATCCAATTTCTGAAGTGTCTGAGAAGCTCTCAATTTACAGCTGAATTTTTTCACAGTACAAGGTCACGCTGTGCCTGTTCTTTACTGTTGTGGCTGACTTGTGGTAGATGGATAGATATTTTTACTTGGGCATATTTTGGAAGATGTGAAATTGGTGGTATTTGTTGAACGTTTTGACCCAAGTAAATACAAAATATTACTAATAAATTAAATTTACGAGTGAGACAAAATTACATAGTATTGTTCAAATTTACCTAGGTTTTTCTTGCCATTTACTTACAGTGTACTTGTTAATCCTTTGCAAAAAAGAAATATGCTTTACTCTCTTACAATAAAGAAGAAATGACTTGCAGAAAATTTGCCCCTGCTTATGCATTCTCTTATACTTTGGATTTAATTTTACCTCTCTACAGTAATACAATGCAAGCTAATAAATCTTTCTCTTATTTTATAGTTTGGGAATACATGCTACTGCAATTCAGTTCTTCAGGCACTTTATTTTTGTCGACCATTTCGAGACAAGGTCTTAGCATACAAGAGTCAACCAAGAAAAAAAGAGAATCTTCTCACATGCTTAGCTGATCTCTTCCACAGTATAGCCACCCAGAAGAAGAAAGTTGGAGTAATACCCCCCAAGAAATTTATAACAAGATTACGAAAAGAAAATGGTAACTTTTTTTTCTTTCTTGTGAATAATCATAGCAATTATGATTTAATTCTGAAGTTGACATAGTGGAATACCTACATATTTGTTAAGCATGGAAAGTGTTCTTGGTCCTGCAGTATAAAGAAGAGTTGACCCGAGAATAAGGGTGTAATCCTGGAGCCGTTTTGAGAGAGAATACTTGTCTGTCTCTCTTCATGTAGAACTGAGTGTATTGTCAGTGACTGCTTATGAAATTGCTTGCTAATTTTGCCTGTCTATGAATTATATTTTTATAATCAAAATTCACTGTAAAGCTTTTGTTCTGTGTTTAAAAAAAAGTTACTTTTTCAATGCAGGAATCAGTCTCCCAAACTGAGTGCATAGAAAGGACGTTAAGACTTCGCTCAAAGAATCTAGCTTAAAAAAACTGTAAATTTTAAAATTAATTTAGAATTTATGCAATACTTAGCTTGACCTACTTTTTAAAGGATTAATGAATTTTAAAATCACTAAGTAGTTTTAGCTAATTTTTTTTTTATGTACTTGATATCCTCCCCAACACCTCTGGATATTTCCAGAGATTTTTAACATTTTTTGTTTCTTATCTGCAGGGCTAATTGGTCAAAATGTTTCAGAAAATAATTTGATGTTAAAATATAAATGAAGCCTGGTAATCTACTACTCAATTTGGGTACACTTCTATAAAAACTTCTATAAAAACATAACATAAAATTTTTCTAAAAAATATCCACTAGATTTAAATAAACTGTATGAGGTACCATATTTCATACTGCTGCATTAGACTTGTTTATACTGTTGTAATCTCTCCAAGACTATATATGCAGACTAAAACAGTGATCAAATGTTATGATGACCATCTCTGTAGTAAAACCAAGAAATAAAATAGTCTGACATTCCTAATTTGAAGTGACCCCTCCAGCAAATGCACACCATGAGTTGTAATAATATTGTTAAAAAAAGCTCTCAGGTAATGTATAATCTCTTACCTATGCAGAATAGAAAACTGTCATTCAATTCTTCGCTAAGTATACTTGAGTAAGTATGCTTGTATGTTGATGCATTTACAGAAGTAGTTCATTATGTCAATGAACATTGACTAACTATGACAAATGTGGAGAATGGTTCAAATGGAAAGCAGAAAGTAAACCACAGGAGCCATTAATTTCTTTCTATAAAGTGTTCTTTTTAATGCTTAATTATGTCATGACACTAAAATTCTAGGCAGGAGAAGGCAACTGGAAAATCTTCATTAGAGAAATCAGATGTGAAAGTTCAGCTCTTGCTGGCTTTTGGGGTCTGTTTTAATGATGATACTCACCTTTTCTGCAAATAAATGGCAGAGATTACATGGACATCATATATGCTATAAAGTGCTTATTGTAAAGGTGTATAATTTTAAGCTTTAAAGAAGAGTTAATTAAAGAATCAGGTAGGTATGCAACACCAATCTAGATTTTGTTCCAGTCAGTATCCAGCTGTATCACGGTGATGACTGAGAACATAATCTTAATGTATTCCAGATTACAATGCTGCTATTCCATCTTTATTTTCAAAGTCTGAATACAACATACATATATTAATGACTTTAAAGCTTAACTGGCTGGGAAGCAGCTGCTGGATTGAAGTCAGCTGAAGGTATACTGTTAAGTTACCTTAAATTTCTTCTAATCGTAAAATGAACAATGTGTAGCTTTCATTCTGTTGTACTTAATGCTAATTTACTGACTGGGCACATAGCCCTGAGAGGTCCATGATATAACACTGTGAAGAATCTCTGAAGTGTTTTACCTCAAGAGACTTGTAGCTCTTGTTCTGCCTTGACTTACTTGATTGAATCTAGCCAACTGTAAGGTCTTTATTTAGAATTTAACTTTTACTTTTCAAAAATGGTGTAGTAGAGTTCATTAAATAAACTACTTGCTTCATACTCTTGGCTGACCTATTGCACTACTTAACCTCTCCAAATGATCTAGATTAGCATCAAATTCTCCCTACTTTGCTAATAACTCAGGATTTTTTTTTCTATTTTAAGTTTATTCCTGGATGCCATCAAATGAATCATAGTAAAGCTTCCATTTAGTCCCTGTATGCACTTCAAAACTTAAGCTTCACTGAGTATCTTTTTCATTCATCTTCCCAGTCCTGGGAACTATCCCTCCACTGAAGGCCCATCTCTTAGTATATTCTTGGACTACAAGCAAATTGCAAGTTATAATTAATTGAAGTAATTGCACATTAAAAGACTTGTATGATATTAGCCAGTGATATAGAATGCTTTTTAAATTGGCAGGTAAGTTTCCTTGTAACAATTCCTGGTCAGAGAGAGAAGTAGTAACTATTACTAAATCTGATTCAATGCCTTTATGGTTTTCTTAGTCCCATTCCTAATGTGAGGATTTGTAGCAGCAGAGGATTTCTCAGGTTGATGTCCCAGGGGACTACAATAAACAATGTTTTCAGGGTAGAAGGAGAGTTCAACTTTATGCTTTAATCTGTATCATTGCTATACATTGCAAGTATGTGCCAGTGAAACTATTCCCCTTCCACTGAATTAATCCTGGAACGATTATGCTTAGAAATGTTGACAAACTGAGGACATGAAGCGGAAAGCAGAGTGAATCCGTTAGTATCTATCCAACAAGTCCACCAGTAATAAAGGTGCCATGTATACCAATGTCCAGAAGCAGTATTTCAGAACTTGAAAGACAGATCTATTTATGACTTGAAGTCCTAATTTGAAACCTGTTTGCTCTTGCTCTGGCTAGAACTTTAGGCTGACTTGACATGGCTTCTACAAATACTACCTTATTTAAAGAGCTTTGAGAAAGAAGACAGTTGTTTAAAAATATCAGTATCTTTAAGTTTTTAGTCTTAATCTTATTTTCATTGCTAATATTGATGACACTGTGCTTATGACATAGCAGCAGGGGACTTAAAACACTAAAAGTGAAAATAAATAAAGCAATGTTTTGAGCATTTGTTGTTCACGTTCTTCCTGTGATAGAACATATAGACGATGAAACATTTCATGTCATAAGTTCTCAGTTCATTTCTGGAAGACACCAACATCTAATGCCATTTGAGATGCCCTGTGTTATCCAAGACATTGACCTAAGCTTGGCAAAGATAGCATAGCCCATGTAGGAGATCCAGATCATCATGGACTGGCATCTGGAGGCTGGATGGGATAAGCTGTAACATTTCAGGTGGCACTATATGTACACCTATGTTTAGGTAGTTGAATCATGCCCTAGGTTTTTTTCAGAATGGTTCCCTCGTCTGTTAATTCTGATCAGCTGAGAGATTTCTGTGAATGTAAGCTGATTTGCCCTCCCCTCTTCCCGCCTCCTATATTTTTGGCTTAGTTTATGAAGTACACATTTTGGGTTGGTGTTGTATTGTCACGAATGATATAAGATGTGAAATAAAGGCTGGTTTTGAAATTCAGCTTCTTTTAAAAACTTTTTTGTAGTATAACACTAACTGATTAATTAAAAAAATCTTCTGTTGTTTTATCTTGTAGAGCTTTTTGATAACTACATGCAGCAGGATGCACATGAGTTCTTAAACTATCTACTAAATACAATTGCGGATATCTTGCAAGAGGAAAGAAAGCAAGAGAAACAAAATGGTCGCCTACCTAATGGCAACATCGACAATGAAAATAACAGCCCGCCTGACCCAACCTGGGTTCATGAAATCTTTCAGGGAACATTAACTAATGAAACCAGATGTCTTACATGTGAAACCGTAAGTCTGTATATACTTTGTAAAATGAATTCTTCCATGTTTCAGAACTTAATGTTCCATGATTCATTTATCTCAACAGACTAACATACTAGATTAATTTCTTTCTTTAGAAATCTTACATTTGTATGAACATTTGCATTTTTTCTTTGTTAGTGAGAAAATTTCAGCAGCTGGTGCTTGAATTGTAGGAAAAGGCTTTTGGTCAATAGTAGGAAAATGCCCAACTGAATTTTTGTCAGTGTGATCATAATCAACTTCAAAATTTTGATTAGAAAATTCTAAATTGATGTGTTCCTAAGAGCAATGAAGCCTGCTACTTGGGGATGTGGAGTGCTTCTCAAATTTAATGTCTTAATAACTTAATGTCATGCTTAGTGGTACATTCCATAAATAAGTATTCTGAATCAGTTTCCACTGATTTCTAGTTTTTCAAATTTAAAGCTATTGAAATCAAGATACTGTGGTTGGCTTTTGGCACTGAGACAGTAGACGGATTCTCAAAGAACATAAATTAATGTGCAGGAAAAGTAATCCTTTCCTAAATGTCTGTCCACAGGAATTCTTCTAATAGTAGACCCTGAGAAATAAACTCCTTCTTTGAGTAAGCTATACTAAAATTTTCTTTGAGAATTGTTCTACAATAATAGAAAGCATATTTTTCAGAAAAACTCATAATTGAATTTTACTTGCTTGAGAAAGAGAAAAAGCAGCACAATTCAAAAATTGCAGTAATTCTGTCATGGTCTATGCCTTAGACGTAAAAAAGCTAAATGACTGTATTTTTTTTATATGACTCTTCATACCTATTTTCCTTAACTTCATCAGGTAATGCACATATTTCATCATGATGTTGGAAAGGAGGAATTAATTGGATTAAATCTATATATTTCACATGTAATTTTCTCCGTCTTCTAGAAATACCCACATCTCTTTCATTTCAAAGAAAATAGCTTCCTAGTGTGGTATGTAATTGTTGTGGTTTAACCTCAGATGGCAACTAAGCACCACACAGCCGCTCGCTCACTCCCCCTCCTGCCCCAGCGGGATGGGGGAGAGAATTGGAAAAGTAAAAGTGAGAAAGCTCGTGGGTTGAGATAAAAACAGTTTAATAAATGAAATAATAATAATGATGATAATAATAATAATAATAATAATAATAATAATAATAAAAATTGTAATGAAAAGGAAAATAACAACAGCAACAACAAAAAAATAAAAGCCAAGATAGACAGGTGATGCAAATGAAAACAATTGCTCACCACCCTCTGACTGATGCCCAGCCTGTCCCCAGGCAGCGGTCTCCTGGCCAGCTTTCCCCCTATTTTATATACTGATATATATATATATATACACACTTTTATATATGTATATATACACACTTATATATACTATTTTATTCCATCGTATGGTATGGAATATCCCTTTGGTCAGTTGGGGTCAGCTGTCCCAGCTGTGTCCCCTCTCAACTTCATGTGCACCCACAGCCCACTCGCTGGTGGGGTAGTGCGAGAAGCAGAAAAGATCTTGACTCTGTGTAAGCACTGCTCAGCAGTAACTAAAACATTTCTGTATTATCCATGTTGTTTTCAGCACAAATCCAAAACTCAGCCCCATAGTAGCTATTATGAAGAAAATTAACTCTATCCCAGCCAAAACCAGCACAGTAATGTAACTGCAGACTTCAGTAGATCATGGTATTTTGAGTAGTTTAGGTGCCAATTTCTAGCTACTGTATTTTCTTTCCTGATAGATTTCCCCTTGCTAATAACTATTTCATGGCAACTGTCAATTGCTTCTCTTTTAGTTCTTGAACTGATTTTTTGTTTTCTTCGTGAAACATGAGTTTAGCTTAGTGTCTTAACATGACTGACATCATTACCTTTCCTCATATAGCACAGTGAATGACTGGTGTCAGGATTTTGATCTAGGTACCGTCCCTAATACAATTTAAAAATGATGATATGCTCTTTGCCAGCATATTTTATTAGTTATCAGGCCTATAACAATTTTGAGAGTTTTACTAATATTGCTCAGTTCTATTTTTCTGTTAGCTATTGCTGAACAGGATACACTGTGTCTGTTTGCCACTGTGCCTCCTTGGACTGTTGAATTTTAATTCAGTGTTCTAATACACATTGTTTTCCAAGCCCTAATAATTTGAAAACTATTTTATCAGCTTCTGTCTATTCAATATATCATCTTGTGTCTAATTAAAACACAATGACCTGAAAATGGGCACTTAGAAACACATTTAGACACATTACGTAAGTAATATTACTGTGAATAATGTCTTATTTTCAAATATAGTGAGCATATATGATTGTTTTAATGTTTATTGGAAGCTGTTGGCATTTAGAGTCTTTCTGTGTTTAGAAATATAACTTAAAATGTCAGGAGTACTTGGATATAGCTCAGGCAGAAGATTACACAGCGCTTCTTAATGATAAGACAATAACCTTAGTCTATTTTTTATTTAAATTTGGAATTTAATGCATACTTAAATATAAAGCATAATGTATCTTTGCTCTAAGTGAGAATAATCATCTTCTAACAGGCCAAACCTACTCAATGTTCCTAAAATCAGCATGGCAAGAATTTATTCTAATTTCAATTGTCCTGATTATAGAAAAGAACTTCTTTTGAGGACACACTGTCTCATTAGCTCATCTTTAAGATAAAAAATTAACTCACTAAAGATTTATCCTCAGTTTAACTATTGATAATGGAATATAAGGAACATAGATATGATTCTTTAACAAAGATTTGTGTCATGGGTCAAGCTGTGCTATAAAATGAATAAGTTACATAACAAATTGTAAGTTGTCTTTAGATGCTTTTAATGTGATTTCTTGTTATGATGCTTTCCCCCTTCCTTGATAGAGGCACTATGATGAAGTGAACGTTACAAATTTTTGTGGCTAATTGATAAAAATGATCTAGAAGTTCATTGGTTTTACAGATTTCTCTCACAATTTAAGGAAAGAATTACAGTAAACCAGAAAATAATGTAATTGACTTCATTAAGATTAAATTTGAAATGGCTAAATGTGGGCAGTACTTCTACAGAGAAAAGTAGGAAATTGTCTTGGGTCAAAAGCACTAAACATATTGATGATGTTTTTCTCCAGCTGATGGTCTTGCTCTTGTGTTCACATGACTCTACAAGGCATAAAATTCTTTGGCTCAATTCTATCTTGGACTGAGAGAAGGCAATAAGGAAAATCTCAGTGGTCCCTTACAGGAGTACTATAGAAGCCTTAACTATGTCCTTCTTTTTTTTCCCCTCTCTTTTTTTGGCCCCCCTCTCTTTTTTTGGTGTCCCTCTCTTTTTTTGGTCCCCCTCTCTTTTTTTTCTCTTTTTTTTTTTTTTTTAAACCAAGATAAATCATGCCCTTTGTTTCAGCTTCACTTAAAAATAGTTTCTGTCTTAACACACATGGGAGCCTACAGTTGCAAAAGCTTTTTTGTCAGTGAGCTGACTCACATTGCAAGTGAAATTCCAAACAGAAAGAAATACAGATTCCATGAGTGTTAGCCTTCTGAGTGTTCTGTTCTGGGTGGCATTGGTCATCAGAGTACAGCTGAGCTGTTTGAGTGCAGATTATGTCCTTGATGAGAACAACATACCATCACCTTTAGCCAGAATGTTGGAACACCCAAATTCTTCACTATTGTTCAGGTGCTCCTATTAGGAGCACTCGGATGGCTTTTTGAACACATCAGGGCTTGATTCTGCAAGTGATGAGGTTTTCTGACCGTGTCCATCTTTTTTTCATTCTATAGATGATTGAAATATATAGCATTGGTGACTTTAGTCTAAGGAACTTAGTGATGTTTATTTGAAACAGAACCTCTATGGAAGAGGTGGAGGAGCGGGGGCTGATTAGAGTGGAGGGTGACTTTTTATCATTTTTCTTTTTTTTTTAGTTAAAACTGTATGAGTTAATGTTAGGGGAAAAAAAAGTACTGTTCAAATACCAATGTTCAAAAAGTCTTAAGAATAGCAATTTCTAAATTATCAACATAGGTGGAAAAAATCCACTTGGCTATGCTTTCAATAAAGCCTTTAATGGTTCCTCATGATCCTAAGTGCCCAATGGATTGGTTAGCCTGAGAGAGGTTCTTTAAGGCAGTATTGTCAGTATTATCACTAAGAATGGAAGAACTCCTTTTACAAACTTCTGGTTTCAGTACCAATCTCTTTTTAACCAAGTACAGCACATCCCTTTCCTCTTCTCCATCTCCTCCCCGCCCTTACAGCTTCAGTGTGGGATAAAGCTGCTTGTGAAATCTTTATTGTTTCATGGAATTTTCTTTGATTAGACCAAGAGAGGAAGAGTTATCTAAATGCATGTCTGAATAACACTGATCACATGACTCCTTAATTCCAGCTGTCCTAGCTGAAGAATGTAGCAGAGTATTTTCTAGAACTGATTTTTTTTTTTCTGAGCTGTTCTTAATCCCTAAGCTACGATGATTTCCACCAGAGTTCTTAGCGTTATAAACTCAAGTTTGATAATTTCAAAAGTGGTTTGCAATGGGATATTTTGAAGAATTGTCCACACAACTAAACCATAGTACATCCCTGAAGACAGGAAATGTGCAGCTCATTGAAGATGCAGGTGGCTTTTTTCCCCCACCCTAAAAACCTATTGGAAGTTTTCCATATATGTTCTGTGATCTCTTTAAAAGTATAAACGTTACACTTCAGCATGTAAATGATATAGTAGATGAGATGTATACTGGTATAGTGACATTTTTTGTACATGTACACTTACTCTTCAAAAGGTCAGGTAGAGAAGAGTGGGAGGAATCCTTGCCCAGTCTTCTCACAGATATTAACAGAAACTTTTAACTTAATTTTGTAAGCTTTTGGATTTGCCGTGTGGTATTAATTCTCAAAAATATTTGTCTGGACCACCTGTATTTTTCTTTTTCTTCTGTATGTATGCTGCCCTTAGGAACTGTGTGTTTCTCATCTCTTGATAATCAGAGAACACCTTTCCAAATTTATTTTTATTCTGAGTTGAAAAGGAAACATAAATCTCATATGTTTTAAAGATCAACTTACATTAGTTCTCCTGTAGCTGTTTAACTTTTCCTGCTTTCAGTCAAGAAACTGCAGCCAGGCATCTTTTCTAGAAGCATTTACTTCTGTACCTAGGAGTCATAACAGGCAGAGGACATTCTCATCAGTGGCATTCAGTATCTCTAGATACAGAGGTGAAACACTAGCAGGCAAAAGTTATGGTTGCAGATTGCTATTTCCTAAACCTTTTAATAACATAGTTGATTTTCAGGGCAGCTGTGGATTTCAGCCATCACCATTTTTCAGGATTTGTGGTGGAATTTTTTCTCTGCTTCTAGGAATTTCTTTTTTTACTTCAATTGTTATTCTTGCATTTTTGTAAGAAATGGCTATGCACTATTTTGCCTCTATCAGACCAAGTCCCAAGCTCTCATTTACCAACAAATTTGCTATCTGCTGCTCATTTAAGAGTATGAATCTAACCAGGAAGAGGCTTCAAAATATTTGTGCTCTTTATTAGGGACACTATGATACGCAAATACATAACTTTCAGTTGGAGGGAATCACAGGGGAAGAACAGAGGTGAGAGCACTAAATAGAAGAATCCCAGTGATTGTATTCTTTTGAAAAGTGAAGTGTAGAAGGAACTTGCATTAATATTGTTAAGCTGAAATCACAGCATAATGACAACTGGCATTATATACCCCCACAGACACATATACACTTCCCTCTTCCTGAACAAAATCAGAAACAGAGATCTAGCAAATCTCTGAAATAGAAATGCCACTGATAACAATTTTGAAAAGGTTGTTGCAAGGTAAAAGATGCATTATGTCAATAGAAAATGGTACTGAAAAACAGAGGCAAATTAGTATAACTTGTTTTAACTATAATCTCTTGGTTCATTTTTCATGCAGATAAGCAGCAAAGATGAAGACTTCTTAGACCTTTCAGTTGATGTGGAGCAGAATACTTCAATCACTCATTGTTTAAGGTAGACACAAAAATCTGAAATTTCGTAATTTGTCTTTTATCTGTTACTTAGAAAGCAGGGAGTAAAACTAAAAGCTCACAAACTTAGCAAATTCTAGCTTATGTAGATTTAAGAGTATAAGATTATGTTTATACTGTACATGGTCATATGTATATTTCAGATGAGAAACTAGTATCTATAGCATTTATTTCTTTTTTTTTTTTATTCAGGGGTTTCAGCAATACAGAAACTCTGTGCAGTGAATACAAATATTACTGTGAAGAATGTCGCAGTAAGCAAGAAGCACATAAAAGGTACATCAGACTCAGGGAAGTGAAAAAACTAACCCATGCATTTCATGAAAGTACTCTTGTATTTCCTTCTGTGTGTGTATGAGGCAGGGAGAGAACGTTCTTTTCCCCTTAATTTTTCTCACTCTTCTTCCACTTAAGAGTAACTTCGTTGCATTCCTCTTGCTTGAATTCAGTGAGTCTACTTCCATGAGTAACGAGAATCCACGTAAAGCATTTTGGGACTCCTTTGATCATTATTTATTTTACAAATGAGAAAAAGAATGGTCTTAAGACCAAAATTAAGCTAAAAAGACAAGTTAAGACAAACTGCCAATGACTAATCAAAGATTATGGGTAATGATGAAAAGGCACTGATTTAATGTGACTTTTTAAACTTGGTTTTGTCTTGATAATAAAATAATTTTTCCAATTGCTGTAAGAATCAGTTTGATAGCACTTTTTTTCTGAGTCCATCAGAATGAGGCTTGTAACTTTTTTTGTTAACCGAGTTTCTGGTTTCTTAAAAGTGCATAGTTAGTTCTGCTAAATTTCTGCTTGACAGTGCTCCTGAAAAGCATCAGCTCCATGGAAGCCTGAAATTTATTATGTTTAAAAACAATTCTTGTCTGCCTAATGATTCTTCTAGTCTTGTTTACACCTTTGAAAAAAGTCTGATTTTGTGTACCGTGTGGTATTTATTATCTGAGAAAGTATTTGGTTGAAGGGATGGGAACACTGACATGCTCTACTGGTTATACCACTGATTGTGGTTATTTGGTTTACCATAGATTCAGCCACACGGCTTTTGGCATATCTCATCTGCAAAGTCTGCCTTCACACGTTGCCTAAGCTTACTAATTAGTGTGTTATAGAGGGTTGTGAAGCCAGGTCTGTCCTGTTGTTTTCTGTTCCCTTAGCTCTTTTTCTGTGTGGGAGGTAATGCGATTCCTGACCAATATAAGCTGTGTTGACATAAACCTCTACTGTAGGCACTGCCATATTGGCAAAACACAGCTTTTGTTGTTTATATTTTGCTTTTCATGTGGGGCTTAAGTTCAGTTTCACTACAGTCATAATTTTCTTCCATCTCTGTAACATGGAGCTTATCTGTGATAGTGTCTACTTGATTAGCAAAGGTGGTGTACTGAATTTCTTCACCAGTGAAGGAGCTCCTAAAACACAGTTGCATTATAGGAGGAGGACTTCATTTTGAAAAAAGAAATAGAGCAGAAATTATATCCAGTAATAGAATAAAAATGTAACTCTCCCTAAAAATAGTTGCTTGTGTCATCTTTCTGCCCTTCTGCTTTTTTTTCATTTCCTGGTTTCCTTGCAGGCCATGGAGAAAATTTGAGTCTAGCAGGGTTTGCTACAGGTTACTGTCAGTCTTAAGTTTAATAAGAAAAAGGGAAGGAAGTTGAGTTTTCAAGGAATTTGGCCCCAGCCCCCTATCTTTTGAAAAAGGATTGTTTTGTACAAACATATTTCCTGACATTCTGAAAATATGGTCTTAGTACACGTGTCTGAAACCTGGGCTGTATTGTTGAGACTTTTGAACTACCTTTTGGGGCTGAAGGCAGTTTGAAAAATTCAGCACAGTGCTGATCTAAGGCAATTAGCTGTGCCAAGAAGCAGAGCACTCTAGCTTGGTTGCTTTTTTAGGATTGGCAAATTTATTGCCCAGAGAATGGAAGTCTATGTTTGCTGCCAGGCCAGCTGTGATTGGCTGATGAGGATTTGTAGGCACCGATGCGAGATCTCAATACATCAAACTAGGGAAAGGGGCCAGTGAGCCCTCAGTAAAACTAGATTATCACTTTCTGGTTTTGACTGTCATAAAATAATTCTGCAACGCTTGTACAAAATTATTGTGCTAGAGCATTATCTTGTTTGGGTAGCATGAGGTAAGGTGAATAACAGTGGGCTGTTTGTATCCCTTGGCAATGTTAAATGAATGGCTTGATAGGAAAACTTGGAGTAATAAATATGTAACAAAGTGGTGTAACAAAGCTTATTTTAAAAAGCTTGTTTGACTTGGCTAGTTTACTGAGAAATTCAACTGAAACAGGATCTCTGGAACAACTTTGTTGCAATACCTCCACTGTATACCAAGTGGGATCTAGGTTTTGCTTTTGGGAACTCGAGAAAGCTATGGGGAGGTATATTTAAAAATTGAATTCTGTGCTATGCAGTCATTGTGTCTAAATTATTATGTGGGTTCATCATGGCTGTTCCTATTATTATTATATATTATAGCTTATTATTTTACACACAATTGCAATTTTCTCAATTGTTAAAATCCACCTTCAGTTTAGCAACACAGGACATGTTCAATATTTGTTAGACGGATGACTATTTGAGCTTCTTTTAATGCTTGCAAAATTTTTAAAGGCTTCAGTAAGACAGGTTTCCCGTTTGTTAATATCAACTGAATGTTTTGGCTGGATATTGGAAATACTGTTGGTTTGGGTTTTTTTTCAGGATGAAAGTGAAAAAGCTGCCTATGATTCTAGCTCTCCATTTGAAGAGATTTAAATACATGGATCAGCTGCATCGATACACAAAACTCTCTTATAGAGTAGTTTTTCCTTTAGAGCTTCGTTTATTTAACACCTCAGGAGATGCCACCAATCCTGACAGAATGTATGACCTTGTTGCTGTGGTAGTTCATTGTGGAAGGTAATAACTCTATTTTACGCAAGGGATTTTTGTATAAGTTTAACTATGTTTAAAAAACAAAACACCCAGTATCACATAACTCTAATAGCATTTAAAGACCTCTTAAGAAACTTTTCTTTTAGGAGCGAAAGCATTGTGGGGAGATGCTACCAATCCTGATAGAATGTATATTCCAGTCCATCAATGTTCTCACAGTGATTTTTTTTTTTTTTTCTCTCCCTATATCTGGTCAGAATTTCCCTTGCTGCATTTTGTGACCACTGCCTCTTGTCCTTTCACTGTGCATTTTTGAGAAGAGCCTGGCTCTGAATTCTTTGTAACTCTTCTCTTTTGGGTAGTGGAAGGCAGTTGGATTCCTCACTTAGTCTTCTCCAGACTGAATAAAGCCAGCTCCCTCAGCCTCTCTTCATCCATCTGGTGCTGTAGCCCTCTGACAAATGTACTGGCCCGCCACTGGACTTCCTCCAGTTTATCAGTCTTTCCCTTAAACTGACAAGGTCATGTTTGGAATCCCATGTCCAGTTTTGGGTCCCAGAATGTAGAGTGGTGGGGATTATCACTTCACTGCTGGCTCTATTCTTAAAGTACAGCCCCGCATATGCTCAGTCCTGTCACCAAAATGATGCGCTGCTGGCTAACAGCTCATCTTGTTGACCTCCTGAGCCCACTTAGCCAGTTGGTTTGCAGCTGGTGCTGTTGGATGCAGTTAGTCTGGCACAAGACTTTGCATTCGTACTTGTTAAACTTCATGAGGTTCTTACCAGCCCATTCTCCCAACTTTTTGAAGTCCCTCAAAATGGCAGGCCTGCCCTCTAGTTGCCAGTTACTGCCCTTTGTTCTACCCCCACCCCTGTTCCTCTAGGATTAGAGTAGAGATAAGATGACTTGATCTCTAGTTGGCCAGGACAGTTTTGGAAAATAAGTCTTTGTGCCGTAGTCTTCTGAGACACTCTTGTTCTGGATTTTAGGGAAATTTCTGACCTTTCTGTCCAATTCTGACCATTTCTTTCTCCTTCATTCAAGCTGTAGTCTTAGAAACTTACCCATTCTCAGAGCCGTGGAAGGAGATGAACCCTATTTTCATTGGGTTATGTGATTTGGTACACAGCCATGTCCCTCACAGATCGCAACCTTCCCTCCCTGATCTAGACATAAAAATTGTATGAGTGCTTTTAGACAGTTAAGACAGTTCCAGAACTGCTTTAACTAGTTGTCCACTTTCAGTTGTAAAGTTCAGTTATTTCAGAAAGTGTATTATTTCTTTACTTGAAATCTGATTTAGAAATAGGACACTTTTAAAGTGCCTTTTTTCTGTCATAGTTGTGGAGAAATTTCTTGTCTGCCATAAAATGGAGAGCTGTGCATTGTAACAGTTTTAATTTAATTGGGAGCCCTTCTCATTGCTGTCAGGATTCTTGAGACTTCTAAACTGTCAGTTTAATTCAGTTTTGGTTTACAGTGGACCAGATAAAGAGATTCCTGATTGAGACTGTAAATGAACAGCAGCTCTAGAGCTTTTTCTTTCTGAAGACCAGAAATAGTTTGGGATCTGTTCTGTCTCTATGAAACATCAGAATGTTTTCTTGATTTCACTTCTCTCTCTCTCTGTTTCTTTTAAATTTCATTTATCTTTTCAATGCCTGTGCTGCTTAGTTCTCATTTGAAATTGTAATCCTTTTTTTAGCACTATATTAAATGTAAAGATAAATAAGACCTCATTATGAAGATGATATAAGTGGAGGGGGAAAAAAGAAAAGCAACATCCAAGCAGAAATTGTACTGGTAGCCATTTTAATTACTGTTAAGTATTGCTTTTCTATAAGAAAAAAAAATTAATGAAATACATTTGTACATACATGTGTGTTATTGTCTGTGTTCTTTTCTAATTTTATTTTACAGTGGCCCTAACAGAGGACATTATATTGCAATAGTGAAGAGTCATGATTTTTGGTTGCTTTTTGATGATGATATTGTTGAGGTAAGCTTTGTGTAACCCTGGACTTTTTTCTCATACCAACCAGAGTGCATGTACCCACTTTGTGTATATGATTACTTAAAGTAAAAGGACTGGTATACTAATGAAAAGAGGGTTCAACGCCCGTCTAAATGAGCAAAAACCATGAGTGCAGAGCTGCACCTTACCATTTGACTGTACAATACTTTGAATTGCATTTTTTTTTTATACTTCCTAAAAGAAGCTTCTTGGTTTATGGCCACTGTCCTTCACCTTTGTTTAATAAGCAGTTCCTGTGGCCAGAAGACAAGGCAAATGAAGATACAGATAAATTGGGTTTACTGAAACTCTTTTCTGAGGGCAATATTTTGGAGCAAGCTGTTTGTTCATATTTTCTAGGAGCTTATGATTTAATGGAATGGATCAGTCTGGTAGTCTGTTTTGTTGAGTATCCTGGATTGTTTCAGACAAAGGTGTAACAAATATCAAAATAGGAAGAAACGTCTGATTTTTGAGATTTCACCCTAAAATTTAAAAGTTAATCCCTGAAACAGGAGCCTTTTGCCTCTGGTGGTATTTTTGCTAATATTAGACATGCTTCCAGGAATTCTTATGATTAAAAAAAAAAAAAAGGTTTCTAACTAATTTCTAACTAATTTCTTGGAACAGCAGAATTCCCTTCAGTTTTGACTTTGTCATCTCCCTGTTTCGTCAGTTATCTTTTACTCTTTATTGAGAGAAAGAGCAGAAACTGCTGGTGTCCTTATATCATCTCAGGTTTTTTGCTTGTTCTGTCATCTTCCTTTTTCCCCCCTTGTCTATGCTTATGCATGAACAGAAGTATGATTGTGCTGTCCAAGTCCTTTTCCTGACTTTATTTGAATTAATTAAATATATAATATGAATAGTTTACATTTTCCTTACAATACACAATAACTGCATAATTGTAAAGAAGAAAAATGAGTGAGACAGGTATCGGACGTACATTGTTAATTGGCCCGATGAGTCAAGGGTATTGAACAGTTCTTCTCTCCAAGCCACATTATGGACAGTTTTTCACACAGGAAATGACAAACATGGAAACATTCGGAGCTACTGGGAAAGTAGAAGGATTGCCTCTGCGTCTTATCAAGATACATAGTAAATTGAAATGTCTTGATAGGGTCAAAAATTCACTTTCTTCCAGGGAAAACAGAGAGAGCTGTAGTAGATCTCATATCATTTCACAAACATGAGGGACAATCTCTCCAGTTCCAAAGCAGTAACACCTGGCAGTAATGTATTTTTTTTTTCTCTCTTGGCCCTTCTGAAGAGGAAGGAAAGAATATTTTTGTTCTTAGATCTAAAAGATCTCATTGACATTTAGGCCCATGGTTCATCAAGTTGGAATGGCTCACTCCTTCCCGAGAGAGGTTTTAGTCCAAATAATGGGAATGATATTAAATAAAATCTGCCTAAGTGAAGGAAAAATTATCTTTCCACCTTTTTGTTGTTTGTAGCCTATTGCCCTTGATTTAGAATGTGGCAAGAGAGCTTGCTTTCAGTTTCTTTTGGAGCTGAAAATTATGACATTGAAAACCAGACAATACTCTTTTCATCTTCTTAGCAGAAGTTTTCCATCTTTCCACAAAAATCTTGGTTATAGGAGGTTTGCCAAGGTAACAGGACCACAGGCAAACATTCTGTGTGAAAAACATAAAAAATGGTAGCCTTCATTCTCTGCCTTCTTATTCTCCCCTGCGCTTGATTGGCTTACACAGCTTAGATTTAGAAATGATAGTCTGTACTTATATTGTTCATAATGAATTTAAAGTCTCAATGGGATATTGTTGTGTGAAATTCACACAAGCAATGCATGTGAGGTTGCGCTCATAGTAGGTTCACTTAACACTTAAAAATTTATATATAAAATTTATATATCCGCTGTCTTCTGTGCAGTTGATGGCAGAGGGGAAATCAAAATGTACCAAGTTTAAAAATTATTTGGATTTTACTACTTTATGTAATTATGTGAAAGTTATTTTTGTTTGACAGTAGTTTTTAGAGTGGAACTTAATGTCCTGTGTATGTTATGCAAGATAGTCTTACTTCAAATATTTGGGTTTTTACATACAGAAAATTGATGCACAAGCTATTGAAGAATTCTACGGGTTGACATCAGACATCTCAAAGAACTCTGAGTCTGGCTACATCCTCTTCTATCAGTCTCGGGATTGAGGGGGAACTGTAGGGAAGAGAGTTTTTTGTGCCTCACATCTTCTCTATCTTGGAATGGAGCAAGCACTGAAGAAAAGGAAAGCAGGGAGCTCCAGGGGCAGTAGCACACTTTGCACACAACTAAGCAAAGAGTTCGGGATTCTTAAAACCTTTGTATCATTTTCATTTTATTTGCTCAGGTATCATGCTGACTACACATCTCCACTGCATCCCATAAGCAAAAAGAAAGATACCAGCCACTCTTGCAGGAGCTTTCTGTTAGGTAATACTATCTCTATGGTCCTAATTCAAAGCCCGTTAAGGTCACTGGAGAAACCTTTCATGGACTTCAGTGGAATTTGAATCAGGTTCTAACTGCACTGCCAGACTGGTGCAATAGGAGCATTAGAAATCTGTATTTTATACAGACTTCGTGTATAAAAGGTAAAAGACTCTTTGTGAACTTAGTTTCCTGTGCTTAAGTTTAAAAGAATGAGGTTGGGAGGGTTAACATGTAAGCAAGAAGATATATCTGGGCCCAACACAATTGCCTTCTTGATGGTAGTAGTTTAACTAAAGATATAAACTGGTGTCAGGGAGGCAAGTATGTTTTGCTTCTCTGAAGAAGCTTATGTTATTTATAATGTATGATCGGGAACAATCAGTCAGGATTATGGCTTTTAATCTCCGTACGGGGAAAGATTTGGTTTATAATAGTTTATTTTTATTTATAAATTATTGTAACTTAGGATCTTGTGTATTGTCCTTTATTCTAACAAGTATTGGAAATGTTATATATTAATTTGAATTAAAACTAACTACGTTTAAATGTTAAAGAAGAGCCACTATAAATTCTAAAAACAATGCCTACAATGTCTGTAAAAAATGAAGAACACAGAAGAGAGATTTCCTTCTAGAGGAACTGGTATCTAAGTGAGGTAGTTCAATTAAATTAGAATACGCTCTTTCCATTAATCAGTGAAAAAAAGTGATCAAACTATTACACAGAAGACTTTAAGAATGCGTATCTTAAGAAAATGGTGGTGCAGTGGTGGTATACTGGTCTTTATAGTTCTTTAATAATTTGTTAACGTTTCATACTCTAATCAAGTTAGAATGATTTGGATCAAAGTAAACCATTTTCAGAATATTATTCCCTCTCCTAAAAATGGATCCACTTCTGTTCCCAATGGCATGGGTTGCTATCTTAAAAACCACTCAAGGTCGCAAGTATAAATTATGTCTGAGTAATAAAAAGAAATAGGCTTGGAATTTCATGAGACTGAAGATACCACATTCCTTTAAAAGTAATAACACTTAAGTTCTGTAGGTGAAAATTTCTGAAACTAAGCAGTTTACCTTACTTTATGAAACAGCATTAAAAATTAAATCTTGGCAAAACACCTGATCTGTAAGAAATGTGAACTATTGTGATTTGACATTCTTCCACTTACCAGTACGTTGTCTGACAGTAGCTGAATGTAATTTCTGGAAAGTCATGGGATGTGCATTCCAGATTATGGCAATCAGGTCTTGGATGTCCTTGTCACTCCCTCTTCAGCTAGTGATTTTTACCTTATTGTAATTTTCTAAGGTTATTTTATTGATACTGTTAAAACTTTTAAAAAGAATGTCTCCTGTCTGCTGCTATAACTGACTATTTACTTACCTGTATCTTTTAGCTCAGGAAATGACTTCACCTATTCACTCAGTTGAACAAATCTTTAACAGGGTCACTAAATAAATTGGGCTATTTAGCAACTGTCATACTGTAACAAATTGCTTTTGTAAAATGCGAAGTTTCTAAAGCCTTGGTTTGGCTGTAATTCTTTTATAGACAATTATGTATCATGATTAAACTACCAGCATTGTAAGCACAGCTTAAATATTGTGGGAGATGCAGAAAATGTCATTGGATTTTTCTTAAAGGATTCAAATAATTCTAAAACATTTTTTCAGCTTTCAGTAGGAAAAGGGTTAAGGGGTGAATCAGTTGGATAATGGTGCAGTTAGAAGGATGAAGTCCTTTGCATACTAAAGGTACACTATTGTAAAAGAACTGTCACATTGCTAATGGTCTTTTTTTTTCTTTTTTTCTTTTTTTTTTTTTTTGGGTGTAGTTAAAAGCTGAGGCTAGTTGCTAAATATTTTATACCCGAACAAAATTTAAAACATTTTGTTGTATTACTGGTTTTACTCCTGTAATGTATTTTTATAAGATACTGACTTTTATTTTGTATAGGGGTTTTGAGATAGTATTCCAAATTATATATTTCATTTTTCTTTTAGTGCAGCTGAAATAATTGTAAGTTCTTAATTAAACTGGTATCACAAACTACAACTTAAAGAAAAAAAAAAGAAAAAAGGCAGGGAAGTACAAAATATAACTGATTGGTATGTAAAACATTATAGGATTTGTTCTTGGCTGTAATACAGTGGGGAATGTGGGAAGGTCGTCAGTTGTTGTAAATGGTGGAAATAATTTGCCATGTAACTATGTAAATGTTAATTGGGACTACAGTCCCCTATTTTGTATATTGGAGCAAAAAACTTCTATTAAATAAAGTATGTTCTCTAAAGGTAAGTATTGTATCCTTTGTGGAGCCCGAATGGTCAGTCAGCTGCCTTTTGTGCTTTTCAGTGTTTTCAAACCTAAAAAGTATCTGGACTTTCCTGTATTAAGCTAGCTGCCCTGAGCCATGGAGGGAGAAGTATGTTTAAATACACTGCATTATGTATCTTTATAGATATGTTATTATGAAAATAGTTTGGTGGCAGCCATATTTTTGGTGGTATACTTCTCTAGAATTAGTTTTTAAGGAAGTTGTTGGTTTCTGAGGTAGAGGAAAAGGGACTGTTTTGAAATACTGTTCTTTCTTGACTTCCATTTCCTAAAAAAAAAATCTGTACCTTGCTATAAAATATGCAACTGAATTACCTAAGGGATTTCTTGGATTGCCACCTTGTGGGAGGGAAAACAGAAGGAAAGAAAAGTAGTAATGTTTACAGCACTAACATAAGAGAGAGACTGACCAAAGAACGGGCATCCAGCATCAGAAGAAAAAGATGCAGCTGGTTACAATATCCATGTATATTTTAGTATCAAGTCATTCTTCACTTGGAGTATACACTACTGTTTGTAATGAATATATGTACTTACGGTTTTACAAACAGTTTATACCCTGCCATATTTGTAGTTGTGACGCCCACATCCATAGCCTTTAACTGCATGAAAATAGTGACTTTTAGGTGTTCAGGTACATGTATGAATGGTTAAACTGAATTGTGTTTTCAGAAGTTTGTCATAAATCAGATTGCTTATCTTTAGGTGACATTCAGATGTTAGCACATAGGGATTTGATGCCACTTCAGATCTTCTGCCATACCCTTTGACATCTGCATAGGACTGGCAGGTTTAACACAAGATGCACAGATCATCTGCATTCTTCTGGAGCAGCAGCTTGAAGCCAGACAGGACATCCTGGCTTGTTCCCCATGTCTGTCTCAGTGTTTCCACAAGCACTGTTGCATATGCATTATTTGGATCATATACAGATGAAAGTCTGTATAGCTTGGTTACTTTTTTTGTGGTGATGTTTGTAAAGTTTAAAACCTGAAGTATCTGAGGCCCCTAGTTACTTTCATAATTCCCTTATTAAAACCAAAGGAACTTTATCTCGTGCCATTTGATCCGGTCTCTCAGCTGTGGGTTTAAGATGATCATGTATACACTTACTATTAAGCTCATCCTTGTAACTAAAAGAAATTTTGATATGTGAAATCTTCAGTCTTCATTTACAAGAACTTACTTAGCTTTGTTTCTTCTTGCCTTTTTCTACAGAAATTTCCAATTGCCCTTGCCAGAAAAATCTTAACTGTGTACAGTTAATGTCATAAACAGATCCTCATAACTTTCTTCATAACTGTTCGTTCAAAATTAGTAGTTGTCCCTTAGTGTAGTATACCTCCACAACATGGATTGTGGAAAGATAGGGGTGAATTCTCTTATACACAAAGCTTTGGCTACTTATACACATGAAGAGGTGACATCTTTTTTTCTGTTTAACTGCTGACTTTGTTCAATGACAGAATTCAGCTTGGGCTGAAAGACTGAGCGGGAACTTTCAGAAAGTGTTGAAAATGCATCAACAACTGAGGATGCCAGAAAAGGTTGGGTGGTGGTTTATTTGTTTGGGTTCGGGTTGTTTGTTTTGGGTTTGGTTTTTTTTTTTCATTTTTGGGTTAGTTGTTTGGGTTTTTTTAATTTGCCTGAGAGCAGTTATTTGAAACTAGCATGTCATCCCTTTAGATGTATTCGTAGATTAAACCAGCAGTACATGTATCTCTTCAGTTACCTTTATCTGCAAGAGGAGACAACTTCATTTCAGTACATGTTAATAATCTGTGGGTTGCAGTATTACATTGTATACAGATACTTTTATGACTTTTTTTTTTAAAGTTTAAATAATCCAGATACAGTTTGTTTGCTTTCAAAGAGTGGCTTTACAGTCTAAGGTGTCCACTTTTTCCCCCATGTTTGTCTGGGTTGATCTTAAGTTTGTGTGTCTTAGAAATTCAGCCTTTGTTTTGTCTCTTGATAATGCAATATGCACATTTACAGTTTCTGTCTTGGAAGGCTTCAAAGTCCTCTAACCTCTCACAGCATAACAGGAGATGTATAATACATTAATGTCTTTACATGCAAGCCTCCAAGTACTCAATTATTACTGAAATTAATATTCTACATAGTCTGTATTCAAGGGTTGTTCATTTTGCAGCAGCTTTGCTACTGATTGTTATAAATGAACTACACAAGTCAACTACCATGCAAACAAACACAGGCTTCATCTTTTAAATACAGAGATCACTGGAATGTGTTGTTTCCTGGCTTAATGATAGAGTGTGGTGAGGCAGAAATAAACTTGCTTTGGTCTATATTCAAAAATGTCTGCAAAATTTTCTGCCTCTTACCTTTTTTTTTTTTCTTAAGTGAGTTAATTTTTAGGCTAAACCTAAGAATCTGCTATTATAGTTGATGAATCCCTTTGGGGGAACTTATGTAAGAATGTGTTGGATATATAAGAAGGAGTGTTTGCAGACATCGCCCATTCTTAAATGAATTGAGTAATATCTTCCAGTTTCTTCCCAAAAGTATAAATAAATTATATTCTTTCTTTCCTTCTAATGGCTTGTGATTGCTGCCTGCATAAGAGATTGTAAGGGCTCAGAAAAGGGCAAGGTACTTTCTACCTAGCTCTTTGTATGGAACTCATGTTGGCAGCATTAGGGAGCTTGTAATTACAGAAGGATCATCAGTTGTCTCCTTGATCTGCATTCCGCAGGTGATGTAATCCGGCAGGGAAAACGCACAGAAGGATCTGTCGGAGAATATGGAGAAGTAGCTTTACAATTACTTACTAACACACTAGGTATAAAAGCAGTGTTTCCCAAAAAGAAAAAATACTACATTTAATGCAGATTTCTGGTGTTTGGAGAATTTAGGGGATGCTCAAAACATCCTGCCATGCTAGGCTTTTGTTGCTTATTGAAGAGTCATGCCTTTATGTGTATGTTTAATTTGTTATTTAAGCCTGTATTTGAAATGTCCATCTGAACACAAATTTGTTAGTTTGATATGATTGTATTAATGAGTGCTACTCCAGAAACAATTTATGCATATGTGTCAATTAAATGGAATATAATCTTCTAATCGTCTGATCTACAAAGCATTTTCAGCTATTCACTAGGATTCATTTCTGTATTTTCTGTTACTGATTTTAAGTTAGAAAAAAATTGAAGATCTCCAAATATTTTATTAGCATGCTATATTATGAAGTGATTCAATATCCATGGACGCCTGAAAATCTCACTGCTGTCAAGTATCGGCTATTCAGGATTTGAATGTCATCACATCATAACAAGTTGATATGCATCAACTGCTTTGAGCTGTGATCGTTACGTTATTTCAACTCTCACTAAATGTTGCTTTATTGTAATGGCTGCTTTAATCAGCTCTCATGAGATGTGCTAACGACATTCAGCTCGAGTTACATGCTTGCATGCGTGTGCATTTATTTGTGTTTCTAGAAGCTTATTATCCTAATGTTATGTCACGTCAGTCTTCTCTCTGAATCTTTCGTGTCAAGGAAGACTGCTGATACACAGCTACAGGCAATGTTTGCTAAATTACTGAGCTGTGTTTCAGAGATGAGATCAATGTTTAAGATTTTTGCACCGAAACTATCTGGAGCTTTTTCTCTTATAATCTTCGTGCTTCTCTGCTGAAAGTACTCCTCAATATCACAAACATTCCTTTGGAGTCATGGGATTGAACAAATACAACCTTGATGTACCCCTTTCTTCCTCTTTTAAGGACACTCTGAAAGGCATTCAACATTTCTCCCTAAGATTGTTACACAACCAGAAACATATTTGAAAAAGGAAGCATTTGGTTTATAGAAGATGATACCCTACAGATTATTTTTGAGTTTGCTTAGGATTCAGTGTGGAGGCATGGAGATATTACACAGAGATCTATTAGAACGAGTGGCAGGTTGTGTTAAGACCCGTTAGGAACTAGATATCAAGGAGGTATCAGTGTGTTTGCTAATCCCGATGTATTCTAGCAGGACCCAAATTTTGCAGAGCAGCCACCGAGAACCTTCAGTCTCTATCTAGAGAAAAACTGCATTCAGCAGGACTGTGCTTGCTAAGCATATGCAAGGCTCTGAGATTGGCCACTGCTCCTTTTCATTCCTTTTTTTGGATAAAATGGAGACCAGTTTGAAGATACAATTTTGATATGTATAGACTATGTATTCACTCACTTTTTTTTTTTTGTGATAAAATTCTGGTAACCTTTTCTGAATTGCGGAGTATTAGGGGGAGGGTCTACAGGTTGAGATCAAGAAATATGTTCCACACATCTATCACAACAGCAATTATCCTCTTTTTTTCTATAACGTATAGAAAAATTCGTAATTCACCAGAGGAGAAATGAGACAAAAGTGACTATTGTTCCTAAACTGTCTCTTGTCTTTTTTCATTATGAGATTGTGTGCAAGTTAATATGTATTTGGGGGAAAAAAGGTTAAAAAAGAACTTGGGCATGTAAAAAAAATACAATGCATGATAATTTAGTGCTTCAGTGAGTAAGAGTAATTGTTAAAGAATATAAAGCAGCAAAAAATTGCTTTTGGCCAAATTTGGTAACTTTTGAAAAGAAGACTAACTATCATACTGAAAGCTTATTAATAAGGATTAGAGTGAGATTAAAAAAAACCCAGAACCTTGAAATCTTCTAAAAACAATGACTGTCCTACCAGACTGGAAGAAAAAAAAAGATAGAAAAAGCTGTTTTTGCGGGCTGATAGGAGCGGTCTGTATTACACAGATTATCAGCCTGCACTGTGAGCCTGCATGTCCAAAAAATGGCATCTCCTGCTGTTTATGCTGTATGTCAGATACATCTACATACATCAGAAGACACATCTGTTCATTCAGTGGAAGACGTCCGTAAAGAATGTACCCATGATAACAGTTACAGCGCATGAATATTTGTCTTTAACTGCACAAGTATCAGCTTCCATTTTGGAAATTGAGAAGGAATAATGTGAAAATACAGCTGCCACGTGTCCCAAAAAAAGAGACATCTTGGGTTTATGGGGATGTTGAGTGTCATTCTCCAGAGTCCTGAATAGTCCAGTCCTGCTGTGGTGTTGCCTTCAAGAAAACGTGTGTGCTTCAGAGAGCTGCCACAAATCTTCCCCGGAGGATGCCTGCCTGCCTGCCGCTTACTCCCCTGTGATCTAGCACTGCAGCCCACTGTTGAATTTGGCACTGTGCCCCCTACATGAAGTGCACATAAAAATTCTGTCTTATAAATCATTCCTTTCAAAATTAGAGGTAAGGCTGGGTAGAAGGCTGCATAAGCTGGTTGCCTGCTCCTCCACTTGTGTGCCACAGGTACAGCAGCTTCTAGGACTTACGCATATCCCTGGTGGGTTTTATATTCAAGTCATCCTCGTTCTAACCTGCTCTGTGTGGTGGTTTCTAACTGCGGGGCATTTAGCATCTGCTCATGAAGATTATCTCATTAAACAATGATCTGACCCCAATTTCCATTGCTGGCAGGGCATGGATAGAAAGCGCTTCCTGACGTTTCATGGCTGTTTACGTAAGTACTAAGAGCAGCACTGCATTTTCCATTTAGTTCCCTCAAGGGCTGGATAAGATTGTAGGGGTCAGCACGCAGGGAGATTACAAAAATTTGATTAATCATTAAATTTAATAGGAGTTATGTATTTTAAGTACCTTTGTTGATAAGGACCACAGATAGTGTAGTTCAAAAGCTATAGTAATTCCTGTGGAAGCAAGGAGTGCTGAAAGTTTGTGGTCTTGAATATCCAAGAGAACAAACCTTCCAAGTGCTCTGTAAGAGCATATAGACCCTCAAAAGGCAACAGCACTCCCTGAGCATTGTCTTGGAGATGCCAATTCAATGCAAATGTTGGTGAAATGAAAAGTAATGAAGCATTTTTCCCATCTGTAAGGAAGGTCTACATGAATTGTCAGGCTGGAGATGTTTTTCACTGAAAATTAGTTTGATGTTTTGTGATTAATAATTTACTGAAATACTTCTCATAGATGATAAAGTTAGGTGAATTAAAGTTCTAAGTCTCCTTATATCAATGCTGGTTTCCCATTGTTGCTGTTATTTTTTAAATTATAGTAAGGAAGATGTGGAGATTAGAAGTCAGCTGTCACATTAGCATTCCATTTATTTGGCAGATTGGTCTGTTGTGGATGTCTAGATAATTATATGTAAATCACTGACTCTTGCTAATGGCCAACTTGAGGGTTTTTTCCCACAAATCTGTCAGTTCTTGAATGTTTCTCCTAAAGCATGAGGAGGAATTAAAAAACATTTTGACATACTCGTGCAAATGTAAGCTGAATGTAGACATGCAAATGCTTAAACTCTGCGGTATCTAAATATGGATGTTTTCAAACTGCTACTTTTATACTGGAAAACAGGCTACATATTTAAAAACAACAACTTTTGAAATGCAAGTGCCTGAAGCTAATCATCTCAATATGATTTAAAATTCTACTTGTCTTCTGAATATTTTCTCAGTGTTAACAGTAAAAGTCCCCTAAAATTAAAAGGAGCTACATAATCTCAATGTCTTTGGAAAGATCATTTTAATGTAGATGCCTAATACAGAGTTGGAAGCCTAACTTTTTACATAGAATTGACAATTTTGGCCTGATTTATTAATAGAAATCTTCAGTAGCTTCACATAAGGTAAAGAATCCATCTCATGGATGGTGGTGAAAATCTACAGTTCCATATAATTGAAAAGAAATTTTTGCATTATTAAATCCTACTTTTCTTATTATCACTGGAGCTAGTAATAGCAATCATCAAAGCATTAGGAATGTTCTAAGTGTGGAATAACAGCATAGCATATTAAAACCTATGTGAGCACAGATTTGTGTTTATGGGTGATTAATGCTATTCATACAAAAATACTAACACCAACAGCAGAGCTTTCACATACTAAGTGTGGGAGAGAAGCTCTATCTTCTTTAAATAGTCTTTTGAAAGCAGTCTTTGTTCATAACTTTGCTGTGCTCAGTTAATTGCACAAATCTTTCACCAGAATTTAATCTAGTCTCATTCAGATACCATTTGGGGCTTGCAGAAAACATTCACAATAAATTTGGATTCCTTTATAAACTCAAATGAATGAGTTTCAAACTAAAACTGAGTTGATGAATTCAGTCAAACAGTTATGATTAGTTCATTCACGGTTCACTAATAGCTCTCTTATTACATATAGAATTTTAAATCTTCAGAACTGAATTAATAATACTTGGAGAACTGTGCTTATTCTGTTTTTTTACGCTGTTGACCTTAAGTTTTTGGTTTTGATAAGCATACATGCTATCTGAGAAGAAAAACCCCCTTCTATGGAATCTAATCAACTAAGTTACATATTTATGTAAATATATACATGTAATTCTGTGAAACTGTGTATGTCTTTCATAAAATACTGAAATAAACATTTTTGATGATCCTGATTTAATACAGTGCAGTTCTGAGCTACGGAATGGCTGGCTAACTGGAGGGTTTGGGGTTTTTGTTTTGTAAATTATGCTTTGGTTGCTGGATGTAAATATTGGCCTTTCCTTAATGCCTGTCTTGTGCTTGAAGAGCCCTGAGAATAAAAACTAATTTTGGTGTTCCTGTTGCTGGATTAGAACTGGTAAGCAAACAGAAATACTGGCCGCTGTACAAAATATGTGTACTCAGTGTCATACAAACTGTGATTAGTGTTGCCCCGTATTACTCAAGAACAAGGCAAACTGAAACACTATGGTTATGGAACAGATTTATCCAAATTCATGATTTCTTGAAAAAGCAATTGAAGGTTCACCCTGGGACTAACCGTCAGTGGCTCCCAAGCGGTCCCATTGGGATGTCCTGTTACCTGGGCTCCAGGTATGGCTCTGGCTGTCTTGTTGGAGGAAAAATGTGACACTGTCTCAGGATTCAAACACTCTCATTAAACCAGTCCTCCCAAGGCAACGCCACATACGATATGTGCTAAGTATTTGATTGTCATCAGGAATTTCACTGATGACTAATGGTGTATTAGGGACTTTTTGTTTTAGAGTGCTGTTGTGAGGAGAAGTGGTTGCATTCATGTCAGTGATACATGCTTTTAAAAGCAGGGCTGCACGAGCAGCTTTGTTGGAAAGTGGAATCTAGTTCTGTTGAAACATGTTTCTCTTTCGGTGTCAAAAATGAAATCCAGCAATTTGCTTGGGCAAACAATGGGATTGCAGGAGGGAGCTTTGGAGAAGTTCCAGCTTGTTGAGCAGGCAGTGGGCCACCTACCAAGCCGCACCCATCACAGCAAACGTTAACACCCGGCGCTTTGAGCCTGGTGCGAGCTTCCAGTAAGATACTGGCTCAGATCCATCGTGCTACTCCTGGTCTTCAGAGCGCCAACAGAATGTGCCTCAAATTTCTCAAATCCCATCCTTCTCTCTCTCATTAGTCTCGACAGAATGGAGATCACCAAACCGTCAAGGGCCAGGGTAAAATCCACTAGTGGGGTATGGCACTTTCTGAAGAGGGTCAGCTCCTATTATATTTGTGCAGGTGTGTCTTCAGAGCTACAACTGGGTAGGAATTTTCCAGCAAAGATAATTTTGTCAGAAATCAGTGAGTTGTGAAAACTGAAATGCTTTGTGGGAATGTCATTCACCAATTTGTGGTGAACCAGCTGCGGAGGGAAGAGAACAATCGGTTTGCTTGCCTCCCAGGTCATCGGACAGGTTTATGGGGAGCCCAGATTTCAGGACTTGGGCATAACTTTGTGATGTGAACTCTTCAGTAGCAGGAGATCCCACCTGACTGAGTCCTTAGCCCACCAGGCTACTGGGTAGTCATGAGGGTTTAAGACAACATATCTGAGGCTGCTGTGATTGTTTAAGGTCTTCACATGCTACAGTGGCTTCAGAATAAGCATTTGGGTGTTGCTGCGTATACACCAGGAGGTTGGATTAAGATTGCCTTCCTCCCATTTCTACCCTTTGCATGCTCGACGTTACAAACTTGATAATATTCACTGGAGTTTGTAGCTTTCTGGATTTTAATGAAAGGCAAAAGGGAGAAACAAGGGTATCTTCTTGTGTGGATAATTTATCAGTCCTTAGAAGGAATGGAAACTTCAGATCTGTCTAAAAAACCTGGCATTTGAGCTAACAGAGCAAGAGATAGAACGGTTATCTTCTGAACAGTTTGGTATGAAAAGATGAGTCATATGAGGTTGCAAGTGGGCTTCACAGAGACTTTCTGAAGAAAATACGTGACCTTGGAGCAAGCTTCTGACTCCCCAGGCTGGAGGAGATTGTTTCCCACTTAACCCTCTGTTGTCTCACACCTGCCCATGGCAAGTTTTTTTAGTTGCTTTCCCATGCCACCCTCTTGTTTGCTTTTAACTCTGGGGAATTAAACAGTTGGTTAGTGAAAGAGCAGGAGTTATTCCGTTCCCAAAGCTGTGTTCAGACAGCATCTGTGGTCAGACCAGCTTGCTCAGGGCTTTCTCCATTTGGGTCTTGAAAATGCCCAAGGCAGAGACTCTACAACCTCTCTGGGCAACCTGTGCTTGACTCTCCTCGATGTGGAAGTTTCTCCTTGCGAGTCTGAACTTCTCTCTCTTCAATTTATGATGATTATCTCTCATCCACCCACCACGTACCACAGAGAATAGCCTGGCTTCCATTTTCCATGTTTTAAAACCAAAGAACTATTATTACTTAATGTGACCTCTTGTATATCTCTATTGTGTTTGCATGGCAAGGTTTTGGTAGTGGGGGGGTCACAAGAGTGGCTTCTGTGAGAAGCTGCTAGAAGCTTCCCCTATGTCCAACAGAGCCAATGCCAGCCGGCTCCAAGACAGACCCGCCGCTGGCCAAGGCCATCACTTATTTGAACTTGGTACCCTTCTCTCTTGCTGCATTCACACTTCTCGTGTTACCTCATATGTGGTCAGTCTGAACCAGCCATTTCTTCCCCTCCCATCTGACTAGTCTCTCCTTCCCCATTCTTGCCTTCACCTCACTCTCCCTGAATCTGGTCCCAATTTCTTTGTGTGTGTGAGTGCCAGTTTCCGTATTACCTGCTCCCCAACTCCCAACTCTACCCTGCGTCTCAGGGCGGATGTCTGCACCCACACAGTTCTGCTCTCCATTCCTCCCTCTGCCTTCCTCATCCTCGACTCCCAGCCTGACTCGTCCCACCAACTCTAGTCCTGCTCTCCTCTTGCTCTCTCTCCCTCCTCCTCTGGCGTTGTTCTCAGACGTGTTCCCTCTGCATTCAGACTAGAAGTGCTTGGTCCCTCCTTGCCTGCGCTCAGCAGCAGGATGCTTCTGCTGCAGATTCAAGCCTAACCCCCAATGCCGGCATTTGGCTTGTAACCCATGAGTCCCATCTTTGAGACCTGCAGATTCACAGACTCAAGGTAGACAGAATTCTCCGATTCTGTGATTCTAGTCCGTATAACCCGGGGTTACCCTTCGCCAGGGCCTGAGCAAGGCTGCCTGCCAGAGGACACTACCACTTACTCTGTTTTCAGCCTGGATACCCCTTCTGTGCAGTGTTTTTGTCGTACTAAACAAAAGCTATGTGCTTTAGTTCCAAGACTCCCCACCTATCAGTGGTCTGTTCCTAAACTCTGTCTGCACTCTGGCTTGGACAACCATGTCAGCTTAATTTTCCTAACAAAGTCACAATACCTTTTCCTTCATCTCCATTTCTGTCTAGTATGAGTGCTCTGCTTAAAATTCAGTCATTTGTAAACTAAAAGCGTTGGCAAGATGACTTCACTTCATTATCTTCTTCCTCAGCAAAATTATCCTTGAAACTCACCTGTAAAGTCATCTGATGTACTGTGTCTGCTGCTAATAATATCCTCATTTTCTCATTTTCTAATTTTAAACTTGCACCTCTCACATCCATTTATATCTTCCAGCGAGTTACTGTGTTATCCTTAAATTGTAGGGAGGACCAGGCTATTACCATCTGTTTGTACAGCATGAGTTCAGTGGGTCTGGGGCCCTATATGCTGGGGAAGGGCAATCCTAGCAATCGTTACGTATGGAGGATATTAGACACTCAAATAGGAGGCATTCATTACTGTTGAGCTCAGATTCATACTTGTATGCTCCGTGACAGTGATGGAAAATACATTTTTTTATTTTGTGATGCTATTAGTTAAATATTATTTCTAATTCCTTTTTTTTTCCTCCTTTGGTGGTGGTGGTGATTTCCATCTGCCGTGGGATTCCTCATTCTCAGCTCCATGTAAAGCTTTGCCATTTTCATCTTTTGTCCTGCGTAGGGTTTCCTGCTGCTGTAATTAAGCCATGACGGTGGAGGCTGGGGACATCGAGGAGGGTCTCCCGGGGAGGCAGTGGGGTGCAGTGCTCTGGCCACGCTGCTGCCATCCCCGGCTTCAGGACAGGGCGGCTTGCCCAAATAACGTCACCCATGAAACCCAGCAGATGCTGAGTAAGGCAAGGAGGAAAAACCATGCTAAAACAAACAGTTACAACAGCTTTACTGTATACGGTGTTGTACTGCTGCTGGGTTTAACAGCAGGCCTGTCTCATCTCTTCTGCAATAACAAACCGAGCTTGCTAAAGGACCGCTTTGTGCCTAAGGAAGAGCGTGCGACCAGCGCTGAGAATGTCTGGTTTCTGTTGACAAGTAATGAGAGGATGCAGGATGGATCCCTCAAAAGTTGTGTCTTTGTGTTCGTGACGGGAATGAGTTGTTATCATCCAAACAACACTCCAGTTCTACGCACTGGTTTTCAACTAAGAGAAATGGAGTTTTCCCAGTTCCTTGCTTACGGGATGCTGCTGCTCCTGCCTTAGGCGACAGCTGCCTCTCCGGTCTGCTGCTACGGAGGCTCCCCTGGGACCGCTAACCACTGCCTCGGGGGGCACGTCTCCCCAGCACCCCCCACCTCCCTTTTCCTTGTCAAAATATCAGCTCTTGTCCCCCCCAGGGGAGGTGAACAGCTTAGCAGCAAGGCAAAAAGCATCAGAAACAAACTCTCGAGGAAGGGTTTTATAAACATCATAGTACTAATTCTTTACAGAACGGCATGAGGCTGTAATCAGGAGTAATGAGAGGAGGTGCAGTTCCAGCATGCCGCTAATTAGGTACTAAAAACCTGAGCGCAGTTGCCAGCACCTCTCTCTCTCCAGTGATAATTCAAAATGCGGTATTCCTTCCCTGACAAATCCCCCTTGATGAATAAATAAAGTGACATTTTGTTGTAATCACCTAAAGTTATGGCAAAACCCATTCGCTTTAAGCTGTTACACACCTAAGAACAGTCTCTGGCAAAGTCAAGAGGACTCATTCCAATTACACTGAAACATGAAAATATATTGCTATCTTTTTTATAAACAGTTACTGAAAATTGCACTTTTTATTTCCCCACAGCCGATGGCCGTAACGCTGCTTCCTCGCTTGGCCGGGCTCCAGCCCCAGCCTGTGCCGCGTGCCTGCTGTGGCTTGTTTGGGAAATCAGCTCCCGAGCTGTATTTTATCCCTCCAGCTGGTGCCTGTGCAGCATTACTGTAGGGATGTGCTAATTACCTGGTATTAATTCAAGCAGAGACAAGCACACCGCACTTTCTAATTTGTAGGTAGGATGAAGATGTCGGACATTGGTCCTATCTTTAACAGCGTTTCGGTTTGCTTTGGTGGTTGTTGCACTGGGCAAAACGGATGTTACCAGCTTGGAGGAGATTTTAATATTTGGATTTTATTTCCTCTCTATCCCAGCTGAGAACAAATGCACAAATGTTGGAAACTTCCTCTGAGTCAGAAAGCCTCAACATGCCAATTTTTAGATTTTAAAATCTCCTGTGAAGTGGA